>NC_090450.1:472590129-472893160 GCF_031143425.1 Pleurodeles waltl
TCCTGTGTGGGCTTTGCCCTTGTTTCTCAAAACTTTGGCCCACGGACATGATGAATTCGTAGGATGTGCAGGACTTGTTACTTCAGTTATACACTGATGTGTATGTCATTAGTTTTGTTGTGAATATCTTTCATGGTTGTACGATAATTTTCAGGAGCTTTTTGGTACATAAATATTTATTCCAAATTTGATTATGTCCTAGCATTTTTCAGGGGTGTTTGGGTGGTGTCACTGTGACTTGTTGCTCTGCATTGGTGTGTACATAGTTGGGGGGGGGGGCGCATATGTGTGTGCCCGTAACCTTTCGTCCTCCCCCCTCCCGTGTGTCGTAGGTGCAGTACTCACCGTTGTCGTCTGCGCCGGACTTCGTACTCGTGGTAGATGAGAAGGTAGACGAGAGCAGGTAGGATGTTTAATTCGGGTTCCATGCTGTCCTCCTTCCTCCTGGAGTGCGTAGTGGTGAGCGTTTTCCCGTCCGTAGTCTGTTTCCGCCGTGTTTTTATCGGCGGTGCTCCCGCCCCGGAAAAGGTGGCGGATTGGTGAGTTGTGATAGTGTGGGCGGTACATTGGCTGCCGCCTGGCTGTTGGCGGTGACCGCCGCGCTGTTTGTTTGTACCGCCGTGGCGGTGGGAGTGTTAAAGTGGCTGTCTGTGTTGGCGGTTCCCGCCAGGGTCAGAATCCCATATTTTTTATCGCCAGCCTGTTGGCGGGTTGGCCGCCGCTTTAACACCGACCGCCAGGGTTAGAATCACCCCCTATGTTTCTTTAAAACGTTTCTTAACATCACAACTATGAAGCAAGAGTTATTTTCTCAATAGCATTCACTATTTTAATTTTGGTTGAACTACTAAGAGTTACATCATGCTAGTATTGCAAAAGTTTTCCTTACTAAGTCAAATGGACTGTTTAACAGGAATTAGTTAATCTTCCTTGCAGGAAGATAAGAGCTAGACACAGAATTATAAAGTGAGAGATGGGGAGATAGAAAGGACGCATTACATGGAAATGCACTTTTCAACAACACAGACTAAGGGGGTCATTCCGACCCTGGCGGTAAAAACCGCCAGGGTCGGGGTCCGCGGGAGCACCGCCAACAGGCTGGCGGTGCTCCTTTGGGCATTCTGACCGCGGCGGTACAGCCGCGGCCAGAAACGGAAAGTCGGCGGTGTACCGCCGACTTTCCGCTGCCCATGGGAATCCTTCATGGCGGCGCAGCTTGCTGCGCCGCCATGGGGATTCCGACCCCCATACCGCCATCCTGTTCCTGGCGGTTTTGGCCGCCAGGAACAGGATGGCGGTATGGGGTGTCGTGGGGCCCCTGGGGGCCCCTGCAGTGCCAATGGCATGGGCACTGCAGGGGCCCCCGTAAGAGGGCCCCACTTTGAATTTCACTGTCTGCATTGCAGACAGTGAAATTCGCGACGGGTGCTACTGCACCCGTCGCACCCCTTCCACTCCGCCGGCTCCATTCGGAGCCGGCTTCATCGTGGAAGGGTGTTTCCCACTGGGCTGGCGGGCGTCCTTTTGGCGGTCGCCCGCCAGCCCAGTGGGAAACCCAGAATGACCGCCGCCCGCCAAGGCTGGAATGACCCCCTAAGTATTGTTGTTCATGGCTATCTTTGATATACCTATAGACATGTATGTATGCATGTAAAGTTATTTGTTGAGTACAAACCTCCCTGAAAATCGGAGATACACTGAGACACTAAAAAGGATAATCTATCCACAGTAAAATTCATAATCATTTACAATGATGCAGATATTTAGGGATTGTTTGGTTCTTAATGTGTTGGGAGGTAGAGTTCTCTGAACATGTGAAACTGGTGTTTCCTTTTGAATTTCAAAAGGGCACAAGCAATTTTAATGTTAATGGGATGTTGTTCCATACCCTGGGTGAATAGATGGGAAAATACATAATCTCTCCTTTCCGCTTGTTCCTTAGTTCCGAATCTAGTGTTGTTCTGGCTCGTGGTGTAGAACTGTGCCACAATGCAGGCTTGAAGGGGGAGAGAGTACTTGCTTCACTGTTGGAGTAAACTTCGATGTGTGGAGGAGACTTTTAAGCAGTCCATTTCTTTCATCCAGGACAGACTGGAGTAAAGGCTTGTGATGTTGTTCCAAAGTCACCTTAAAATAGGAATGGTCGCACATCTTTCAAGGATGAGAGCTGGTACCAAATTCACTTGGTTTTCTTGGTCATAATGGATAGATCTTTATTGAGGGTAATTCCAAGTCGTTTTGCGTTGACTCAATTGGAGGAATAAGCTATACAGGTTCATTTGAGGTAGATTCATAGATACTTGAAATCATGAGCAGTTGAGATTTTCAGAGAGCGTGTTATTTTGCAGTGTATTTGTAGATCTGGATGCTGCTGGGTAATGAGTAAGGTTGATAGCTGTATTTAAGTAATATGCCAAGTGGCTTCATGTTAGTATCTATAATTGAGGCATACAACTGCTGTTTAACAGCACAAGATCTGCAATACAATTTAAGTTAATAGGGTACTATCCCTAGCGTTTGCACCCTGAATAGATCCTGGACCCATCAGCAGTCCTAACACATGTCAGCACCACAACTGGTACATTGAGCATTCCTTTCCCAGTTATACATCACCCCTGACAGTCTGTTTGGCGCATTGTGCATTGTTCAGAATTTGAACGTACTATTTGGATGTTCTCTGGGGTATAATAACTATAAGTTTGTCTACAAGAAAATTATAATTGCCAGATTTGCAACTTGCATATTACAATACCACACATTCTGATGGTATTCAATTGTCCTGATGGCTTGCAAAGAAACTATAATGGACACTCAGCATCAGCCCCGGCATTTCCGGTTGCGCAAATATTTGTCTTTTGTGCATCTTGTGTTTTTGCTGGATGCACAATGGCAGATTTGCTGATGCACAGAATCAATGCCTCTGGCAGACACTCAGGTTTAGGAATGTTCTGTTTTACTGCAGTCTGTAAAACCTGATTACTAGCAATTAATTTCTAAAATTGTTGTAAAAAGCAGTTTGGCATTTGTCTAGTTGTTCTGAGGGAGTGCCACCTTCACACTTCTTTGAAAAAGTTTGACTTGCCCAGTCATTGTAATGTGAACGTGGTATATATATGCCTAAAAGGCCAATCGAATCACTTTTTGTTTTCCATTTTTATCAGATAATGAAAATAAGATACAGGGCATTACAAGAATGGGCCTAGGATCATGCAATCTGCTGAATGAGAAAGCTGGAGTTTAAAATAAGATCTTCTGAGCCATGTTGTCAGTTGACAACATCTTGTCCAAATAGACAGCATTTGATTAGCAGTGGCACATGAGTAGCATCGCATCAAACAGCACATGATAAGAACGAAAACACAGATATTAAATGAGTAGTGAAAAAGTGATAGTAAAATATTTTTTTAGTAGATTAGTAGATTTCATTTCATTTCTATTTTCACATCCCTCACAAAATATCCCTCTGAAAACTGTTAGGGGCTGCACTGATTTATATTTTTAGGTCTGGCCTAGAACCAGCATTTAGCTGCTGTTGAACTATTATTGGGGACAATGCCAATACTTACAATGGGCTTTTTGTCAATCTCATGTGTTTGCTTCTCATTCAATGTTTTTCTTTGCTCCTCTCATGCTTGATTCTCTCCAGGAGCATAGCTTCTTTACCATCCTTTTGATTTGGATCCTTGTGTACTTCCGCTGATTACATTCAGGGAACTGCTTCTTTAGGATCGCTTGCAAGACACTGTTGTATAAAGAAAAGGGCTTGGAGCCCTCCCATGCTTACCATTTGTTTGCTGCAGCATCACTCTTCCTTCCAACTTCTCTATTTGGCTAATTCAGCCGAAACCTCACTTCTGGTGATAGCAGTGGAGCACGGACCAAGCACAGGTTGATTAAATGTAATCAATGTTCGTCAACTGCTCCCCCAACGCAATTGAGGTACTATTTCTTCCCTCACCTGCTGCTCCCCCTTTAGCGTTTTTTGTCTTGTTTCTCTATTGCTTGTGGGCAGGATTGAATATATCCTCAGATGTTTTGTCACACCCCACAGGTAACCCTTTCCTGCTTATCACAAATAGTATTTACATGCATTTTCATTACAAAGATATCACAATACGTTTTTTAATTGTATTTTTGTGATACAGCAGTGGCTTTTTGTTTTAGTCTAACAATATTGCATAGCGATCACTGTGAAAGTCTTCCCTTTTAAGATGCCACCCGATTCAGTGTCAAGGGGAAGGATTTCCAATGCTTTGTCCTTCCTCTGTATCATTAGTTGTTTTGCGTAAGCGCATGCCCAGAAGCGAGCATTTTCCTGTCTTTGCCTATGCTGCTTCAGAAGTACAACTTCACCGCCCTCCTTTTACGAACCAATCATTGCTGTAACCAAGGACACAATTTTTTTTTATATTGTATTTTATTAACGTAGAGGGCTAGATTGAACAGGTACGACAAATATAATGAAAATTTAGCAGCAACAGGATGGTTCAGGTATCACTGATGGGGAAATCTGCAGTCCGGAATTTAAATCCCCGGCAATTAAGGCAGACTCAACGTTCGATGTCAGTGAGGGATATTCAAATTTTAACTTAGTGATTTCAGGCACTGTGCACAGCTGACAAGAGTGTCCCTCCAGTCTTGTGGGCTACAAGCTTTTTCAGGGCAAAGATAAAATTTCTTTTTTGTCAGGTTCGTGGAAATCTTTGGCTGCTTGTATCTTGTCAAAATATGGAAACCTTGTGGTTCAGTGGGGCCCTTTTATTGTGATTTGGTATTAGTATAGTACTCAATTTGAAAATCACTGTGGCATCCCAGCACTTTAGTCGCAGGATTATTCTGAATTTTATGGCAAGATCGGGGGCTCCTATTATGCTTATCTTTTCTTGTTTAATTCAATAGCAGCAGTCAAGACAGAAAAAAACATAACTCCCACAAGGCAAACGAATGTGGCCAATGGGAAGAAACATGTAGTCCATATGACCTGCACCAATCACGGGCCAGAATACCCCTAAATACTTATCTTGACTGTGAGAAGCCCTCTTTTCTTGCTGCTCACAGTCAAAATAAGTGTATTTGAGGAATTTGTTTCATTATTTTTTATGTTTGTGTATTCTACTGTGTATTTGTACGTGCGCTGCCCTCCTCGCTGCTTATTCTTCATGTACTTGCTCCCAGGCGGCTTGTAGCCGCACTCCTTATCGCGCTTCCCCCTCGCGCACACCTCACCACCTAGAACCTTTGACATTTCTCTCACCGCAGTCACCATTTCCAGACAACGGTTGGGAGAAACGCTGAGTTCCTTTGCCGGTTCTTTTGCGGTTTATCTTTCCACTTTGTTTCCTCTCCGTTTTATTACCTGCAGACCACACATGTCAACGGAAGGTTTCCTTTCGCTTGTTTGCCTTTCCTCTTGCTGTGCCCTCCCCTTTTCTCCTCCCACAGGTGGAGCTAGGCTTGTTTTTCCTCCGGCTGAGGAAAATTAACCCTTTCCCAGCCAGATATTTTTGATTATACAGTTTGCCTTCTGTTTTTTCATGGAAATGGATAGTTCTCTTATTTCTAGGGCCATAAATGAGGAGGAGGAAATTATGAAGGAACATTTAAGTGATTTTATTCAAAGTTCGGGTGAACAGGCTGTTTTTGCCTCAATAAATAAACTTTCAAAAAAAATTGAAAATTCAGTTTTAAGCTTGGTGTCTAAGATGATTTTGGTCCAGTCTGCGGGGGATAGCAGAAGATGCCCATTATCTAAAAACCTTCCCAAAGTGGCGTTATTGGTTGGTGAGGCATCCTCACAAAAGGCAGAGGATGCAGCTCCTCATAGGCCTCCCTTGCGGGAGGGGTCTTTAAAAGACATCAAATCGTCTCTCAAATGTACAAAGAAATCCAAGCACATTTCTTCTCCTATTGTTATATCAAATGTTATGGACACGGATGATGACATCCAAGATGCTGACTCAGATGCAGAAAAATCTGATTACAATAACGGGACATTTGTCTTCCCCCTCCTACTAAAAATTTGGAACTTTCTGCACAAGAGGCTTCAAAACCTCTAACAATTACTGACACGGAAGGGGTCCCTATGTTTGACCCAAATGATATACACCATCCACACTCTATGGAATGTTTCCCTGCAGAACACGTTGGGGAATATGTCGCTTCCCCTGGATAAACAAACTAGGGCAAAACTATGCTCCGAGTGCGCTCGTCCTTCCCTGCACTCAAAGATTACTACTACTCCCTCCATTGATCCTTCCCTTCTTACATTTTTTACCAAGTTTGGTAAGGATCCCCACAAGGGTGTGGATAAGATGGTCAACATGCCAGGACAAACTTTTGGACTTGTGGATCCGTTGACTCGCATTTTTGATTTGGCAGAGGCAGCTCATTTGGAAGATACTTCCATTAACCCAGTGGATATGTCTCTATGGGTTCAACGTGCCATATGTCTTTTGAGGAATGTCAACGGTGCGATCACGCACAAGCGCAGGAAAAGCCTTCTTCTCAATCTTGACTCCAAACTTGTAAATCTGGATGTTTGGGATACTAGCATCATGGCGGAAGGTCTCCTTTTTGGGGATTCCTTTATAAGGGAACTCAGCAAATATGTAGCAACTTTTGCTTCATTGGACAAAGCCCAACAATCCCTTAAAAAGATGTTTGCCAGTCGGATTTTTGCCAGAGCCGACAGAGGCAGGAACTGCTTTGCCGGCCACTCATTCAACAACCATGGTTTCCAGGGTGCATACAATTCCTCGTACCAAGAATACAGACCGCAGTTCTACCCACAGAGAGGCCGTGGTTTCTGCAACAAGAGCAACAGAGGTTCTAGATACTCATCCCAACCCGGTAAGTCACCCTTCTGGCCTTCCTTCTGTAAGAGGTCGTCTTGTATTATTTCGACCAAAATGGCAGTCGATCACTGTGGATCCATGTGTTCTAAGCCCGGTACTAGGTTATGCTATCAAACTTTACTCAAAGCCAGTTCAGTTGGTACTTCCTCACCCTCCCCAGTTCTCTGTGGATATGAAAAACCTAATTTCTACAGAAATCCAGTCTCTTCTTCAAAAACAAGCAACTATCCCTTGTCATCTCTACCCTTCGAGTTTCATCAGTTTGGTTTTTCGAGTTCAAAAGAAAAATAAGAAGATGCGCCCAGTTATCAACTTGAAATATTTCAATAATTTCATCGTTTATCGCCATTTCAAAAGGGAGACCAAATTGCATCTCTGGGATTCTCTCCTTCACTGCGACTGGATGGTTCATATGGACCTTCAGGATGCATATATTGCCGTTCCCATGCATCCAGACTCCAGGAAATATTTGCAATTCCAATGGCTAAACCAGACTTTTTATTTCTCCTCTCTTTCTTTCAGTCTTTCCTCTGCACCAGGGTGTTTCACAAAGCTCATGAAGACAGTTGTAGCCTTTGTCAAAGCTCAAGGGGTCAGGTTAATAATTTACCTGGACGATATCCTCATCATGAGCAAAAACCTTTCTTCTCTTCGATCGCATGTCCAGCTAGCTTGTTCTCTTCTATCAGATCCTGGTTTTCTCATCAGCTACGAAAATACTTCTCTAGTTCCAGTTCAACAAATAGAGTTTCTAGGTTTTCTCGTAGACTCCATCTCTGCTACTCTTCATCTTCCGTCAGCAAAAGTAAAATCCATTAAATCAGAGATTCATCAAACTTTGTGCAAATCACTCATATCCATAAGAACCTTAGCAAAGATAGTAGGCCTCCTTTCTTCTTAAATTCAGGCCATTTTTCCAGACATAGGTGGTCATTCTGACCTCGGCGGTAAAAGGTGCCTACCGCCGGTCAGAAATCCTCCATAATTCCGCCGCGGTCGCGGTAATCCGCCACGGTCATTCTGACCCGCAGCAGCCAAACCTCCGAAAATCCGACAGCCACAACAGACCGCCAGACCAGCGGTCGGCGGAAAAGTGGAGGTGACCAAACCTCCACCGTCACGCCAACAGAAATACGCCCATGCCATTACGACCCACGAATCCACGCGGCGGTCTTTCAAACGCGGTTTTCCATTGGCGGTACACACCGCCGCGGTCAGAATACACACAAACGAACAAAACTCAGCCACATTGGACGATTTGAATTCCACACACCTGATACACATACACACACCACTCCCACACACACAATACAATATAAAACACACACCCACATCACCCACAAACCCCTTCGACCAAAATCCAAAAAGAAGCACTGAGAGACACAGCAGCGATCACAGAACACCATCACACAGAGGCACACTACACCATCACCCACACAATATCCACACACAAAACAACACACACCACCACACTCAACACACTTAACTACACATACTCCACCCCACACATCATACACACCACTCCATGGCACCCCAAAGACACCCCCGCTTCTCAGACGAAGAACTCAGGGTCATGGTGGAGGAAATCGTTCGGGTAGAGCCTCAGCTCTTCGGCACACAGGTCCAATACACCAGCATTGCCCGGAGGACGGAGCTATGGCAGAGGATTGTCGACAGGGTCAACGCTGTGGGACAGCACCCCAGAAATCGGGAAGACATCAGGAAGCGATGGAACGACCTACGGGGGAAGGTGCGTTCCATGGTATCCAGGCACAACATCGCCGTGCAGAAGACTGGCGGAGGACCCCCACCTCAACCCCCACAATTTACAACATGGGAGGAGGAAGTCTTGAACATCCTGCATCCTGACGGCCTCGCAGGAGTCGGCGGAGGAATGGATTCTGGTAAGTTGAAGCTTCAATACTGCTTCCCCCCCACCTGCATGCCAAATCATACCCCAACCCTCACCCCCATCCTCGAACCCCACCCTCACCCCCACCCCATCCTCACCCCCACCCTCACCCCCACCACCATCCTCACCCCACCACCATCCTCACCCCCACCCCCAGCACACCTATTCCCTGCCAATGTCTCACCATCACAACCCACACATCCCAAAACCTAGGCCTGCATGCGTCCACTAAGCATGGACACCCATCACCAAAGCATGCCCAATGCATATACACATCCCCCCCACAAGCCACCCTCACCAAAGCCCCCACACACGAATGCCAGCACTTGGGGACACGGGAACCCACAGATACACCCATATGGCACACATTGAAACTATAACCATACCTCTATACCCCTGCAGGACCCGACAGCCAACACACCGCCACGGAGGGCCCAGAATTCTCCACACCCCCCACCCAAGAGGCCATCAGCGATGACAGCAGCTCTGTCGACCTGGACACTGATGACCAGCCCGGACCATCGGGGACCTCTGGACAGTCGGTTCCCCTCAGACAGCCACAGGCCACTACAGACCCAAACCCCTCTGGGAACACCAGCACAGCTCCCACCCAGCGGGCCCATGCCTCTGTCTCCAGGGCGCGTCAATCAGCGGTGTGTCTACCACTACAGGGCACCCAGGATAACCCACCACCCCAACAACAACAGAGACCTGGGGGCAGTGGTAGTGGGCACACCGGCCAGGGGGCAGAGGCCCAGGGAAACAGGGGAACTGGGAGGGCAGCTGTGCGACAGGGGGGGGACGGGCCCAGGGAACCCACTCTCCACGAGGCCCTCACCACCATCATGGGAGCATACAACCGCTCCCAGGAGACGATGGCGACGGTACTGGCCAGGTTCCAGGAGATCCAGGTACTGCAGGAGGAACACTATCGGGGGTACAGGGAGGACATCAGAGCCCTCACCTCCACCCTGGTTACCATGGTAGGGCTGCTGCAGGAACTCATCAACACCAGGACGGACACTCAACAACAACAAAGGGCCCCTGCCACTAGCCTGGACCAAGAACAGCCAACCACCTCCGCCGGCGCTAGTGGACAGGAGGCCCCCGCACAACAGCAGCCCACCAGACCCCCACCTCCTGCAGGAGAAGAACCACCCCGCAAGAGGGCCCTGAGATCTCGCAAGAAGACAGAGTAGGATGTCAAGACCCCCGCCAGCAAAGGATACCACCTGATGTCATCCCACTGTCCCACATTGTCACCCTGTCCATCCTTGAACTGCCCATGCTCCATCTCTCCACAGGCCTATGGACAATGCACCTGTGTGACTGTTACTCTGGACCCTGCCATGGACATTCCTTCACCATAGCCCCCACCCACTTGAAACCACCCATCCCATTTTGAGCACTGAAATAAACACCTATTTTGCACAAAACTATCTGGAGTCTGGCTGTGATTTCAAAATATTGTAATTGACATGACAGTGCAAATATGTCCTTGTACATAGTGAAGTCAACAAACCGCTGCCACAAAGCTGTAGTCCATGGGGAAACGAAGCACAGGACTCGTAGTGGGGACCCCAGATCTGAAATAGGGAGGGAAAAGCCACAACTCAGTCATCATACACTGGGGCAAATAGACAGGCAGCAGAGATGCAGGAGAGTAGTTTACATTTACTAAATTATGTTTGAATTGTTACCTGTGTCCTATTGGAAGTACTGTGCAATGATTCTGTCCCTGTTGTCTGTTTCAGCCCCGTCGTCTTCCTCCTCGTCACTCTCCACAGGTTCCACAGCTGCCACAACACCACCGTCTCGACCATCCTCCTGCAGGAAAGGCACCTGGCGGCGCAAAGCCAGGTTGTGAAGCATGCAGCAGGCCACGATGATGTGACACACCTTCTTAGGTGAGTACATTAGGGATCCACCTGTCATATGCAGGCACCGAAACCTGGCCTTTAGGAGGCCGAAGGTGCGTTCGATCACCCTCCTAGTACGCCCATGGGCCTCATTGTACCGTTCCTCTGCCCTGGTCCGGGGATTCCTTACTGGGGTCAGTAGCCACGACAGGTTGGGGTACCCAGAGTCCCCCAATAGCCATACACGGTGTCTCTCTAGCTGTTCCATCACGTAAGGGATGCTGCTATTCCTTAGGATGTAGGCGTCATGCACTGACCCAGGGAACTTGGCATTGACATGGGAGATGTACTGGTCAGCCAAACACACCACCTGGATGTTCATAGAATGGTAACTTTTCCTGTTCCTGTACACCTGCTCACTTCCTTGGGGGGGAACCAAAGCCACATGGGTCCCATCAATGGCACCAATGACCTTGGGAATATGTCCAAGGGCATAGAAATCACCCTTCACTGTAGCCAATTCGCCCACCTCAGGGAAAAGGATGTAGCTCCTCATGTATTTCATCAGGGCAGACAACACTCTGGATAACACCTTCGAAAACATGGGCTGAGACATCCCAGAAGCAATTCCCACTGTTGTCTGAAATGACCCACTTGCCAAGAAATGGAGTACTGACAGGACCTGCACCAGAGGGGGAATCCCTGTGGGTTGGCGGATGGGGGACATCAGGTCGGGCTCCAGCTGGGCACACAGTTCATGTATAGTGGCACGGTCAAGCCGGTAGGTCAGGATAATGTGGCGTGCTTCCATTGTCGACAGGTCCACCAGCGGTCTGTACACGGGAGGATTCCTCCTTCTCCTCGCCAAACCCAGCGGACGGTGCCTAGGAAGGACAACATGGAGCACACAGTCAAGCAACCCACAGGTACGTACTCACAGCTTGCCCAGTAAACGATTCTCTATGCAGTGAATGGCGTGTATGAGTGGCTATGCAAGGCCTAGGCCTGTGTGACGCAGTTGAAATTGAGCCATGTGGACAATCGAAATGGCGGCTGCCTGACCTGTGAAGTGTGACAATGGGATGTGAGGTCAATGCGCTGGTGTGGCACACCGTGGCGGTAGGCGGTCGAAGACCGCGGCGCGAAGCCGCATTGGATAACATTGAAGCCTATGGGTATCAGGAGCCAATGGGAAGTGCGCCGGCGGTGGCGGTACGCCCCGCCGCGGTACGCACCGCCGCGGGCGTGACCGCCATTTTCTATCTACTTATTCACTCGCGACTTGAACTTTCACAGGAGAGGACCTATACTGCAAGTGTTGCTGTGACCTCGGTCTGGAAGGGACAATGGCTCATGTGTCTGGAGAAAGGGCCCCTGCCTTCACTGGAGAAGAGTTGGAGAAACTTGTGGATGGGGTCCTCCCCCAGTATGCGCTACTCTACGGTCCTCCAGACCAACAAGTGAGTTTAATTCAATATGGATTTGGGGCCACTGGCTGGCCTGGGGGCCTGGCGGGGGGCATGTTGGGCCTGGCGGGGGGCATGGCGGGGATGGGGGGCATGTTGGGCCTGGCGGGGGGCCTGGCGGGGATGGGGGGCATGTTGGGCCTGGCGGGGGCATGGCGGGGGGCCTGGCGGGGATGGGGGGCATGTTGGGCCTGGCGGGGGGCATGGCGGGGGGCCTGGCGGGGATGGGGGGCATGTTGGGCCTGGCGGGGGGGCATGGCGGGGGGCCTGGCGGGGATGGGGGGCATGTGGGCCTGGCTGGGGCATGGCGGGGATGGGGGGCATGTTGGGCCTGGCGGGGGGCATGGCGGGGGGCCTGGCGGGGATGGGGGGCATGTTGGGCCTGGCGGGGGGCCTGGCGGGGGGCATGGCGGGGGGCCTGGCGGGGATGGGGGGCGTTGGGCCACTGGCAACGAAAATGCAGACAAACTTGAACGTGGTATTTCTCCCTCCCTGTACGTGTCACATAGGTCCGCGCCCATGAGAAGATCGGGATTTGGCGTGCCATCGCCAAGGAAGTCCGGACCCTGGGGGTCCACCATCGACAGGGCACCCACTGCCGCAAGAGGTGGGAGGACATCCGCCGCGGGACCAAGAAGACCGCCGAGTCTGTGCTGGGGATGGCCTCCCAACGTAGGCGGGGTGCCTGCCGTCAACTGACCCCCATGATGTTCCGGATCCTGGCGGTGGCCTACCCTGATTTGGATGGGCGCGTGAGGGCAGCACAGCAGACACAAGGGGGTGAGTACAAGCATAATCTACTCTGTTGTCGCGCAGTGGAGGTGTCTGGGTGGGGGAGGAGGGCTGTGGGTCCCCCTGGGCCAGGGCGATATCTGTAGGCTGGGCACCCCCGTAAGCCCCTGTGTCCCCAGCCACCACCCTCAGTAGTGTGCCAGTACAGCCATCCCTGGGCCGTGTCATCCATGGGTGCAGTTGTCAACTCTAGGCGTGTAGGGCATGTTCCACGGAATGCGTAGCGGACCCCAAGTGCGCAACTTAGTGCAGGGGGCATCTGTGTCTGTCATGTCCGCTAACTGTACCGGTGATCCATGTACTCAAAATCTCTTTATTTCTCTCTCCCCCCCCCCTTTTTGTTTGTCTTTCTGTGCTTGTGTGCATCAGCATCATCAGGCGGAGGAGAAGTGGCATCGGGGCAGGAGGGAGCTGCATCTCACATGGCCCAGGAGGGCCATGCCACAGAGTCTGACTGGACCAGTGAGACGGAGGGCGAGGGGAGCTCCACAACGGGGACGACTGGACCCTGCAGCGACACGGACACGTCCTCGGAAGGGAGCTCCCTTGCGGGGGGGCAACATCCGTGCCCCCCGCCATTACAGGTACAGCCGCCACCCAGCGCACCATCTCCGCCCTCCCAGCAGCCCCTCAGCGTTCGCCCCGTGCCCGCTCTGCCAGGAAGCCGGGCATCTCCTTCGCCCCAGGCACCTCAGGCCCTGCACCTGTTACCCCCGCTGCCCTCAGTGAGGAGGTCATTGACCTCCTCCGAACGCTCATTGTTGGGCAGACTACCCTTTTGAATGCCATCCAGGGGGTGGAGAGGGAGGTTCATCGCAGCAATGCGTACCTGGAGGGCATTCATTCGGGTCAGGCTGCCCATCAACGATCGTTCCAGGCTCTGGCCTCAGCACTGACGGCAGCCATTGTCCCTGTCTCCTGCCTCCCTCTACTAACTCCCTCCTCCCAGTCTCCTGTTCCTCTGCCTGTCCCACCCACACCATCAGACCAGCCTGCACACACCTCAACACCCAAGAGCAGCTCATCCAAACATAAGCACCACAGATCACGCAGACATTCACACAAGCAACATTCCGATGCAGACATGCCAACAGTCACTTCCACCTCTGTGACCCCCACCTCCTCGTCTCCCTCCTCCCTCCCTGTGACGTCTACACTCACACCTTCATTCACCTCACTATCAGCCAGTGTTTCCATCACCAGCATACCCTCCACTACAGTCCGCACACGTGCAGTCACCACCCCCACTGCCATTTACACGTCCCCTGTGTCCTCTCCCACTGTGTCTGTCACCCCCTCTTCCACACCACACAAACGCAGCCACCCACCTACCCAACAGCCATCCACCTCACGACAGCCTATCCCTCCTGCACCCAAAGACAGCAAACGTCACTCACCTACAACCACATCCTCTCCCTCCACTCCCATTCCCACTGTACCTATCACTCTCCATTGTCCCAAGAAAATCTATCTCTCTACTGCTACCTTCTTTCCTGACCCTGAGCCCCCCCCTCCTTCTCGTCGGGGTAAAAAGAGCACCTCAGCCACCACCAGCCCTGCAGCCCCCTTGCCAAGGGTGCAGGGGTATTGGAGCCCACCAGCCCGCATGTCTGGATCTTCGCCCAGCAGCAAGGGGACAGGCAGCCCACCCCCTGGGAAGAGGAGCAGAAGGCGGAAGGGCCGCCGCAGGAGCCCAGGTTCTATATCCCCCCAGGACACTAGCCAGCCACCGTCAACAGCCACAGCTCCAAAGGGAGGAAAGGGCCACAGACTCCCGACTAAGGAGGGCAAGGGCAGCAAGGCGGAGAAGTCAGGCAGCAGGCCTGCTGCCCATGGAGGACCCGTCACAGCTGCCCAGGAGGAGCCCACAACCCCCATAGCCGCTGCCCAGGGAGGAACCGTCACAGCTGCCCAGGAGGAGCCCACAACCCCCATAGCCGCTGCCCAGGGAGGAACCGTCACAGCTGCCCAGGGAGAGCCCACCACCCCCATAGCCGCTGCCCAGGGATGACCCAGCCCAGCTGGCCAGGAGGGCCCCACCACCCACAGCCCAGGTGGGCATTGAAGGAGCACCATCCCCGCTGCCCAGGAGGGCACCACCAGGCAATGAGCAGTTGGCCATAGAATGGCCGCCGTCTCCAGCACCACTCCGCTGGGGACCGCCGTCTCAAGAACCGCTGAACTGGGCCCTTCAAGGCAAGAACCGCTGAACTGGGCCCCGCCGTCTCCAGCACCGCTCCGCTGGGGACCGCCGTCTCAAGAACCGCTGAACTGGGCCCTTCAAGGCAAGAACCGCTGAACTGGGCCCTTCAAGGCAAGAACCGCTGAACTGGGCCCCGCCGTCTCCAGCACCGCTCCGCTGGGGACCGTCGTCTCAAGAACTGCTGAACTGGGCCCTTCAAGGCAAGAACCGCTGAACTGGGCCCTTCAAGGCAAGAACCGCTGAACTGGGCCCTTCAAGGCAAGAACCGCTGAACTGGGCCCTTCAAGGCAAGAACCGCTGAACGGGCCCCGCCGTCTCCAGCACCGCTCCGCTGGGGACCGCCGTCTCAAGAACCGCTGAACTGGGCCCTTCAAGGCAAGAACCGCTGAACTGGGCCCTTCAAGGCAAGAACCGCTGAACTGGGCCCTTCAAGGCAAGAACCGCTGAACTGGGCCCTTCAAGGCAAGAACCGCTGAACTGGGCCCCGCCGTCTCCAGCACCGCTCCGCTGGGGACCGCCGTCTCAAGAACCGCTGAACTGGGCCCTTCAAGGCAAGAACCGCTGAACTGGGCCCTTCAAGGCAAGAACCGCTGAACTGGGCCCCGCCGTCTCCAGCACCGCTCCGCTGGGGACCGCCGTCTCAAGAACCGCTGAACTGGGCCCTTCAAGGCAAGAACCGCTGAACTGGGCCCTTCCAGGCAAGAACCGCTGGCCCTTTGGCAGACGTGGCAGGGCAGGATCTGTCTCGGGCAGGGCTGCAGGATGTCCTCTGGCCAACATGCCTCCTCCAGTGGCAGTGGAGTCTGTTATGGACTGTTTGGACTGTGGCTTTGCACTCCCCAGGATGGCCCAGTGGGCAGGCCACCCACTGTATGGACTGTATGGACTGTGGCTTTGCTCTCCCCAGGATGGCCCAGTGGGCAGGCCACCCACTGTATGGACTGTATGGACTGTGGCTTTGCACTCCCCAGGATGGCCCAGTGGGCAGGCCACCCACTGTATGGACTGTATGGACTGTGGCTTTGCTCTCCCCAGGATGGCCCAGTGGGCAGGCCACCCACTGTATGGACTGTATGGACTGTGGCTTTGCACTCCCCAGGATGGCCCAGTGGGCAGGCCACCCACTGTATGGACTGTATGGACTGTGGCTTTGCACTCCCCAGGATGGCCCAGTGGGCAGGCCACCCACTGTATGGACTGTATGGACTGTGGCTTTGCTCTCCCCAGGATGGCCCAGTGGGCAGGCCACCCACTGTATGGACTGTATGGACTGTGGCTTTGCACTCCCCAGGATGGCCCAGTGGGCAGGCCACCCACTGTATGGACTGTATGGACTGTGGCTTTGCACTCCCCAGGATGGCCCAGTGGGCAGGCCACCCACTGTATGGACTGTATGGACTGTGGCTTTGCTCTCCCCAGGATGGCCCAGTGGGCAGGCCACCCACTGTATGGACTGTATGGACTGTGGCTTTGCACTCCCCAGGATGGCCCAGTGGGCAGGCCATCCACTGTATGGACTGTATGGACTGTGGCTTTGCACTCCCCAGGATGGGCCAGTGGTCATGGAGTCCCCTCGTGGATCTGGCGTTGTGTACTCAAGTGGCTGAGGTGCCCCCCCTTCCCTTCCCCCTGAGGTGCCTGTCCTTTTTGCTTTCTGATGCCCCTGCAGTGTTCTCTCCGTGGAGTTCTTGTCGTGGGACTGGGCCTTGCCCCTTTGCTCAGGACCCCTGTGGTCCACGGACAGTGGTTGGACTACATATAGTAGATGTATATATTTTGTACATAGTTTATTTATTTATTTGGATTACTGCTGTCCATTTTTCAATATATCTGCCCGTTTAAGATCTCTTCTTTTGGTCTTTGCATTATTTCGGAGGGGGGGGTTTGTGGGTTGTGACAGTGATCTGTGGGAATGCATTGATGTGTGTGTTGTAGTGGGTGTGGGTGGGTGGGTGTGTGCCGGTAATCTTTTCCCTCCCCTGTGTCGTAGGTGCAGTACTCACCGATGTCTTCCGCGCCGCCGGGCGTGCTCCTGGTACAGGAGCAGGTATAGGAGTGCGGGGATGACCTGTAACTCGGGTTCCATACTGCCGGAATCTCGCGTGGAGTATGTGGAGGTGAGCGTTTTCCCGTTCGTAGTCTGTTTCCGCCGTGTTTTTATCGGCGGTGCTCCCGCCCCGGAAAAGGTGGCGGATTGGTGGGTCGTGATAGGGTGGGCAGTACATTGTCTGCCGCCTGGCTGTTGGCGGTGACCGCCGCGCTGTTTGTTTGTTCCGCCGTGGCGGTCGGAGTGTTAATGCGGCGGGCTGTGTTGGCGGTTCCCGCCAGGGTCAGAATTGCATATTTTGGACCGCCGGCCTGTTGGCGGGCTGGCCGCCGCTTTATCACCGACCGCCAGGGTCAGAATGACCCCCATAGTATGTTGTTCAGTTCTTCTCAGGATGGAAAACATATCAGCGGTCCGTTATATCAATCATTTAGGAGGCACAAAATCCAAACCTTTAGAGGAATTAGTGAAAGGGTTTTGGGAATTTTGCCTCCTAAAAAGGATTTTGGTTCATGCAGAGTACCTGACGGGCAATCTAAATACTGTAGAAGATTGGCATTCTCGATATCTTCAGGATTCAAGCAATTGGAGACTTCATCCCAAGATTTTCAAGGCTATTTTTCAGAAATGGGGTCCCATCCAGATAGATCTATTTGCGTCTAGTCTCAACGCTCAACTGCCCCACTTCTTCAGTTAGCATCCAGATCCCTTAGCGTTAGCCTTCGATGCCCTCTCTCAGGATTGATCAACTTCTCTTGACTATGCTTTTCCACCATTTATCATGATAAGCAGACTTTTGGCTCAGGTAAGACATCAACAGGCAGTGGTGGTTCTCATAGCCCCCTTTTGGCAAACCCAAGTGTGGTTCCCTTCCCTTCTAGAGATGTCAATAGACTTCCCTTTTCTACTCCCGTCCTTTCCAGGCCTTCTCTCCAATCCCCTCGACCTTCTTCACAACTTGATTCTAGAGAATCTTCTTACCCTCTCATCGTGGAAAATATCATGGATTCCCAACCAATCCCTTCTATTTCGGCAGAAGCTTCAAACTTCATTGAATACTCTTGGGCTCCAGGTACAAAGAAAGCGTACAGAGCAGCATGGTCCTTATGGCATAGCTGGTGCATGGGAAAACTTATTGATTCCCTTTCAGCTGATGTAAATTTTATTGTTAATTTCCTTGCGGCGGAAGCTAGCAAAGGTAAGACTTATCGTACTATCAATTTGTACAGGTCAGCCATTTCTTCTTCTCACCTTTACATCAATGGAAAACCGGTGGGGGAACATCCTCTGGTCTGTCGTCTGTTAAAGGGAGTCACATTTTCTAATCCTTCTCTACCAAATTACAGTTGCCATGTTGCTTTAAACGTCTTTCAGATGTTAGAGCCCTTGCTATCACTGCTCGCCATTTTACCCCATCAGGTGTCTTATTTCATGTTCATAGACGTACTAAGACTAATCTGTCATCAGGTTTTTTATCCCTATTTTCCTGACCATCCCAAACTATGTGTAGGTCAATGTCTTATCACATACAAACAAAAGACAGCCGATTTGAGATCTTCCTCAGCTTCCCAACTCCTTATTTCTTTTAAGAAACCATTTAAGCCTGTTTCCTCCCCTACCCTTGCTCGTTGGGTTAGGTGGGTTATGTCCTTGGCAGGTGTTGACGCCTCCTCCTTCGGGGCCCATTCTTCCAGGGGTGCTATGGCTTCCAAAGCCTTTTGGGCTGGTTCCCGACTCAAGGACATTCTCAAATCGCTTGACTGGTCTAATGCTAATGTGTTCAAAGTGTTTTATTGTAAACCAGTACAACATACCTCTTTAACTGTGATTAATTTTAAACAAGCATAATAGGAGCCTCCGGTCTTGCCATAAAATGTAGATTTTCCTAGTAAGTTATGCAGGAAAGTCTTAATTTTATTAAAGTCACGGAGGCGAGTAGTATCCTCAACATTTATTGATCTTTTGTTTCTTTTCCCTCCCTAACAGCATCATCAACTCCTTCACAAGCTTCCTCCTAAGCACCTCCTTCCGATTCGTCACCAGTTCAGCTGTCTGGCAGCTCCAGCTCTTCAGTGCTACCATCTGCAGCCAGACGTCCTTGTTTTCTCCAAATCCAAGTCTCCGTTTGTGAACTTTTTACAAGACCTGTTAGCTGTAGTTATGGAAATTTACATTTTTTGCTCTATTTTACCTTTGTTTATGACTTTCTAACCCTCGCTCAAGAAAAGAGGGCTGTTCATAGTCAAGATGAGTATTTAGGGGTATTCTAGCCCATGACTGGTGCAGGTCATATGGATTACATGTTTCTTCCCATTGGCCACGTTCGTTTGCCTTTTGGGTGTTGTAGTTTTTTTTGTCTTGCCTGCTGCTATTGAATTAAACAAGAAAAGATAAGCATAATACTCGCCTCTGTGTCTTTAATAAAATTAAGACTTACCTTCATAACTTACTAGGAAAATCTACATTGTTGTGAGGTTTTTTTTTTTTCTAGATTTGACTTTGATTCGATTTGTGTAGATGTTATCAGCAGTGTGAATGGTAGCGTCACAACAGAGTGATGCCGGTCAGCCCACATGCCCATTGACTGGTGGGATGTGTGTTAGGCAGCTGGTGGAGTCATGCGTTGTTGGGCACTATAACAACATATTCGTTGCATGTCTGAGCTGTGTTGTATGTTCAGATTTGTATCTTAAAGTGTGGTGTGCAGCATGTCTTAGATTGGCTTTGCTTTAACAATTGGTGTTGGTGGCGAATACAGTCTGATTCACTTCCCCATGCACTGTAATTTTCACACATAGTTTTCCAAATAAATTAATCTCTGAAATACCAGGAAATGCAAATAGTGTGGGCAGTTGGGTCTGTGAATTCACAAATATCAGTGGTAATGTCTGGTGGAAGGTTTCTGCCTCACAAATATTTTGTTTTTTTAACCAGACATCAAATTGCTGCTGGCCTTTCTATCATAAATATAATGGTTTTGTGCTACTTCATTTTAATATTTTTTAATGTTCTGATCCATCTCGGATGGATAAATAAATAAAAATGGCATCAAAGTTGCATGCATGAGTCATAATTTCTGCACTTTCCTACAAATTGGTGCAGCTTACCTTTTTTTGGTCTTTTGTTTATGCTGTACAACATCAGCATTTTTTGCAATACTGTACAGCATAAACAAAAGACAAAGGCGTGGCCTATAGGCTTTGCCAATGCTTGCCTTTCTTTATCAACACTCCATAGGAGTGCATGCGACTTGTTGCTCCTTTCTTTGTGTGCTTTTTCCCTTCTCAGATACCCCCTGCACTCTTAATATTGCTCTCTCACCCAAGCTCACCTATTTTCCCCACCACTTTCCGATTGCATTTCTTTTGTTTTTTACATTTTATTTTTCAAATCATTTCCTGCCAGCACCTCTGCTGCCGTTGGTGCTTTGCAGCAGTGAGTTGCTGGCCCACACCTGCTCCTCAGTTGCTCCTCTATCCGGTGCATTTATTTTCAAATACAATATTTATTTCGTTTTCTTTTTTAAAGGGCACATCAGTTGCATTTTGCAACCAGACTGTTCGTTTCTCTGTTGTGTGCTTTCATACATATATGTTTTTTACTTTACCGGTTTAAGATAGATGTCTGCCATCTTGGAAGAGTAAACTAAATATTTCAAAAAATTGCAGCTGCATCATAATGGATACATGCACGTGCATGGTGACACATCCTTAAGTTTGTGTCATCTTTACTTATGCTGTTCTGCAACTGCAAAATGGGATTTTTTTATTTGTGCTGATTCAAAACAACATTGTGAACAAGCATTGGTAAAGCCATTATGTCTCGCCTTTACAAGAAATATTGGCTTTGGCAATGTGTTTTTGCCATGTTGTACACCAGTGTGGCTATTGTTCAGGGTGGCTAAAAGTTAGTGGTGTGGAGTGTCCTAGAGTGGAGTATGGGGAGTAGAGTGTCGTAGACTGAATTTGTTGGAGCAGAGTGTCGTAGAGTGAGGTAGGAGTGTTGTGGAGTAGAGTTGAGTACAGTTCAGTGGTTCAGTAGCAGAGAGTGTTATAAAGTGCAGCATCATACAGTGAAGTGTGGTAGAATGCAGAGTCAGAGTGGAATGGAGTAGAGTGGAGTGGCATGGAGTAGAGTGGAGTAGGGTGGAATAGGGTGGAATGGGTTGGAGTGGATTGAGGCAGTGGGGTGAATTGGATTGGGGTAGATTGTGGTCTATTGGATTGGGGTAGAGAGGGCTGAATTGAGTGGAGTGGGCTAGATTGGAGTGGGTGGACTGGAGGGATGAATTGGATTGGAGTGGGATAGATTGAAATGGGTAGAGGTGGATTGGAATGAGGTGGATTGAAGTTGGGTGGATTGGAGTGTGGTGGATTAGATTAGTTTGGGGAAGTGGATTGGATTAGAGTGATAGGAGTGGGGTTGGGTGGATTGGATTGGGGTGGGTGGGGTGGATTGAATTAGAGTAGGGTGATTTGGAGTGGGATGAGTTAGAGTGAACTGGAGTGGGGTAGATTAGACTGGACTGGAGTGGGGTGGATTGGACTGGACTGGATTGGATTGAATTGGAGTGGCCGGGTTTGGTATGGAGTAAGGTGGACTGGACTGTAGTGTGTTAGATTGGATTTTAGTGGGTTGGATTTGAGTAGGTTGGATTGGAGTGGGGTGGATCGGAGAGTGGTGGGGTGGATGAAATGGAGGGAGGTGGATTGGACTGCAGTGGAGTGGGGTGAATTGGAGTGGGATGGACTGGATGGATCGGATTAGATAGGAGTCGGCTTGGATTGAAATGGGTTTTTTTGGATTTTGCCGGGTGGACTGGAGTGGGGTGGGCTGGATTGGATTGGATTGGGGTGGAATGGAGTGGGGTGGATTGGAGTGGGGTGGGGTGGATTTCATTGAGGTGGGGTGGAGTGGATTGAAATGGATTGAGTGGGGTGGATTGGACTTGGGTGGAATGCATTAAGGTAAGGTGGATTGGATTGGCGTGGGTTGTATTGGAGTGGTATGCAGTGGAGTGAGGTGAATTGAGATAGAGGGGTAGATTGGATTGAGTGGGGTGGATTGGGTTGAGTGGGGTGGACTGAAGTGGGGTAGATTGGATTGGAGTGGGTTGGGTTGGATTTGAGTGAGTTGGATTGGATTGGTGTGGGTTTCATTGGATGGGGTGGGGTGACTTGATTGGAGAGGAAGTTTAAGGTGGTTTGGAGAGGGGCTGATTGGACTGGAGTAAGGTGGATTAATGTGGAATGCATTGGAGTGGGATGGACTGGAGGTGTGTGGGTTTATTGGGTTGGAGTAGGGTGGTTTGGAATGGAGTGGGGTGGGAAGGACTGGAGTGGGGTGGGGTGGGATGGATTGGAATGGGTTGGATTGGAGTATGGTGGATTGGATTTGGGTGGGGTGGAATGACTGGAGTGGGGTGGGATGGACTGGAATGGGTTGGATCAGACTAGAGTAGGGTGGATTGAACTGGAGTAGAGTGGATTGGACTGGAGTGGGGAGGACTGGACTCAAGTGGATTTGGGTGGATTGGATTGTAGTGGGTTGTATTGGATTGGGGTCAGGTAGATTGGATTGGAGTGGGGTAGGTTGGACTGGGCTGTGCTGGGGTGGATTGGATTGGAGTGGGGTGGACTGGATTAGTGTGGGGTGCACTGGATTGTAGCAGGTTGCGTTGTGGTGGATTGGAGTGTGGTGAATTGGGATTGAGTGGTGTGAATTGGATTAGGATGAGGGGAGATGGATTGGTTTGGAGTGGGGCAGACTGTTGGACTGCAGTGGGTTGTTTGGGATTGGAGTGGGGCAGGGTGGAGTGGTTCAGGTTGGAGTGGGGCAGGGTTTTTTTTAAATTAAAGTGGGGCAGATTGAAGTGAGGTGGACTGGAGTGGGCAAATTGTTTTGGATTGAGGTGAAGCAGATTGCAGTGGGGCAGACTGTTTTGGAGTGGAGCTGATTGTTCTGGATTGGAGTAGGGCAAATTGTTTTGGATTGGAGTGTGGCACATTTATTTGGATTGGAGTGGGACAGATTGTTTTGAATTGGAGAGGTCCAATTGTTTTTGAGTGGTGCAGACTGTTTTGGATTAGAGTGGAGCGAATTGGAGTGGGGCAGATTAGAGTGTAGTGGGTGGGAGGATTGGAGTGGGGTGGGTTAGGTTGGATTGGGGTGAGGGTTTGGATTGGTATGGGGACGATTGGTATGTGGTAAAGTGGAGTGGATGGGGTGGATTATAGTGGGGTGGATTGGAGTGGGGTTAATTGAGGTGTATTGCACGATTATGTGTTAAAGCATCATTTCATAAGTAACAAATAATAAAGAAGCAATGTTGCATTGCAATATTTCAAAGAAGATAATCGGCATCTTTTGAGAAGCACGCCTACGAGCAAAAAGAAAAGAAAACATGAGTGGAAAGTGAGAAAAGACGACTTGGCAAAATAAAAGAAAGTGAGCTATAAAAAAGAAAACTTTGCAAGTTTAATTGTCCTGCTGGGCACGTTTTTGGCAGTCACAAGCCTTTTGTTTTCAGGGCACTAGAAGTTAAAACGAACAAAATAGTACTTTGCTCACGTCAGAAGCAGTGGACGGGCACTGATTAAGTTGAATCAATCAGTGCTTTGTCCCTGTGCCACAGAGAGGATTGGACATGATGCCAGGCCTAAAGTTGATGATTTGTGAAGATGTAAAGAAGAGTGTCACACAAGCCAACAAATTGAGAACGACAGGTGGGCTCCGAGCTCTTTACTGTACACAACAGTCTCACATGTGTGACGCATTCGCTAGTGCATGCTCTTGCAGGTGCGACCCTAAAAAGGATTGACACAGCAAAATGTCACAGCACTGAAAGACGTGACCTACTGGCTTTGCCATTGATTGTTATGTTTTTGTGAGGTCAGAGAAAGGCACAGTTCGCCCCTTTGCCACTATATTGTAAAATACATTTTGGTATGCCTTTCCTTCACCACAGGCAGGATTATCTTTTTGAAACTTGCTCCTGTTCCCAGTGAGTGGCAGGATAGCTTATATGCGCCCCCTCACTGTACCCTTACAGGAGGAACCCTTGAGGTTTCACTAGCCACTGGTGCAGGGTCCTATTTTTTCGGCAACGCAGCCCCACTGCTGTTCCTTATCTCGAACCAGAATATGTTTCTTCTTGGGGACTATTTCACAAGATTTTGCTAAATATCTTGTGGGGTAAAAAAATGGAAGTTGTTTCTCAGTGAAAGCCTGAAAATTTTAGGATAACGTCTTTTCATGATGTCCTGAACAGAGGTCTTTGTCGTGTGTAAATTGCCCCTTAAGTTTTATTTTGTGCGCAATAAAATGGAATGCAGTGTAACAAGTCTGCCCGGAGCATTAGGCCCAGGGTACATGCCTTACCAGGAAATTCCCTTCTGAGAAAGGGCTCACATAAAAAGACTCTAAAGAATAAATGTAAAGTACACGTTAAATCTCTTCCTCAAAATCTGTGATTTACAAATTTTTAAAACACACGCACGTCTGGGTTTTCTGCTATGTTTGTATTTGTTAGTGCTGAGTCACACTGCTAAAGGATTAGCAAAATTACAGGAATTTAAAAGTTAATTGTAATACCCCTGTCGATCTTCGATAAAGGATCCATTAAGGTGGCTCATGCCAGGGTCATGTAAGAACTGTTTTATTGGATAGATGCAGTTTTGAAATTACTGACATTTAAAAAGTTTGCATTTCTTTAACAAAAGCAAACAGTACCCAATAATAGCCGCCTATTAACTACAGGTCAGCACATTCTTCCAAATTAGCAGTAGACAACTTAACCTACAACAAAAAAACACTCAACTCCCATCAAAAGGGACTAGCATGTAAATAAGGGCCAAAAAATATCCCGGAAAAGTTGTACTCCACAAAAGAAGCACTCTCTTCTCAGTTACCACCAACACAGCACTTCCAAATATCTCAACCCCAACACAAATATACAGACATAACATAATCGCTTTCTACATAGCCCCAGAGAAATAAAGCCCCACTAAAAAATCCAAACAAATCAAGCACAACTAAAACAGAAGTAAATACACGTTTCCAAGATTAACTCACCCAGTAACATGAGTAACAACTGAAACAACAGCTGGCAACACAATTACAAAGAAACTGGCTTCAACAACTATGTTCCTATGAAAGTATTCACTTACCATTCAAACTCCCATCTAAAGAGCACAGATTGCCCAAATAACTTCAAAGCAGGTCTAGGATCCTCAACTCCGCTAAAGCAGTATAAAACAACATATACAACAACAAAACATCCCCAGACAGCTCAGCCTATGATAAGATTCTCCAAAACGTGTTCTTAAACTTTTGGCACTCATTGCGGGCATATTTACAGCATGCCTAGAGCTTTCTATGCTTTTTTTGCCATTTTGACTCACCAGGCAAGCAGCATGGAAGGGACCGTCACCTATTGGGAGGGCCCCAACCAAATATGCTCAGCTCGTTGCGCCAAGAGTTCGGGCAGTGGGGGAAGGGTGGGGCGCATTGCGCCCCGGCCTCCCTCACTGAGCGGCATCTGATTGGTGGCGGCGGCTGCGCGGCCCGGAAGCACTTGAGTGCTTCAGGTGCGCGCGTGCTAATGACACGCACAGTGCTCCTCCCTGTTAAAAGGAGTGGGCAGCGAGCAGGCCTTTTGAATGCCACTCGGCGCCCGGTTACAGCACTGCTCAGGATGATGAAGCAAACCAATCCCATATGGAGATACTAACCCTGGGGCCTTAAAGCCAGAGGTTTGGGGAAGTGTGACACACTAAGCAGTGACAATCTCATTCGCAGTCATTGATGTTTGATATTTGAGATGCGCAGGACCTGATTTAGTCAGTGGCAGGAATTTTAATGTATTAGCGGACTGTGTTAAGGCGAGGCATCTTGACAATGTACATACAGTGTAAATAATGTAGGGTTACTGCATAAAGTTTTGTTGATGATTTTTTTTTTATTAAATAAAATACGGCTGGAAGTTAACGACTCCCAACTTAAACGAGTTGTTGTTATTAAAGGTGAAGTATTGCCATGCTGGGTGTGACTTGGTCTAAGAAGTGGGGGGGTCTTATGAAGGCGAATGGGAAAGGTTTTTTCCAGGTGACAGGCTTTGGCGATGCCAGCACATATGTGAATGCTTAAAATGGCCTCTGCTTTCTTGGGTCAGATTCAAAAGTGGAAGGGAGTCAAGACTGAAAGTGTGCCTTGTTGTCCGATGCCCCGAATTATGTTCTGCTCAAGTGCTTCTTTAAGACTGGGTGTGAGTTTTGCAATCCTATGTCAAAGGTTTGCCTGAATCTGTGTGTGCATGTACTGTCTAGGACAGGCAATGCTATTGGCTCCATTGCAGTGGGTGTCTATAGGGGGTAGAATATAGTTCTTGAGGGTTTTATTAGGTGTGTGAAGCATGGGTGACATTGTGTCTAACTGGTATGCCAGAAGGACAGTGCTGCAGTTTAATCTGGATATAGATTCAAGAGGAATCAGATTCACTCAACCACTCCAGGTGCTTCCTACACACCAGTCATCTGTATCTATTTACCCACACTAGAACACAAAGAGGAAGCATTACCCAGGACCAAACTATACCTTGTGCTTAGTTTGTGATGAGGTTGCAGGTGCTGAGCAACCATACTTATTTATGAGAGGACTTACTTTTCATCAAATTACTTTAACCCATGGCAAGAGAGAGAATGACCGAAAAAGGAGAAAGAAGGTGATAACGCGTCCCGCCCTAGATAATTTGCTTAGTCTGGGACTCGTTGCAGGCCAATGAATCCTTTGACCCTAATTGGAGACACCTTAATACGAGATTACTAATCAGCATGTAAATTAATAGATCGATTACCTCATTAATATTCAAAATAACATACCAATCAAATTTGTTAGTAACATTAATAAGAATCAGAACCCACCATGGCCTTTCAGTCATGAATAACCACACAATTTTGTAAGACTTATGATGTTTATTCCCTTTTGATTACACTCTACTAGCAAGTTTATTAGTCTCAAAACCATAAAACACATTAGCACTGTCAATATGGCAACTCAAATAAGATTTCAGCAAAGCAAAGATCATAAACATTAGAACAAAGCACAACGTCAACATGGATTAATCTTAGCAGAGTATCATTGGCGCATTATTCAACAAAGCATAGATTCAGTCATTTGTCCATTTGCGTCTGCTTTAGTGATCTCCTTATCTAACCTCGAATTAGCATTAGCATGTTGGGCTTCATGCAAAACAATTTATCAACATAAATTTGGAAAACATCTAACTATGGTCTCTATCAAAAGAAGCAGTTGGTACCTAGAAAGAAAAGACAAACAGACAATCACAATTTCATTATCATATAGTTACCCTCCATAATGGGTCAGCATACAGAGTCAGTCTTCGTCCTCAGGACATCAGTTGATTCGCCATCAGCCAGGAAACACAGCAAAATTCAGCAAAGACAGGCAATACGGGACACTTCCCTCATAAGGAGGAAAAGTATAGGACGGGCAAGGCAAGGGTAAGGATGGTTTGAAGAGTCAAACAACAGAGTGACAAAGTGGCTAGTTAACAGCAACGTATGGCAAGTAATGGCTGATTTCTCCTTGTGTCAAAGGGCTAAATCAATCTTGTCGTACCGTCCCCTAATTTTGAATTGGGTAACTTTTGGTGCATCTTTATCTCCATCCAATAATCAGGTAGTCTCCTCATCAGAATGGTCACCTTGGAACAGTTCTCACATAGTTTATTGGCTCCTGTAATTGACGTCTGCAACGGGTAGAATGTCAGGTACAGATTTTTACTCTCTCAGGCTCAGTCAGAAGTTCCATTGTCTATACCAGTTCAGGCGACCTTGTACCTGTTGCAAGTTTACACTGTTGCATTCAGCAAGTCCTCATTCCTTGAGCAAGTCGGGTCTCATGAGAAAGAATTTACTACGGTTACCCACATCTTCTAGCTTCTGGAAAAGTACGGCTACATGTCCTTCAGCAAGTCAGCACATTGCATGCTAGAAAAACACATTTAATATGAAACCGGGCAGCTAGGCCCCGACTCATGCTAACTAAGGCCTAATGTTTTATTCAGCAAAACCTTAACATATAACTCTAAATGCTAATACAGAATCATACATTAGTACATTAATAATCCATTATTAATCAACTTCGTTAATCATCGTATACATTGGTGGCCACTCCCTGTGGGCACATTTAAAACACACGTTTAGTAAAACACAGCAATACATTTTCTATGCGGCATCATTATACATTAGTTCGCAAATACTTCATGTTAATTTTGATTATAAAACTACACTCCAAAAAAGGATAGGAAGAAGAAAGACAGGAGGAAAGAAAGACAGGAAAATGGTGATGAAGGGAGAAAGCATGGATGAAGAAGCACCTGCAAGAGTGAGATAGAGATAACAAATGAGGATGGTGGAAGAAAGAAGTATGAGGAAGAATCAATCAGCAACCCAACCATTTGGCTGTGATGGGGGCACACAGCTAAAAACCTTTAAGCTTTGTCAAATTTTTTAAACAAAGTGAGCCCTGGCATACCCTTGGGAATACCAGTTTAGCAGGGGCACGGTCCCAATCCCCAGATTTGAGGGAGAGGAAAGGAATCTTGGTGTCAGCCTGGGGAACAGCACTACTTATTTTCAACACTTGTACCAAACAGTCCTTATTTTCCAAAGGTGTGGGAGCGAAATATGTTTGCAACACGGCAGACACGGACTACAAAGAAGATAACAGCAGTCAGGAAGAAACTGTACTTTCCTCATACATTTTTTATTGATACTTAGTCAGGGTTTGGTCCTCTCCACAAAATAGAAGGATTTCCTTTCCCCAATTTTCTACTTCATCTAAAACACAGCAATTTGTTATAAAGCCATTAAATCTTCTGATACTATATTTGTTGATGTTTTTGGTGCATTTCTGAGTTTTTACAGATACTTTGGATAACCACTTTAAGACAACGCCATATCTTATGAAAATCAATGGTCTCTACGTTAGTTTAAAAAACGTAATCAATACATATAGGAGTTTTATCTCTGAAATTGGTTTGGTAAAAAGAAAAAAAACTATTACATTTCCAAAAATATAGATATCATACTGGCTAAGTCATGTCCTATTTGCACAAAACAGTGATCTGGGAGTGATCAGAAAATAGAGAGGCATAAATATCCAAACTATTCATTTTCCAACAAGTGGAGCCTAACAAAAAACTCAAAAATGTTTAGTAAGGTAAGTGTAGGAAGTTGGCTCTGTATGTGCTATTTCAAAGTAAGGAATAGCATGCACAGAGTCCAAGGGTTCCCCTTAGAGGTAAGATAGTGGCAAAAAGAGATAATACTAATGCTCTATTTTGTGGTAGTGTGGTCGAGCAGTAGGCTTATCCAAGGAGTAGTGTTAAGCATTTGTTGTACATACACACAGGCAATCAATGAGGAACACACACTCAGAGACAAATCCAGCCAATAGGTTTTGTTATAGAAAAATATATTTTCTTAGTTTATTTTAAGAACCACAGGTTCAAATTCTACATGTAATATCTCATTTGAAAGGTATTGCAGGTAAGTACTTTAGGAACTTTGAATCATTACATTAGCATGTATACTTTTTACATAAAACACAATAAGCTGTTTTAAAAGTGGACACAGTGCAATTTTCACAGTTCCTGGGGGAGGTAAAGTATTGTTAGGTTTCACAGATAAGTAAGTCACTTACAGGTTTCAGTTCTTGGTCCAAGGTAGCCCACCGTTGGGGGTTCAGAGCAACCCCAAAGTCACCACACCAGCAGCTCAGGGCCGGTCAGGGGCAGAGGTCAAAGAGGTGCCCGAAACACATAGGCTTCAATGGAGAGTAGGGGGTGCCCCGGTTCCAGTCTGCCAGCAGGTAAGTACACGCGTCTTCGGAGGGCAGACCAGGGGGGTTTTGTAGGGCACAAGTCTGACTTGTGTGTGGGACACAAGTCAGCACAAAAAGTACACCCTCAGCAGCGCGGGGGCGGCCGGGTGCAGTGTGCAAACACGCGTCGGGTTTACAATGGTTTTCAATGAGAGACCAAGGGATCTCTTCAGCGTTGCAGGCAGGCAAGGGGGGGGGCTCCTCGGGGTAGCCACCACCTGGGCAAGGGAGAGGGCCTCCTGGGGGTCACTCCTGCACAGGAGTTCCGTTCCTTTAGGTGCTGGGGGCTGCGGGTGCAGGGTCTTTTCCAGCCGTCGGGAAATGGAGTTCAGGCAGTCGCGGTCAGGGGGAGCCTCGGGATTCCCTCTGCAGGCGTCGCTGTGGGGGCTCAGGGGGGACAACTTTGGTTACTCACGGTCTCGGAGTCGCCGGAGGGTCCTCCCTGAGGTGTTGGTTCTCCACCAGTCGAGTCGGGGTCGCCGGGTGCAGTGTTGCAAGTCTCACGCTTCTTGCGGGGAGTTGCAGGGGTCTTTAAATCTGCTCCTTTGAAACAAAGTTGCAGTTCTTTTGGAGCAGTGCCGCTGTCCTCAGGAGTTTCTTGTCTTTCTTGAAGCAGGGCAGTCCTCAGAGGATTCAGAGGTCGCTGGTCCCTTGGAAAGCGTCGCTGGAGCAGGTTTCATTGGAAGGCAGGAGACAGGCCGGTAAGTCTGGGGCCAAAGCAGTTGGTGTCTTCTGTTCTTCCTCTGCATGGGGTTTTTCAGCTCAGCAGTCCTCTTCTTCTTGTTAGTTGCAGGAATCTAAATTCTTAGGTTCAGGGAAGCCCTTAAATACTAAATTTAAGGGTGTGTTTAGGTCTGGGGCGTTAGTAGCCAATGGCTACTAGCCCTGAGGGTGGGTACACCCTCTTTGTGCCTCCTCCCAAAGGGAGGGGGTCACATCCCTAATCCTATTGGGGAATCCTCCATCTGCAAGATGGAGGATTTCTAGAAGTTAGAGTCACTTCAGCTCAGGACACCTTAGGGGCTGTCCTGACTGGCCAGTGACTCCTCCTTGTTATTCTCATTATTTTCTCCGGCCTTGCCGCCAAAAGTGGGGGCCGTGGCCGGAGGGGGCGGGCAACTCCACTAGCTGGAGTGTCCTGCGGTGCTGGCACAAAGCGGTGAGCCTTTGAGGCTCACCGCCAGGTGTGACAGCTCCTGCCTGGGGGAGGTGTTAGCATCTCCACCCAGTGCAGGCTTTGTTACTGGCCTCAGAGTGACAAAGGCACTCTCCCCATGGGGCCAGCAACATGTCTCGGTTGTGGTAGGCTGCTGGAACCAGTCAGCCTACACAGATAGTCGGTTAAGGTTTCAGGGGGCACCTCTAAGGTGCCCTCTGGGCTGTAGTTTACAATAAAATGTACACTGGCATCAGTGTGCATTTATTGTGCTGAGAAGTTTGATACCAAACTTCCCAGTTTTCAGTGTAGCCATTATGGTGCTGTGGAGTTCGTGTAAAACAGACTCCCAGACCATATACTCTTATGGCTACCCTGCACTTACAATGTCTAAGGTATTGCTTAGACACTGTAGGGGCACAGTGCTCATGCACTGGTGCCCTCACCTATGGTATAGTGCACCCTGCCTTAGGGCTGTAAGGCCTACTAGAGGGGTGACTTATCTATACCTGCATAGGCAGTGAGAGGCTGGCATGGCACCCTGAGGGGAGTGCCATGTCGACTTACTCGTTTTGTTCTCACCAGCACGCACAAGCTGGCAAGCAGTGTGTCTGTGCTGAGTGAGGGGTCTCCAGGGTGGCATAAGACATGCTGCAGCCCTTAGAGACCTTCCTTGGCATCAGGGCCCTTGGTACCAGGGGTACCACCTACAAGGGACTTATCTGGATGCCAGGGTGTGCCAATTGTGGATACAAAAGTACAGGTTAGGGAAAGAACACTGGTGCTGGGGCCTGGTTAGCAGGCCTCAGCACACTTTCAATTCAAAACATAGCATCAGCAAAGGCAAAAAGTCAGGGGGTAACCATGCCAAAAAGGCATTTCCTTACAGTAAGTATGCTATGAGTTCTGCAGATAAAGCTTACACCAAGCACCTCTCAATAGCTACCCTCAAAATTGAAAAGCTGTACCCCTGTGAATGGCCAGCACACATGAGAGCACAGCTTCCTGTATCCATGTATATTTCTGTTTTCATTTAATATTATGTTCTTTTTTTAGGGATGTGAGTTTCTTGCAACATGATCACAGTAACGGATATTCACATATCTAAGATGCATGCTCGTACATATGTGGATAACACACCAATCTTCTCTTATTTTTTATCCCGTTGATACCGAGCAACAATGATTTTAAATTCATATCAATCATTACATAATTTCAATAGTTTTGCAATATCTGTTATTTTTTATCTCAGCTCCTTCACCTGAGCATGCCCTTCATCCTCCTCTTACCTGCTCCATTGGACTGTATGTTTTTGGTTCCACAAGTTTTGCAATCCCCATGACTTTTTTGTTTAATAGCTAAAGTGTGCAGTTTGTTATACTTTTAATGTGTATGACTTCTTCCAAAATGTTCTCCAGAAACCCATTTGCTGATTTCAGCCTAGGAGGTGAAAAAAGGGGTATACCAGAGAATTTCTTAGCGCCACTGGAAGTTCGATGTAGTGAAGGTTTCAATTTAATAGGGTTATCAAAGTTGAAGGTATAGTCTTCCAGGTTGTATAAACAGACTCTGATGAGTACTGCTGTGTTTAGAATCTGGATCCTCTTGTTAAAACATATATACCAGAATGTGCTTTTATGTTCTTTTTCTTTAAAACCCTCTGTGGGGTGCTGTCCTCAGCGCTATCATGTTACAGAGGGAGAAATTTCAATTTTAAGGGTTTTTTAAAAGTATTTTAATAGTGGAATCCCGAATAAGCTGACACAATTTGAATTGTGGGAATACTATTAATTCAATACACCCACCATTACAAGATAGACACTTTTGATCACCATCTTAGTTTGCGGTCTAAGCTCCATATGGAGGAGACTAATGTGACAGTGATATGACCATGCCGATGGCGCCCCAAAGGCACAGCAAAGGAAAGCCTGTTTGCACCCGTCCGCGCACTGATCGCACACCATGCCATACTGTTGGCTGCCCCACTGAGACCAGGGGCCATCCAGTGATATCACAAGGGTCAGAATTTGCAATACGAGAGACCAATTACTACAAATAGATAAGCTGGTCAACAACCATACACTAATATCAACCTCCACTGGGACTAGTGAAGACTCTCCCTCAGTCATAAAATAAAGACTCATCGGACTCAATGAGATGTGGCATTATAAATGAGAGGTCTTTAATAAAACACTCCACTGAGATTAATCTGATGCTAATGACAGATAAATGCGATGTACTGTTTGTAACAGAGACATGGACCACTCATGACTCGGTCATAGGCGTGGGCAAGGCATGTCCTTCATGTTTCAAAATCCTTCATAGGCCACGGGAAAACAAGCAAAGGGGGAAGGGGGAATAATTTTTAATGAAAAATTGAATTTCATCACTATCACTTTAGATTAATTAGTCGGCCCCAAACTAATGGGCTTTCCTTCAAGATCTGCTAAAGTTTGTATCTTCTCAGGAATTATCTGCTCTCAACCTTCAGACTCTACAAGCCCCTACCTGCAACCAGACATAGAGGTCATCTGTAATATGGCCCACACCCGTTCAAACTTTTTCATCCTGGGAAATTTTAATCTGTGGGTGGGAGGGGACTTATCACTCCCATTTAAGGAACTGCAGGGCTCCTGTGAACTCCTAGGACTGTGGCAACTAATACACGGACCTACTCACTAAGGTTGTCACACCTAGGTTCTTATTTTTGCACTAGAGGAACTAATATTAAGTAATGGCATGAAATCCATGTTTTGAACTGACCATGCATAAATAACCTTCCATGTTAATATAAAGGAACTAAACACTTCGAATATTGACTCAGCCAGAATGAGAAAAGGAAGAGCTTGGCATAAACTAAATAGGCCAACACAAGGAAAAGTATTTAATTTGTCCACATTGTTTGATTCTGGGAAATCAGTAGATGACAACTATGAAGGTTAGACGAGGGACGCTTAGGAGCATAAGATAAAGAAATACCATTCAAAAACATGAAAACTCAACGCAGGCCCTCAACTTGATGGTATAGTCAACAATTAAAAATACTATAACAAGCATGTAAGAAACTGTAAAGAAAGTGGCACAGTTCTTATTCAGGTGATGACAAAAAATGTCTGAAGAGAGCCTTAAAGGATTACAAGAGAGAGGTTTGTAAATCAAAAGCCAACTGTTATGTTAATGCTATTCTAGAAGCCCCAAATAGTGTTAAAAATGTATTTGATGTCATGTGTGAATTGTCTATCCCAGATTGTATAAAACAAGAATTAAACATCACACGCGCCCTGTGATAGCCTTGATGATTCTTGGAACATAAGATTAAAAATATTCTTGAAGACATCCGGAGTTCTCATCATCTGACAGATCTTAGCTTCAAAGATACTCAATCAGACGTGAAAAATGAAACATCTATATCGGTCCTAGCAAAGATGGATGTATCTGATATAGCGACCCCCTTGTCCGTCATCCAAGCAAGTCAACAATTTTTCAACCCTATGACTGAGGACTGCTTTCGGGCTACAGCAATGTCCTCTACATCTGGCTCCCCTCTAGACTCCCTACTGCACACAGTCTGGAACGATATGGCGGATGAACTAATTCCCTGCTATTGCAGATATGTAACCAATACCTGGAATCAGGTATTGTCTAGGAGGCCTGGAAAAAGGCTATAGTTATCCCCTATTAAAGAAGTCCTCTGCAGACCCTTTCGGTCTACGCAACTATAGGCCACTATCGCTTCTGCCCTTTCCTGTAAAAATCTTAGAACATTTTGTCAGCCAAAAACTGTTCCAGCATCTGGAACACCCTAATCTCCTAGAAGAAGAGCAGTTTGGATTCAAATCAGCACATGGAACTGAGTCCGGTCTGTTTTTAGCTATGGGTGAACTCCAGATGAGGATAGATAGCGGCCAGTCAGCGGTTCTGATACTACTCGATCTATCAGCCACTTTTGATATAGTAAATCACAAAACGCTGCTGGTAAGGCTAGCTACGAATGGAGTCAGTGATACAGTATTGAACTGGATGCATGCTTACCTCTCAGAGGAGTGCCACCCGTTTCTCTGCCTCCATCCTGCTCTGACTTTAAAACCATCAAACATTGTGTCCCACAGTGTTTGGCACTCAGTCCAATTTTCTATAACATTTATATGAGCCCACTAATACCACTCATCAAACTCCATAACTTTAGGCTGGTCAACTATGATGATCACAGACCATTGATTCTGTCTAGTGAAAGCAATAAGCAGGATGCTCTGGACGATCCACAACTAGGGGCTCACTTTTGACAACAAGCTATCCAAGGACAGCCATGAAAACAAAGTTGCAGGCACCTGCTTTGCACTTCTCCATGGCCTCAGCAAATTTCTACCGCTGTTGTCCTCTCATGCTAAAACCTTAATTGTGCGCTGGATAAAACTAAGTAGAATTTGACTATTGCAATGCCTTGCTCATAAGAGTACCTTACCATTGGGTAAACAGACTGTACTGAGGCTGAACAGCTGCTGCAAAACTGGTATTAAACAGTCAAAGAAGATCATCTGCATCTAATGCTCTGAAGTAGCTCCATCGGCTCCTGTTAAAACAGAAGATAGCCTTCAAATCTCTGTGCATGTTTTTAAAAGCACTTCAGGGCAAGGGCCCTGTACCCCTACAAAACGACTAAAAATATATGATCAGAGGAGGTATCTACACTCAGCATCTGTGAATCTGATCTGCATTGCAAAATTCTGAAAGTCAGGGTGGAAGATCCTTAATGATCGGAGAGGCTCAGCTATGGAAACATTTACCAGCCACATTAAGATCTGCATCTGACCTACTGCACTGTAGAAAAGCCTTGAAAACCTGGTTCTTTCCCGTGTAGAGGCTCCTTGTGCAAGGATACCTGTATAGCGATAGTGCACTTTATAAATGTTATACATAAATAAATAGTTACCTACTGTGGCCTTTAGTTCCTGACATCAGAGGTATTTCTGAAACACTAACCAGTGCTGAGTATACAATTTCCAAAAGAAGACACAGAAGTGGGAGACTCAGATGGGCCGCCTTTAGGCACTTTGCTGGCAAATATGTATGTGTGTCCCCGGAGAGTCGAAAATCAAATTACATGCAGAAGATGTGGCTCCGTATTTGGCACCTGAAGAGCCTTAGACTTGATCTCCAAATTTTAAGCAGTGCAAAGATATAAAATTAACCAAGAAAAGACCAAGGTGATGTTGATAGGAGCTGGACCTAAATTACGGCCCAGAGTAATGAAACATTGTGTTCATGATGTCTCAATAAAGAGACATGGAAATATGGGTGATCACTGACATCAGCAAACTGTTTGACGAAAATTATAGCCATCTGTTAAAATACATATACAGACTAAAACATTGCTAGTTAATTTAGTGGGACTGATATATCTGGTTAAAATGGATATGCTCCTCCAATGTTTATATCTGATTCTGGTCCCCAACCAACACCCACTAATGACGCTCTTTAGCACGTAAAGCTCATTTATCGACTAATCTTTAAATACATCTGACTCGATCTTGGTACCATACGTCCCTGAAATTACTATAGTGGACCGATAGTATCACTGGGTTTTGTTGGGGATGTTAAAACGTTGTAGTTACTTGGGAACAAGTTGTTTGACTGCCCTAACTAGCACAAATCTGGAGGAAGATTGCAAAATTACTAGAAATAATAGTTGAGGAGGAAAATGATTCTCTCCCCTAAAAAGTGGTTATTTGGGCTTCCTTTCCATCAATGTAAAAATGAAGTAGGACAAAGCACGTGGCCGAGTCACAAAAGCTTTTATGAGTACAAGTTGTACATTTTTGCATACTCTATAGCAGGCCTTTGTGAATTGGCCCAAAAACATCCGAATCCCTATTAGTAAAAAAAAATGCAAAGAGGGTACAGTATTTTCTATTAGTACTAATTGTTTATGAATACTCCTTGAAAGTGTGGTTATTATTCATTTAGTAGATGTTTTGGGCCAAAGTCACAGAGAAATGTAAAAGATGAGAACACTTTCCAATGCCACTTCCTTGTTCGCAAAAGCATCCCGAGGAAGCACGCACATGTAGGTGACGACAAAGCCTCCTTGCGAAACATGCTTTTTGTCACACTTCTTGTAAAGAGGTGGGAAGTTCCCAAAGGGCTTCTCGCTGCTCCACCTCAGCACAACAAAAAAACAATCACGACACTTCCTCCCTGACTCAGCTCCTCCTCCTGGCGGATAAAAGCCTGCTCGAGAAAGTAATGTTTATCAATAGGGTTGTTTCCTAAAAAGCCGACGCAAGATACGCGGCGCCTGGCAGACACATTGGCGTGCCCTCCTGTCAAGAAGAGAGGCCTGCTGTGGCCATCCACTCTGGATGAACCATGCCGAGGACAGTCAACTGAGGGATTTGACTTGCGTTACGGCGAGATATCTACAGCCGTGCTGACACAGAGACATCTGCCACCTCCATTGAGTGACTAAATCTGTAATTCATCCACTACTCCTCTTTGTAGGAACTTCGAATCCAGTAGCTAGGCTCGCCTGTGCCTGTCCGCTTTAGGTCGGGAAAAAAGAGGCGGTGTTTCCCTTGGTTGCCTCAGAGTTAAGCGACTTTCTACGACACTGGTAAAACCAACGAGTGATTGCTACACAGTCGCTTCGGGCGCGTGAACGGAGCAGGGACCTGAAGGATGGCTTTCCTCTGGGCCGCTGTGTTGTCATTAGCTCTGCTGTCCCCCTCCACACCGGCGCTGCCTCTCCAGGGCACCCTCAACGACAGGCCAATCGTGGGTAAGTATTCCGATGGGAAAGTGAGGAAACTCAGGTGGAGTGCTCCACGACCTAGTAATTTAAAATGTCTACAGGTACTTTCTTGGCAACATTTTAGAGCAGGCAAGTAAGTGATTTAAAAAAAATAGTCGGGCGAATGTATTATTCCCGCTGATTTGTATTGAAGCAGAGGCAATCTGCCTGAATCGGGTCTATTGGTAGGTATGAAAGCATACGATCAGCACTTCATTTTTGACAGCTTAGTAATATGGCCCAAACAAAAACAGAGTTCTTAACTCCGTTTTTGTTCGCGCTATGTAAGACTGCCAAAAATAAAATGTCAGGCCTGTAACATTCTCTGATCTCCCCTTCCAAGAATTAAGGACAACGTTTTATTCTTTAATGTCAGAGGTAATTCTTGGAGGGAAGATTGTAGAGTGCATGACAGGTATCAACATTTTATTTTTGTTACTTTTACAATACTCTGAATTGGGTTTCTGCATGCAGGAATTTTGAGGCAGGAGACTTAACCTTGAAATCTGTATTCTGCTGCCTGAATCAGGAGAGTTGGCATTAACTCCTGCACTTGTCTCACTCCAGTATTTTACCTTGCCCATGTTTTCCCCGCCAATGGCGTCCAAGACAAGAACAGCACTACATTTTTAGTGGATATAACTTGGCCGCTTTATTACCAACAAAGACACGATTGCCCATAAGTATTAAAATAATTTGTTGTGGCAAGGCATTAATCTTTTGCTGCCTAGCCCGCATCATCACTGCTTTCCAAATCATACTTCTGATATTAAATCATCACACTTGGTCTCATAAATCAAAAATATCTATACAGAATCAAAATTAAAATCAAAATCAAGTTCAAATCACCATACAGTTCTGCAGTGATAGATCGGCCTTTGAGTCCTGGCCTCTGTTTGTTATGTCTCTTTTCCCCCTTTTGTCTGTAAGCAATCCCACATTTTGTCTTGGAGGGAGCTCAGTCCATAGTGTTCGTTTTACCATGTTTCTCTGAGGGGGTAGCCTCTAACTTTTTGGATTAGGCCCAACTTGCTACCTTGCATGTGTCTGTGCCCTGCCATCCGTCCTGGCGAGTCTGGGCTGCGAGTGCTGTGTTCCGCTTACCCCCCTTAGCGGACTTCTTTTCACCCTCCCGTAAGGCATCCCCAGGTGTGTGGCCTTCCACTTGCAGACCACCTTACTAGGTGTGCTTACCGTCAGTATTGGTAAAACCTCCTTTAATTACCACCACGCTGCCTGAGAGGCTTACGTCTCCGAGCAGCTCCCCCCATATGCTCTATTTTATTTATTTTTATTTTTTATGTGCCATTCCCACAGCCAGGTTTGCCCAGAAAATCTCCATTCCTTCCGATGATAGGTGCACTCTGTCAGGTGCGTACAACTCCGCTCGCCTGGGGTGGATCAGCCCGTGGCGTATGCTTTCAAGACCGTTTGCTTTGCAATAATTGCAGACCGCAATGTTCAGTTTCCTCCTGGAGTTGTCCACCGCCTTGCTTGACAAAGCCCAACATCAGTTGAACCTCAGGACTATTTCTGACCAGATGATTGTGGTGCTGCCGCATAACCGTGTTATTTCCATCAGACTCTGTCTGATCTCATTCAGTAGTATCTTCCTCCCCACCTGGGTCAAGTCTTTACCCCCCAGGTGGATGATTATTATGTCTGGTTGTTTCTGAGCTGTCTCTACTAACCCTTGCACTGTCTGTAAGAGTTGTGCCTACTTCATGCTGGGGAAGCCCCACCATCCGATGTTTGTCACAGTTTGGACTCTTTTCACTCTATTGATGTCTGGTTCCACCATGCCTGTAACCTAGAAATGAAGGAGTGCCCAACCACCCAAAATGTCCTGGTTTGTGTGCCTGTCAATGGAATCAGAGACACAATCTGTCAGGGGAAATGAGGTGTGGCAAGGCCCCATTATATTAAATGTGGCCGTACATAGCTTTTGTATGCTTTATAGAGCCACCTACCCACTGCTTTGATGGCGTCTTCCTCCATACCAAAATCTGCTGCCGTTGTGGCTGCCCCTATGCGAAAAGAGTGTGAACAAAAAACTGCTGGTGGCAAGCCTCCTTGTCTCAATGTTTTGCGCATGACTGCCGTGAACTGGAATTTGCTCAACCAGTCCCCACCGCTGTGCATAAATAGGGGGCCCAGCGCTCTAGGGCGCGAAGGAAAGTAATTTTTTAACCTACAGACGGGACAATATTTTGTTTGTGCAATGCAGCTGAGCTGAATCCAGGTGCCCCTGCCCCGCTGGTCGGTTTTTGATTTCTTTAGTGAAAAACAAACCCCGTCAGACTCCAGTCTGCAATCTTCCGCCTGGAGGCAACTGCCACCACCAATTCTCCTAGTTCTGGCTACTATCTTGCTTATGCGAAAAGCCCCAGAGAATGCTGTAGTGAAAGCTGCTCTGAATAGACCTAACTCATACGGGTTGTCTGCCGCTGTTTCCAATGCGTCTATCAATATTGTCAGCCTATTAAAATCTATGGGGCGTCTGTTGTCCAGTTTTGGTCCCTGTTTCCAGCCCTTCATGGCTTTTCTTATGTAGTGTGACGCTGTAGGATCTGTCCCTGTCTGAATCTTTGAGAAATGAGCCACTGCTGCCAGGTGGGCCTGTGCCTAAGACTTCGTCTTCCCCTGCTAGTAGGCCCAATTGATGAAACGCTCAACTGCCGGTCTGGTCGCCGCCACATCCCTGGGCGACTTTAACACCTCTATTTCCATCAGTGACCTGGCATATTTGGAATACCTCTTGAGTGTCTCAGTCTTGAGCGCATTCCGAACTAATATTGACAAGTCTACTCCACCAGCTCCCACAGACCTTGTTGAAACAAAGTCATCACCTGTCTCGCCTCATGGGCTAGTTTCCTGAATCTGTCCATCTGGGAACGAGAGAGAGCATCTGCTCATGAATTTTTAATGCCCTGCACGTGTCTAGCCCTGACATCCAGGTTCCCCCTGAGTTGCAGGCTGACCATTCACCTCAGAAGTCTCAGTGTGTCAGGGCAGGATGCCGATCCTTTGTTTATGGCTAATACCACTTCTAGGTTGTCTGACCAAATCGTTAGTTTCATGTTCTGCAGTTTAGCCTTCCAGACTGTCAAAGCTACTACTATAGGAAATAGTTCTAAGAATGTGATGTTCCTGGTGATACCCAGCTTATACCACCTGGCCGTCCATTTGTCTGCACACCACTCTGTGCCTAGCAGTGCCCCAAAACCACAGCCACCTGTGACGTCTGCGAGCAATGCTATTTACTTGGCTGATATCTGGCCCTCTCTCCAAATAAGTCAGCCGTTGAAGTGGTCCAGGAAGGAATCCCACATGGCCAAATCTCTTTTTACTCCTGATTCTAGCCTGACATGATGGTGTTTCTTTCGCAAGCCTGATATCAGTCTGCCTAAACGCCTTGCTAAGACTCGCCCCGCTGGGATAACCCTGGTTGCGAAATTCAGTTTGCCAACCATCCTTTGTACTTCGCCAAGGTTTACTTTCTGCTTCCCTTGCAGTGACCTGATCTTCTCTCTTAGTTCTGACACCTTATCCCACAGGATCCTGGAGGTTCTCCCAACTGAATCTAGCTCTATGCCCAAGAAGACTATTGTTGTGACTGGACCTACTGTTTTTTCCTCTGCCAGGGGGACACCTGTTTCCACTGCGAGGTCCTGAAAAGCCCTCAGTAAACTGCTGCATTCACCCATATCTGCTTTACCAACAAATAAGAAATCATCCAGGTAGTGAATTTTCCCCCCAGCTGGGTGTTTTTTGTGTAGCGCCCATTCCAATAATGTACTAAACTGCTCGAAGTAAGCACACAATATGGAGCAACCCATGGGCATGGCTTTGTCGACATACACTTTCCACTTGTGTTTGAGGCCCAGTAGGTGAAAGCTATCTGGGTGAACTGGTAATAAGCGGAAAGCTGACTCAATGTCTGCTTTTGCCATTAGGGCCCTTCTGCCCACTGACCTTATCATATAAATGGCATTGTCTACTGTGGCGTAACCTACTGAACAAGATTCAGTGGGGATGCTGTCATTCACTGATGCACCTTCTGGGAATGATAGATGGTGTATGAGCATGTATTGGCCTGTCTCTTTCTTTGGTACCACGCCGAAAGGTGAGATTATTAAGTCATTAGGGTGAGGGAGGGGAAGTGGTCCTTCGATGCGACCTAGACTCAACTCCTTGTCTATTTTTTGCTGTACCACTTCAGGGTGTTCCCTGGCCGATTTAATCTTTTTGCCATTACTCCCTTCTACTTGACCTCTCACTGGGATCTTGAAACCTTGTTCAAATCCTTTCACCAATAGATCTGCTTATTTCTTGTTGTAGTACTCATTAGCTAGTTTCTTCAGGAATTATGTGTTGATAGGGGATCTAGCTAATTTAAATTTTTTCCAGATCCCGACCCGTGTTGGAAGACTGTCTTTAATGTTTCCTTTTCTTCTCTTTTTTTGTCTGATCGGTGTTTGCTTTTCTTGCATGCTGCTGCTGGGTGGTCCCCCCCACATGACGAACAGCTGTGTCTGAACTTACAACTCTGTCCCCATGTGCACTCATCTATTTCAAATTTCCAACAGATAGCCTGCGATCCCTTGTCTCCCTGACCATTACCACTGTGCCAGGGCTTGAATCTATGAAATTATTTAAGTTTCTCGTGTTTTCCTTTGTGATATGTGTCCGAAATGGATATAACTTGGCCGCTTTATTACCAACAAAGACACATATGCGATTGCCCATATGTATTGAAATCATTTGTTGTGGCGAGGCAATAATCTTTTGCCGCCTAGCCCGCATCATCACTGCTATCCAAATCATACTTCTGTTATTAAATCATCACACTTGTGGTCTCATAAATCAAAAATATCAATACAGACTCAAAATCAAAATCAAGTTCAAATCACCGTGCAGTTCTTACAACCAGAAATGGCAGTGATCGATCGGCCTTTGAGTCCTGGCCTCTGTTTGTGATGTCTCTTTTTCCCCTTTTGTCTGTAAGCAATCCCACATTTTGTCTTGGAGGGGGCTCAGTCCATAGTATTTGTTTTACCATGTTTCTCTGAGGGGGTAGCCTCTAATTTTTTGGATTAGGCCCAACTCGCTACCTTGTGTGTGTCTGTGCCCTGCCATCCGTCCTGGGGGGTCTGGGCTGCGAGTGCCGTGTTCCACTTACGCCCCTTAGCTGGTCTCTTTTCACGCTGCTGTAAGGCATCCCCAGGTGTGTGGCCTTCCATTTGCACACTGCCTTACTAGGTGTTCTTAGTGTCAGTTTTGGTAAAACCTCCTTTAATTAATGATTGCCACTTCCGCCTGTCCGGCTTCGTGACTAGATGCTGTGTTGTTGGGGTGGGTGGGTGGTTTTTCATCCATCATTTTGTTTGCGTGCTGTCCTGGGCCATCTGTTTGTTGTTCTACAAGGACAGGCGCGCTTTATAACCTCACCCCCTTAACCCCCTGCAGGTCTTTGCCTGCCGCCCCATTGGGGGGTTAGAACAATTCAACCCCCCCCATTGGTTTTGGTTTTCGTGCCTTCCTTCCCCCCCAACTTGTTGTTTGGGGGGGTGGGGAGGGCATCTGGGCCGAGCGGGTGCGACCTTTCCCCAAAACTGGTTTTAGCAGTTACTTCCGGGTCCAAGGAGGCCGTTATGGCGCCGGACCATTATGCCCCCTTCAGGGGTGGCCTTTGCTTTAACTCCCACACTTGTCTCACTCCAGTATTTTACCTTGCCCATGTTTTCCCCCGCCAATGGAGTTCTAAGGCAAGAACGGTACTACATTTTTAGTGGATATAACTTGGTCGCTTTATTACCAACAAAGACACATATACGATTGCCCATAAGTATTGAAATCATTTGTTGTGGCAAGGCATTAATACTCTGGCGCCTAGCCCACATCATCACTGCTATCCAAATCATACTTCTGTTATTAAATCATCACACATAGTTGGTGGTCTTCTAAATCAAAAATATAAATTCAAATAAAATTAAAATCAAAATCAAGTTCAAATCACCATGCAGTTCTTACAACCAGAAATGGCAGCGATCGATCGGCCTTTGAATCCTGGCCTCTGTGATGTCCCTTTTTCCCTTTTGTCTCTAAGCTATCCCACATTTTTTCTTGGAGGGGGCTCAGTTTATAGTGTTAGTTTTACCTTGTTTCTCTGAGGGGGTAGCCTCTACTTTTTTGGATTAGGCCCAACTCGCTACCTTGCGTGTGTCTGAGCCCTGGCGGGTCTGGGCTGCGAGTGCCGTGTTCTGCTTACTCCCCTTAGCTGGCCTCTTTTCACCCTGCCTTAAGCCATCCCCAGGTGTGTGGCCTTCCATTTGCACACCGCCTTACTAGGTATGCTTACCGTCAGTATTGGTAAAACCTCCTTTAATTACTGCCAAGCTGTCTGAGAGGCTTACGTCTCCAGGCAGCTCCCCCCAAATACTCTATTTTTAAAAAAAAATGTATGCGCAGCCTGCCTGTGCCATTCCCAGCCAGATTTGCCCTTAAAATCTCCATTCCTTCCAATGATAGGTGCACTCCATCAGGTGCGTACAACTCCGGTTGCCTGGGGTGGATCAGCCTGTGGTGTATGCCTTCAAGACCGTTTGCTTTGCAATACTTGCAGACCGCAATGTTCAGTTTCCTCCTGGAGTTGTCCACCGCCTTGCTTGACAAAAGCCCCACGCCAGTTGAACCTTAGGATTATTTCTGACCAGATGATTGTGGTGCTGCCGCATAACCGTGTTATTTCCATCAGACTCTGTCTGATCTCGTTCAGTAGTATCTTCCTCCCCACCTGGGCTAAGTCGTTACCCCCCAGGTGGTTGATTATTATGTCTGGTTGTTTCTGAGCTGTCTCTACTAACCCTCGCTCTGTCTGTAAGAGTTGTGCCCACTTCATGCCGGGTAGCCCCACCATCCGATGTTTGTCCTTGTTGCATTGGGGGGGGCCTAATGAGGGTTTGATGTATGCCTCGGGAGATTGCCCCACTGACCTAACAGTGTCCTGATCTTTTCCTCCCAGAAACCAAGCCGGCGTGGGGTCCCCTGCAGCTGGCCGTTTGCTCCTAGTTGCCTGAGCTCCCGAGCCTTCCGCTTTATTGTGGTTTTCTTGGCTCCCCGCTTTCTTTGCACATCCCTTACTCTGCCCTGCACCGCTACCCTTCAGTAACAAAGGTGCAAAAGATTTCAAACACACTTTGATTCTCAAGCATTATATGCTCACCCTCCATTGATTTCCACGAACTGCTGTTCTCGGGTGCTTCTCCTGGTGCAGAGGTGGGCCGATTGCCCCCCCTTGGTTTCTTAGCCACCTTCTTCGCCGGTTTTCCTTGTGCTCTCTGCTGCTTGCTTGCTTTATGTGTAGGTTCTAACTCTGGTCCTGGGTCACCAGCGTCGTCCTTTGTGGTAGGGTTTGGCTTTGACCCCTGCCGGGCGTCTCCCTCAGGTGATCTCTCCTCAATCTTCACCCGCAGCCAATCTTTGCCCCACTTCAGTGCCTCAGCCCTCATCTGACCCAGAATCTTCTCCAGATCGTCCTGGTGGTCACCTGCATCCACATCCTCCATGGTGTCACAGTGCGCTCAATACTGTAGTCTCAACTGTCTATAAAATATATATATATATATTTTTTTGTCCTCAAATTATCAGTTGTGGCGAGGCTTAATCAGCTATGATATTTCCAGATATTTCCACTCCTAAAATATATATATATATATTTTTTTTAAACGTTCGTGTGTATTTTCAAAGGATGGGTTTCAGGATATCCTCATACGTTGTTTGAAATGCTAGCTTATTAATGAGATGTCCATGCCCCCACGAAAATTGGCAGCAAAAAATTGGCCCGTCTCCCAGAGTCACATGCGAGGCAGAATTAGGCAATACATGCCATTGGGGAGTCGCGTCACCTGATCTAGGCGGTCCTCCACTCAAGGTGCTGGGGAAATTCTTTGTTGCGGCAAGATATTAATATAAATACTTGCTGTTCGTAGGTTTTGCAAAATTGTCTGTGTTCCCGCTCCCGGCAGTGCCCAAGCTTCCGGTTGCTACTGAAACGAGGAAAAAAACCCTTGTGGTGTCGCGTCGCCTGATTAGGCGGTCCACCACACAGGGGGCAGCGGCCCAGGCAGCTTGCCGCTAATTCAATTAACCTTCGCCCCTGGGGTCACGTCGCTGTGTGGGCGGTCCTCCAAAGGGTAAACAATGATCCAGGACAGGGAAACCCTTGTGGCGTCGCATCGCCTGATGAGGCGGTCCACCACAAGGGGTGCAGCGGCACGGGCTGCTTGCCGCTAGGTCCAATTACAGTCTTGACCCCTCAGAGTCGCGTCGCCGTGCGGGCGGTCCTCCAAGGGCGAGCACTGAATCACAATGCTAGAAGGCAGTGCAAGCCCCAGCGTCGGCGCGCCTCCCAGGAAGAGGAGTTTGCCTGGTCGCGTCGCCCGTGGGTGGTCCCACGCACACTCCCTATGCTCCCGGTACCTGGTTGACGGAGTAGCCTGATGCGATCGCTACTTTTCTTTCCCCGGGAGCTGGGGGCGCGGTGTCTTCATGGTCCCGTCGCCCTCCACGGGGGTTCCACAGCAGGTGCTGAACTTTCCCCCAAGGGGCGCTTCTACGAGGATGAGGGAAGCCGCCGAACACAGCACGAGGGAGCCCCAGTTCACTCAGGGGGCCGTCAAGGAAGGCACATTACCGACGATCTAGCAGAGCTAAAGAAGGTAGGCCAAACGTCTCCGTCTGCATCCGTCCTTTTGATTGCGCGCTGTCCTGGGCTGTCTGTTTGGTCTTCTACAAGGACAGGCGCGCTTTATAACTTCACTCCCTTAGCCCCCTGAAGGTCTTTGCCTGCCTCCCCATTGGGGGGTTTGAACGATTCAAACCCCGATTGGTTTTGGTTTTCGCACCTTCCTTCCCCCCCAGCTTGTTGTTTGGGCGGGGTGGGCGTCCGGCCCGAGCAGGTGTGACCTTTCCCCAAAACCGGTTTTACCGGTTCCTTCCGAGTCCAAGGCGGCCGTTATGGCGCCGGCCCGTTATGCCCCCTTCCGGGGCGTCCTGTGTGTGTTAACGCATCCCTTTATGATAATGTATTACACATCAGGACTCGTTTTAGGCCAATGAATCTTTGGACCCAGTTGAGAGACACCTTAGGACGAGATAGCTAATCAGTATGTCAATCAATAGATCAATAATGTCATCAATATTTATCACGACAATACACTTCACTTTAGTCAAAGTCATTAATCAATTCAAGATTCTACCATGACCTTGCAGCCATAAATAACCACACCAGTTTAGTAGAAATTTATAAGTTTTATTCCCTATTAATTACAATCTAAAAACAGATACGTTAATCTCAACACCAAGAAACATAATACCATAGTCACAATATGGCAACTTTGGTAAGATTTAATTAATGCAAGAATCACAAACATTAGAACATAACACGGCGTGAACATAGATCAAATTTAGCAAAGTGTCAGTAACGCGTCAGAGCAACAAAGCATAGCCTCTATTTGCGTCAGTTTTGGTGAACACCTGTCCTAACCACTGATAAGCATTCGCATGTTGGGCTTCATGCAAAACAATTTAGAACACTAATTTGGAAAACATCTAACAAAGGTCTCTGTCAAAAGTAAGCAGTTGGTACCTAGAAAGGAAAAGCAAACAGACAAATCACAATTGCATTGTCATAATTACCCTTCAAAGTTTAGGTCAGCGCACAGGTTCAGTCTTCGTCTTCAGGACATCAGTCAATTTGCCATCAGTCAGAACTCAGCTCTGGGGCAAAAAAAGGCACTTCCCTCATAAGGAGGTAAAGTGTAAAAATGGACAAATCCAAGGGCGAGGATAGTTTAAAGTAAACCAACAAGTCACCAAACAGAGTGACAGAGATTCTGGATAAAACCAATAGCATTCCCTACCTAATTCCAAATGACTCCTTGTGACATGGATTTTTGTCCCTTTTCCATTGTACATTCCCCCAAAATTCTATTGGACATTTGCTATACCCCACTATCTTTAACCTATCCGAAAATACATTAGGTCACCTAACTCTTCACCCCATATTATTTTACAAGTCTTTGACTGGTCTCCATAATTGACGTCTTCATAGGTGGCACGTCCGGTATGATTTCATCTTTCTGTAATTCTTTGCACATCTTTTAGTCAGTAGCTCCATTGTCTTCACCGGTTTGAATGACCTTGTACATTACATTAATCTACACTGTTTCATTTTGTTTTAATATCATCCCACAAGCAATGAAGAATGCATGAGAACGGATCTAGCATGGTTACATTTGTCTTGTAGTTTGGAGGAGAAAATAATAATAATAAAGTTGTGTCCTTTTGTGAGTCAGCACACTGCAAGATAGGAAAATACATTTAATATGAGAGCCAAGCAGCTAAGCTTCGGCTCATGCTAACTTAAGGCCTATAGGGATTTTAGCACAGATTCAATAATGCAATCATTAGTACAAACTTATTTAAACGTAACATAAACATTTTGGTCATCATTATTAGTCCAAGTATACATTGGTGGCCACTCCACGTGGTCACAATTCAGATGCACATTTTAAGCAAAATAACTATTATAGTTTCTATGCAGCATTGTCACACATTAATTCATAAACATTTCATACTAATATAGATTATATAAGCTACCCTCTCTCAGTCCCTCCTCTGATGACGTTCGTTATCACACAAACCTTTCCCTTTTGACCTTTCACTTTAATTTTTCACTTTACGCATAATGCGCATTTCGACATCTTGTGTGTACTTTCCCAAATTTCATTAAACATTTTCTCCCTTTCACTTTCTTTATTTTTCTCATTTCTCTTTGTCCAATTTCTTTTAATTTTGTCATTAATTTTGCATGCTCCCCATAAACCTAATAGACAGGCCAGAACAATTAATAGACCCCCTAATATTTTTGCAAGTACCCCATTCCAAATATTGCTAAACCAGCTTCCCACTCTGGCAATTGCCTTTCCTAATTTCTCCCACACTCCAGGTTCCTTCAAATCCTTCAAATCTGCACTATCTTTAGTTAAGTTAGTAAGCATACCTCTAATCTTTTTACTATTATCAGGTATACAGGGAGTGCAGAATTATTAGGCAAGTTGTATTTTTGAGGATTAATTTTATTATTGAACAACAACCATGTTCTCAATGAACCCAAAAAACTCATTAATATCAAAGCTGAATATTTTTGGAAGTAGTTTTTAGCTTGTTTTTAGTTTTAGCTATGTTAGGGGGATATCTGTGTGTGCAGGTGACTATTACTGTGCATAATTATTAGGCAACTTAACAAAAAAAAATATATACCCATTTCAATTATTTATTATTACCAGTGAAACCAATATAACATCTCAACATTCACAAATATACATTTCTGACATTCAAAAACAAAACAAAAACAAATCAGTGACCAATATAGCCACCTTTCTTTGCAAGGACACTCAAAAGCCTGCCATCCATGGATTCTGTCAGTGTTTTGATCTGTTCACCATCAACATTGCGTGCAGCAGCAACCACAGCCTCCCAGACACTGTTCAGAGAGGTGTACTGTTTTCCCTCCTTGTAAATCTCACATTTGATGATGGACCACAGGTTCTCAATGGGGTTCAGATCAGGTGAACAAGGAGGCCATGTCATTAGATTTCCTTCTTTTATACCCTTTCTTGCCAGCCACGCTGTGGAGTACTTGGACGCGTGTGATGGAGCATTGTCCTGCATGAGAATCATGGTTTTCTTGAAGGATGCAGACTTCTTCCTGTACCACTGCTTGAAGAAGGTGTCTTCCAGGAACTGGCAGTAGGACTGGGAGTTGAGCTTGACTCCATCCTCAACCCGAAAAGGCCCCACAAGCTCATCTTTGATGATACCAGCCGAAACCAGTACTCCACCTCCACCTTGCTGGCGTCTGAGTCGGACTGGAGCTCTCTGCCCTTTACCAATCCAGCCACGGGCCCATCCATCTGGCCCATCAAGACTCACTCTCATTTCATCAGTCCATAAAACCTTAGAAAAATCAGTCTTGAGATATTTCTTGGCCCAGTCTTGACGTTTCAGCTTGTGTGTCTTGTTCAGTGGTGGTCGTCTTTCAGCCTTTCTTACCTTGGCTATGTCTCTGAGTATTGCACACCTTGTGCTTTTGGGCACTCCAGTGATGTTGCAGCTCTGAAATATGGCCAAACTGGTGGCAAGTGGCATCGTGGCAGCTGCACGCTTGACTTTTCTCAGTTCATGGGCAGTTATTTTGCGCCTTGGTTTTTCCACACGCTTCTTGCGACCCTGTTGACTATTTTGAATGAAACGCTTGATTGTTCGATGATCACGATTCAGAAGCTTTGCAATTTTAAGAGTGCTGCATCCCTCTGCAAGATATCTCACTATTTTTGACTTTTCTGAGCCTGTCAAGTCCTTCTTTTGACCCATTTTGCCAAAGGAAAGGAAGTTGCCTAATAATTATGCACACCTGATATAGGGTGTTGATGTCATTAGACCACACCACTTCTCATTACAGAGATGCACATCACCTAATATGCTTAATTGGTAGTAGGCTTTCGAGCCTATACAGCTTGGAGTAAGACAACATGCATGAAGAGGATGATGTGGTCAAAATACTAATTTGCCTAATAATTCTGCACTCCCTGTATATGAGCAACAATGACGCTCGTTGAGCATCTTGCAGAGTCCGCCGCTCTTTGCTAAAAGAATGTCTAAAGCAAGCCGATTTTGAAGAGTCATAGCTCTTTCGGCAGCAAGTTCAGTATCCATCAGGAGTATAGCCCCTGTAAAATTTGTCAGCATGTCATCCACAATAGTAGACAACTTCTGAATCTTTATGGAGTTTAAAATAACCTCTACTGAAGGAATTATTGCTCCAAATATGTCACCAACGACAGCAGCCGCTGTCTCTCGTTTTTGTCTAGCATGTTGTAATTCTGACGTTTTAGGTATTTGTTTTAAGTCATCAATCTGGTAAATCTTTGGGAAAACTATTCCCAAATAAAATGTCCCATACCATCCCTTAGGAAGACGGTAATAAGCATTAAGTCCACAGATATAATAGATCCCAGGGATCGCTGGATCCTGTCCATTTAACATGAATGTCCATTTACTCTGAAACGAAAACACATGCCTGCATTCACTAGTTCCCACAAATAAAGCGTCATGTTCAGATTTCGGCCTATATATACAAAGCCTTCCTACATGTAATGCATCTATAGCTAATTTGCCTTGCGTCTTTATTGCGGTGTAAGCATAATCATTTGCATATGTGCGTTTTTCTAGCCCCTTTTCTAATCTTTCCTTCAATGCTTTGCGTCTGTCATCAGTGTGATCTAAGAAGCTTTTCTCTACAGGTGTCAATAAGCAAGTCAGATTGTTGCGGTGTGCATAAGCTGTCCCAAATGTAAGCGTTGGTTCAAAGAAACCTCTAACTAATTTTATACTATGCTCCTTAGCTAACTTATTCAGGAACTCAATCACAAGCACAAAAGAAAACACTACTTCCAAATTTGAATAAAAATATTGCACATGCTCTTGATGATAAAATCTTGTTAATAGCAAACTAAAACGTATCCCGTAAGTTAAAGGAAGACTATGGGGGTCATTACGACCCTGGCGGAAGGCGGAGAACCGGCGGTAAGACCGCCAACAGGCTGGCGGTCTCCCTTCATGGAATTATGACCATGGCGGTTACCGCCATGGTCATCCGCCGGTTCTCCGTTCCACCCGCCGGGCTGGAGACTGGGGTCTCCAGCCCGGCGGCCGTTACTATACTGCCGGCGGTATTTTGATCCGGCTTACCGCCGTGGATTTCCTGCGGTTTGAACCGCCATGAAATCCATGGCGGTAAGCACTATCAGTGCCAGGGAATTCCTTCCCTGACACTGATAGGGGCCTCCCCCACTCCCAGCCCGACTCCCTCCCCTACCCCCCCCACCACCCCTGCCACCCCCCAAAGGTGGCAGGGCCCCCCTCCCCACACCGACCCCCAACATCACATCACCCATACCCACACGACACGCACGCAGGCACCACCTACACACTCATATGCACACACGCACACCCACATTCAAACATTCACGCACACATCCACACTGACATACCCACAGATATACACGCACTCCCATACACACAACACCCCCGCAAGCATACACGCAATCACACCCCCCCTTCACATACACACACGCACACCCCTATGCACGCACACAACACATAACATCCCCCCTCCCCTCACGGGCGATCGACTTACCTGGTCCGACGATCCTCCGGGAGGGGACGGGAGCCAAGGGGGCAGCTCCGCTGACACCACACCGCCAACAGAACACTGCCACGGCGAATCACAGGACGTGATTCGCTGGGCGGTGTTCTGTTGGCGTGGCGGTGGAGGTGGAGCAACCTCCACTTCCCCGCCTCCCGCCAGTATGGCTGTTGGCGGCTCTTCGTCCGAAAAAGGACGGAGAGCTGCCAACGGTCATAATAGGCCGAGCGGAAAACCGCCACCACTGGCGGTCTTCTGCACGGCGGTCCCTCTGCGGTCTTTCAAAAAGACCGCCGAGGTCAAAATGACCCCCTATGATAGGTGACCCCTTCTTGCACTGATGAAGGAATCTTTGTGCACACATAACAGTTTTTCGCATCCATGGTCTCAACGTACTCATTCAGCAAGCGATAGAAGACATTAGTGGAAAGTTCCCCCTTTGAGTTAGTTTCCTCATGCAAGTGTTTTGTATCCTGCTCGAACTTTTCTCACGGTGTTAGTGTTGCAGTCTCAGGTTTTGAAGTATTGTTAGTCACTTTCTTATCTAACCACGGCATTCCCACAATCACACCTACAATTATTATTGCACACACAATACCTATTATAAGACTCAACCAACCACACACTTTACCCCTTTTGTTACTATCTCTATTATAAGCCATGTCTGTAAAGAATCAGATAGCAGAACAATAATCAACTTGAGGACGATGTAAAAATTATATATTTTTTTTCTTGATGCAAAAGTCTCTTTCTCTCTGCGCGTATTTACAGCGTCTCACTCACTCCAAGACCCTTTTGTCAAATCAGGTTAGCAGCTTGTCATAATCGGGTTTTTCAAAGTCAATTCAGGTTATTAGTGTCACATTCGGTAGTTTATAAGTCTCTTTTCTTAGCTTTTCAGTTTTCAATTTCAAATTTTTAGTTTTAACAAAGTCTCTTTCTTTGATTGATTTCAGGTACCGTAGTATTGGCCTGGTACTTCTCGATCAAAACAGAACGCTAAGAATTCTTGTTGCCATTCAGATTTTGTTAGATATGCCCACTCAGGACCTGCGTACCTTCTATTTGCGGTTCTTTTCCTTTTCAATCTGCGTTCGTCTTGCAATTCTCCTTCACTTAGATCCTCTATTCGGGATGTATCAGTTTCTTCTGTTATTGTTTCACCTGGTACAATCCTTTCTTTCGCAGCCTGTTTTTCTGGCCAGCTATCTCCCTTATGAGTCTTTTTCCTGCTTGTCCTTTCAGGGCGCTGAACGGCACCCTCCTCTTGTGCTATGGTGTTTTCTCTTGATGGACCTGCAACTGGCTCAGGGGATGCCGGTGTACTTTGAATTCTCTCTACTATTTCCCCCTCTTCTTCCTCTGGATCTGTAACGGGTTCAAGCTCTAACCCGTATCCGTCTGCTTCTGGGAGAACCTCTCCTTGATTTAGTTCTCCGGCTGCCTCTACTGAGATAGGCACATTGTCACCTCTCTCAAACTCATTTATTGTTTGAGGGACTAGGCTGTTCTCAGTGGGCTCTCCTGCAGTCTCAGTTCCTTCTTGACTATTTTCAGGCCCTGAGACTTCCCTCTCTGGAACTGTTGAGTAGAAAACTTCAAGTTCCTCATCAGTTGGTCACGTTACCTTCTTTGTGTGACTGGCATGTATCCAATTTGGAGCGCCTGCACATTTCACAGCAGTGGTTGTTGTCAGTATTACTTGATATGGCCCCTTCCAGCGCGGCTCCAAACACGACTTTCTCACATGCTTCTTGACAACCACCCAGTCACCGGCTTGCAGGGTGTGACCTGGATCACTGATCAGTGGCAATGTGTTAGCTTCCACCTGGTAAGAAAAAGAGCGAACCACATCAGCCAAACCTTTGCAGTAGTCCAACACCATATCATCCATGATATTCACAAGAGCATTTGCAGGTACTGCGGGCAGCCTCATAGCTCTACCCATAAGGATCTTGTGGGGTGATAATCCTGTCTTCTTATCAGGGGTGTTCCTCATCGACATCAGCACTAAGGGCAATGCATCTGGCCATTTCATATTGGTAGCTGTGCACATCTTCGCCATTCTCGACTTCAAGGTACCATTCATTTGTTCTACTAGTCCTGATGCTTCAGGGCGGTAGCTACAATGCAGCTTCTGTTCAATGTCTAATGCAGCACACAAGAGCTTAATCACCTTATTGTCGAAGTGTCTGCCCCTATCTGATTCTATAGAGACCGAAAACCCGAACCTGGGTATTAGTTCCCTAAGCAACAGTTTTGCAACTGTGAGACTGTCATTTCTACGCGTGGGGTAAGCTTCAATCCAGTGGCTGAAAACACACACAATCACCAACACGTATTTCAATCCTCCACAAACATGCATTTCAATGAAATCCATTTGCATCTTGCTAAATGGACTGCCAGCTCTCCCTATGTGGCTCAGAGTTACCACAGTCCCTTTTCCTGCATTCATCTGTTGACAGATGATGAACCTGTGGCAAGTAACCTCTGCGGCATGTCTGAATTTTGGGTTAAACCAATCAATCTTGAATGACCTGATCATTGCATCTCTCCCAAGATGTGCCTGTCCATGGTAAAGCCTCACAAATTGTGACAGAAGACTGTTTGGCAAAACCAGTTTCCCCTCCTCTGAGACCCATAAGTCGTCAGCTCTTTGTACACATTGCATTCTCTGCCAGGAGCGTTTTTCCTCTTTGCTAGCACGACCCTGTAGTGTTTTTAGCTCATCTAGTGTATCAAACACCCTTAATGCAAGGTTCAAACATGTGCCATTTTCGGCTTGCAGTAACAATTCCCACTGATCCTTGAACGATATACAGTTCAATGTGCAAAATCTTGCGACTTGATCTGCATAGCCGTTTCCCATGGACACAAAGTCTTGTGACTTAACATGAGCATTGCATTTCACCACGGCAATTTCAAGAGGTAACTGAATAGCATGTAACAAATCCTTGATTTGTTAACCATTTTTCACAGGAGAACCAGAAGAGGTCATGAAACCTCTCTGTAACCACAATTGGCCAAAATCATGTACAATTCCAAATCCATATCTGCTGTCAGTATAGATAGTGACTTTTAGATTTTCAGCTGCATGGCATGCCTTAGTAAGGGCAATTAGCTCTGCCACTTGTGCGGAATACACTCTCTCGAGCCAGAAAGCTTCAATGATACTGGCTGTGGTACATACAGCGTAACCGGCTCTCAGCATTCCGACTTAGTCTCTCAAACAGGATCCATCAACAAACATAAATCAGTCATTTTCTTTTAACTGTGTATCTTGAATATCAGGTCGGGGCTTGGAACATAGTTCTGTTACCTCAAGACAATCATGCTCCACTTCCTCTTCATTATTAATCTCAGTACTTTCAACAGGAAGTAGAGTTGCCGGGTTTAATACAGTACAACGCTTCAGTGAAACATTAGGCTACCCCAAAATAATTGTCTCATATCTGGTAAGTTGGGCATTTGTCATGTGCTGAGTTTTGGTTCGAGTCAACAGAATTTCAACTGAATGCGGAACCATTACTGTCAGGGGATGTCCCATCACCATGCCTTCACACTGCGTGAGGCTTTGACCAACTGCTGCAACTGCGCGCAAACAACCCGGTAAGGCTGCTGCAACGGGGTCCAAGGTAGCTGAAAAATATGCTACAGGGCGGTTTGCACCTCCATGGACCTGTGTTAAGACAGACAAAGAACAAGCATCACGTTCATGACAAAACAGTAGAAAAGGTTTCGTGTAATCAGGCATACCCAAAGCTGGTGCCTTGCACATGCACTCTCTCAATTCCATGAATGACTCAAGCTCTTCCCTTGATAAAGCTATGGTATACAGCTCATCCTTAATCTCTTTACCTGTCAGCTTTATCAATGGTTTTGAGATAATTGAAAAGTTGGGTATCCACTGGCGACAGTAACCCACCATTCCCCAAAACATCCCGACATCTCTCTTTGTTGTCGGGGGGGTTCATTTGCAAAATAGCTGTTACCCTTTCCTTTGCTATTCTCCTGGACCCTCTCTCAATCAAATGTCCTAAGTACTTCACCTCTTTTTGACAGTAATGCAGCTTCTTTGGTGACACTTTATGTCCATTCTATCCCAAATGATTTAGTAAGGCAATTGTGTCATACCTACAGTCATCTTTTGTCCTGGACGCAATCAGCAAGTCGTCAATGTACTGTACTAGTGTCGAATTGAAAGGCAGTACTAAGGATTCTAAGTCCTTTTTCAATATCTGATTGAAGATGGACGGTGACTCAGAAAACCCTTGAGGAGTTCTGCACCAACTGTATACCTTGTCCAGGAATTTGAAACTGAATAAAAACTGGCTGTCCTCATGAAGAGGCACCGAAAAGAAGGCTTGTGACAAGTCTACAACGGTGAACCATTCAGCATCACACGGAACCTGAAACATGATCACTGCTCGATTTGGTACTATGGGGCAACACTTCACCACAATCTTGTTTATTTTCCTTAAGTCTTGCACAATTCGAACCTTCCCACAGGGCTTTTTCAGACCCTTTATCGGTGAATTACATGGGCTGCTCAATACTTCCTTCAGGACTCCTTTTTTTACAAAGTCTGCAATTATTTGTGACACCTGGATAAGAACATCTTGTGCCATGTGATATTGTGGCACCTGGGGAAACACTGCATTTGGTTTCACTTGAACTCTAACTGGTTCTACTCCTTCTATCAGTCCCACTTCCTTTCCTGTCAAATCCCACACCTTTTCCGTCACCGTTCCCTGTAACTCGGCTGGTAAGTCAGTCACTGTAAACATCGGGAACAATGTTATCAATGGGTAATCTTCATTTGCAGCTTCTGTTTCTGACTCTAAGAACTGACCATCATCCCCTTCATCATCACTATGTGTCTGCACCTCAATTCCATCATTGGAACAGGTAATCGAGCATTTTGTTTTGCACAGTAAGGGCCAGATGTAGCAAATTCCGATTTTGCGAATCGGAAATTGCGAGTCTGTCCGACTCGCAATTTCCGATTCGCAAAATCGGATGCAGAACGGTGTCTCAGACACCGTCTGCGACTCGCTATGGGGTAGCAAAGACCCACCTCATTAATATTAATGAGGTGGGTCGCATTTTGCGACCCCATAGCGAGTCCCTGCACTCACAAGGATGGTGGCCTGCTGAAGTCAGCAGACCTCCATGTCTGTTACTGCTTTTTAAATAAAGCAGTTTTTTTTTTTCATTTTGCAGCCCGTTTTTCCTAAAGGAAAACGAGTTGCAAAATGAAAAAAATTACGAAACCATTTGGTTTCGTTTTTTCAGTGTAGGCAGTGGTCCATTGCTCCAGTCTCACCTTATCCCTTGCCGGCTCCTGTGTCGGCCAGTCTACCCCTCTTTTGCACTCAAGCCATAAGTCGGGTGGAACAATGATCTCAAACAAGGTATTCAAGTCTTCCCAGAGACACTTTGCAAGCTTCACGAACCTATCTGTTTGCTGATACCATTCTATCGGCTTCTCCCTTAACCTGGGATAATCGTTTGTGAAAGATAGGATGTCTCCCCTGGACCACGGTACATGAATTAGAACCCCACCAGCTGTTTCTCTCATGGGTAACATCTTTACTGATTCCGTATCTGGTGAAGTTTTTGCTTTACTCAATCCCGAACTGTCACTTTCCTCCTTGTCTCTTTTCTTTGCCCATCTGCCTTCCCACTTTTCTAAAGCTCCCCAGATCTGAGCACTTTGCAGTATTTCTTTTAGATGCGCTTTCATCCCCGCAGACCTCATGTGCTCGAAGTCTTTTGAGTCCAAGTCTAACCTGTAGCTTCTTTTCAAATGTTTAGTATTCTCAATATTGTATTTGTCTGCCAGGTTCGCTAATTTCTGATGTACTTTGCCTACTTCTTTAGTAATCTTAGGGCACAGATATCTCAATTCTGCTTCTGTGTATGACTCTAATCTGTTTACCCCCATTGTTCCATCCACTAGTTCAGCAGCTTCCACACCCAGTCTCACAAAGTTCAGGTACTCATCTCTCCCCAACCTTTCCGGTTCTACTGCAGTTATTATAGTCTTTTGTGAAGCATAGGTCTTCTCTAACCACTCATTCAACTGTTGTACCGTAAAACCTTGCAGTGAAATCTTCCCTGCATGTATCATTGGCAACTGTGAAGCATTCGTACTTATCGTTTGTGGGATTAGCACTCCTAGCCCTGCCTGTCTCATTGCCTCCAACGGTGCTTCGACTGGGCTAAGGTTTAACAAAGACCTTGGTTTTTCAACCGCTTGCTCTCCTGGGACCATTAACTGGGGAGTGCCTGTGGACCCTCCTCTTATTGCATCTTGGGTCATGACTCCCTGATCACATACACCAGGCTTACCTTGTGCATACAATGGCACCGGTGGACCAACAGTAATCGGCAATGATATTGCAGCTGGTGTCTGACCTGGTTCCAAACCTCGTGGAGCAGCGACTCCAAAGGTCTGATCCAGTGAGGCCGGGGCAAGTATTAATGGAGGGCCTGCTGCTGGGTTGTATCCTGCTAACCAGGCCCCAGCACCAGTGTTCTTTCACCTAAAATGTACCGTTGTCTCCACAATTGGCACAACCCTGGCTCCCAGGTAAGTCCCTTGTAACTGGTACCCCTGGTACCAAGGGCTCTGATGCCAGGGAAGGTCTCTAAGGGCTGCAGCATGTCTTATGCCACCCTAGGGACCCCTCACTCAACACAGACACACTGCTTGCCAGCTTGTGTGTGCTGGTGGGGAGAAAATGACTATGTCAACATGGCACTCCCCTCAGGGTGCCATGCCATCCTCACACTGCCTGTGGCATAGTGAAGTCACCCCTCTAGCAGGCCTTACAGCCCTAAGGCAGGGTGCACTATACCACAGGTGAGGGCATAGGTGCATGAGCACTATGCCCCTACAGTGTCTAAGCAAAACCTTAGACATTGTAAGTGCAGGGTAGCCATAAGAGTATATGGTCTGGGAGTCTGTCAAAAATGAACTCCACAGCTCCATAATGGCTACACTGAATACTGGGAAGTTTGGTATCAAACTTCTCAGAATAATAAACCCACACTGATGCCAGTGTTGGATTTATTAAAAAATGCACACAGAGGGCATCTTAGAGATGCCCCCTGTATTTTACCCAATTGTTCAGTGCAGGACTGACTGGTCTCTGCCAGCCTGCTGCTGAGAGACGAGTTTCTGACTCCATGTGGTGAGGGCCTTTGTACTCTCTGAGGACTAAAACAAAAGCTTGCTCTGGGTGGAAGTGCTTCACACCTCCCCCCTGCAAGAACTGTAACACCTAGCAGTGAGCTTCAAAGGCTCAGGCTTCGTGTTACAATGCCCCAGGGCACTCCAGCTTGTGGAGATGTCCGCCCCCTGGACACAGCCCCCACTTTTGGCGGCAAGTCCAGGAGAGATAATGAGAAAAACAAGGAGGAGTCACTGGCCAGTCAGGACAGCCCCTAAGGTGTCCTGAGCTGAGGTGACTCCGACTCTTAGAAATCCTCCATCTTGCAGATGGAGGATTCCCCCAATAGGATTAGGGATGTGCCCCCCCTCCCCTCAGGGAGGAGGCACAAAGAGGGTGTAGCCACCCTCAAGGACAGTAGCCATTGGCTACTGCCCTCCCAGACCTAAACACACCCCTAAATTCAGTATTTAGGGGCTCCCCAGAACCTAAGAAACTAGATTCCTGCAACCTAAGAAGAAGAGGACTGCTAAGCTGAAAAACCCTGCAGAGAAGACGGAGACACCAACTGCTTTGGCCCCAGCTCTACCGGCCTGTCTCCCCACTTCTAAAGACACTGTTCCAGCGACGCTTTCTCCAGGGACCAGCGACCTCTGAATCCTTAGAGGACTGCCCTGCTCTAGAAGGACCAAGAACTCCTGAGGACAGCGGCTCTGTTCACCCAAGACTGCAACTTTGTAACAAAGGAGCAACTTTAAAACAACTTGCGTTTCCCACCGGAAGCGTGAGACTTGCTACTCTGCATCCGACGCCCCCGGCTCGACTTGTGGTGAACAAACACTTCAGGGAGGACTCCCCGGCGACTGTGAGACCGTGAGTAGCCAGAGTTGCCCCCTCTGAGCCCCCACAGCGACGCCTGCAGAGGGAATCCCGAGGCTCCCCCTGACCGCGACTGCCTGCTCCTCAGATCCTGACGCCTGGTAAAGACTCTGCACCCGCAGCCCCCAGGACCTGAAGGATCCGAACTCCAGTGCAGGGGTGACCCCCAGGAGGCCCTCTCCCTTGTCCAGGTGGTGGCTACCCCGAGGAGCCCCCCCTTGCCTGCCTGCATCGCAGAAGAGGCCCCTTGGTCTCCCATTGAAACCTAATGAAAACCCGACGCTTGTTTACACACTGCACCCGGCCGCCCCCGTGCTGCTGAGGGTGTATTTTCTGTGTGGACTTGTGTCCCCCCCGGTGCCCTACAAACCCCCCCTGGTCTGCCCTCCTAAGGTGCGGGTACTTACCTGCTGGCAGACTGGAACCGGGGCACCCTCTTCTCCATTGAAGCCTATGTGTTTTGGGCACCACTTTGACCTCTGCACCTGACTGGCCCTGAGCTGCTTGTGTGGTAACTTTTGGGTTGCTCTAAACCCCCAATGGTGGGCTACCTTGGACCCAAACTTGAACGAACCCTGTAGGTGGTTTACTTACCTGCAAAAACTAACAAACTCTTACTCCCCCAGGAACTGTTGAAAATTGCACTGTCTAGTTTTAAAATAGCTATATGTGATTTATGTGAAAAGTGTATATGCTATTTTGCTAATTCAAAGTTCCTAAAGTACCTACCTGCAATACCTTTCATTTGGAGTATTACATGCAAATCTTGAACCTGTGGTTCTTAAAATAAACTAAGAAAGATATTTTTCTATACAAAAAACGATTGGCCTGGAATTGTCTTTGAGTGTGTGTTCCTCATTTATTGCTTGTGTATGTACAACAAATGCTTAACACTACTCCTTGGATAAGCCTACTGCTCGACCACACTACCACAAAATAGAGCATTAGTATTATCTCTTTTTGCCACTATCTTACCTCTAAGGGGAACCCTTGGACTCTGTGCATACTATTCCTTACTTTGAAATAGTGCATACAGAGCCAACTTCCTACAGGCAGCAATTGTGGAGTTGGCTCAATATGCACTAACCTTGATTTTGTATATATCGGGTCTGGCGGCACTATCAGATTTGTAGTAGTCTCTAGTACTGGGACGTCTAGATAGATTCTGCGGTGGTGGTTGCAACTGTATCTGCATATCTGGCGCAGTGGGTACACTGACACCATTCTGTATCGAACCCGCATCACTAGTCTGTACTGTATCAGTAACTCCCTTCTCCTGTGTCTGGTTCCCAGGACCTGCACTAGCGCTCGGGACATTGTCGCTTACCGCATAAAGTGACAGGCAATCATGTAATACCTGATTTAGAAATTCTTCGTTATCTGAATCATCTTCTTCTTCCCAAGATCTCTTAGTTTCTTTAGGCTTACTAGAGTCTTTGTCTGTTTTACATGTGGCTTTCTTTCCCTGTTCCTCATCTCCCTGTGTTATTGCTGGGAACAATTTTAATCCATCAACTATTCCCCGTCTCCACATTTTGCTCTCATTATCCCACCTAGCTTCCGCTAAAGTCTTTTCTGCCCTTTTTATTCTTCTTTGGAATTTTTCTTGTCTTTGTTTAATAGCCATTAAATCCCAGATTGCTAAAGCCTCATCCTGAGCTGGCCTCGGAGGTGGCTTCTGTACACTTAACATCCACCTTAAATTTTCTAGAACTCTCATATTGAACGTCCCGTGTTCTGGGAATGCCAAACATCCCTCTTTTTCTGTCAATTTGCGCCATTGTTTCATCAATAAACAAGGCGTGACACCTTTTTCCTCCATGACTATGTAAGCTGGAGTTCCCTGAGGTGGTGTAGGCTCCCCTTCACTCTCCATAATGTATGTGTCTCCTTTCAGAGCACTCTTAAAAGCTTTGACAAAGTTCATTTTTACGTCTTTTCTTTTGTTTGTATATAATCAAGAAGTGACTTTAATTCCCAGGACACTCTTCACCCACCTTTCTTAATCTATTTCCTCTCACGGACGGCAGCCAATCCGTGCGCGACCCCTCTCGACAACTGACCAATCTCAGCGCAGCACCACTGACATCACACTCACACACTGCAGCTGACAAAGTCTTGCGGCTTGTCCGCCCTTCACTAGATTCACACCAAACTAATGCAAAATTACTGCGAGCTCCTCAACAACACAAATTTTCCGGTTTACTACAGGAAGGGTAACACATTCGCTTCAGAACTTTACAGAGATTTCACTTGAAGCCTCGGCCGCTACTCTCTCCTTCTCAGTTCCCGCACCCGCAAGCAGAATTCGACCCGCAAATCCTACTCTTGACTTCTCAAAGGTTTGTTCTAGTGCACTTTAGAACTTGCCAAATCTCCATCGAAGGTTTCACACATACAATTCGACTCAAACTCAACTTGTCAACCACGCCCGATTGTCCTAATTAAACCGCACAAATTACAACATAAACCCAGGTGTCTCCCACACTTGTCAATATACTCTGGAGTCTTAGACCACAACGGGTCCGTACATGAACAACCAACCACGTGGATAATTTTGAGCATAAAGCGGCACACTCATATGAAGTACGCCGACTTCCCTACTCTCATACTGCGGAGTACGCCCACTCTTACTAAAACAACAGTTACCTGGCCTAGATACACACAAACCTTTTCAAATTACCTGCAAAATGCATAAGCTGAGCAAGCGCAAATCCTACACCACGCATGCTATGACGCCGAGAACATCCCCAACTTCACTTAGGCAGGCCTTAGATCCCGGGAAAGTCATGGGGAATTTAGAAACACATCATACCTCTAATTTGCATTATCTCAGAAAAACAATATAAACAATAATTCTCCGTCCTCGGGCTCCAAAGGGCCAAACCGTCGCTCTGCTACCAGAACTGATAACACGTCCCTTTATGATAATTTATTACACATCAGGACTCGTTTTAGGCCAATGAATCTTTGGACCCAGTTGAGAGACACCTTAGGACGAGATAGCTAATCAGTATGTCAATCTATACGTCAATAATGTCATCAATATTTATCACGACAATACACTTCATTTTAGTCAAAGTCATTAATCAATTCAAGATTCTACCATGACCTTGCAGCCATAAATAACCACACCAGTTTAGTAGAAATTTATAAGTTTTATTCCCTATTAATTACAATCTTAAAGCAGATACGTTAATCTCAACACCAAGAAACATAATAGCATAGTCACGATATGGCAACTTTGGTAAGATTTCATTAATGCAAGAATCACAAACATTAGAACATAACACGGCGTGAACATAGATCAAATTTAGCAGAGTGTCAATAACGCGTCAGATCAACAAAGCATAGCCTCAGTTGTTTGTCTATTTGCGTCAGTTTTGGTGAACACCTGTCCTAACCACTGATTAGCATTCGCATGTTGGGCTTCATGCAAAACAATTTAGAACACTAATTTGGAAAAAATCTAACTAAGGTCTCTGTCAAAAGTAAGCAGTTGGTACATAGAAAGGAAAAGCAAACAGACAAATCACAATTGTATTGTCATAATTACCCTCCAAAGTTTAGGTCAGCGCACAGGTTCAGTCTTCGCCTTCAGGACATCAGTCAATTCGCCATCAGTCAGAACTCAGCTCCGGGGCAAAAAGGGCACTTCCCTCATAAGGAGGTAAAGTATAAAAATTGACAAATCTAAGGGCGAGGATGGTTTAAAGTAAACCAACAAGTCACCAAACAGAGAGACAGAGTTTCTGGATAAAATCAATAGCATTCCCTACCTAATTCCAAATGACTCCTTGTGACATGGGTTTTCATCCCTTTTCCATTGTACATTCCCCCAAAATTATATTGGATATTTGCTATACCCCACTATCTTTAACCTATCAGAAAATACATTAGGTCACCTAACTCTTCACCCCATATTATTTTACAAGTCTTTGACTGGTCTCCATAATTGACGTCTTCAGAGGTGGCACGTCCGGTATGATTTCATCTTTCTGTAATTCTTTGCACATCTTTTAGTCAGTACCTCCATTGTCTTCACCGGTTTGAATGTCCTTGTACATTACATTAATCTACACTGCTTCATTTTGTTTTAATATCATCCTACAAGCAATGAAGAATGCATGAGAACGGGTCTAGCATGGTTACATTTGTCTTGTAGTTTGGAGGAGAAAATAATAATAATAAGGTCGTGACCTTTTGTGAGTCAGCACACTGCAAGATAGGAAAATACATTTAATATGAGAGCCAAGCAGCTAAGCTTCGGCTCATGCTAACTTAAGGCCCATAGGGATTTTAGCACAGATTCAATAATGCAATCATTAGTACAAACTTATTTAACCGTAATATAAACATTTTGGTCATCATTATTAGTCCACGTATACATTGGTGGCCACTCCCTGTGGTCACAATTTAGATGAAGGTTTTAAGCAAAATCACTATTATAGTTTCTATGCAGCATTGTCACACATTAATTCATTAACATTTCATGCTAACATAGATTATATAAGCTACGCTCTCTCTTGTGTATGCAGGCAGGACAGCTGGGGTTCCACCTTTCCCAGAGGAAAATACCAGCCATCTGTTAAGGTTTTAACATTCTGCAAAGACCCGAGATGACCCATAAGTAGAAAGTTTTATGAAATTGTCTGTATTTATTTTTAATGTGGCATTTATTCCTTTAGCAGTTAGGGGTCATTAGAACAGTTGTAGAACACATTTTAAGTCTTTTCTTCTTACATTCACTGTTTAAAATATGACTGACAAGGGGGAAAAATACCAGCTTTAGGTGAATTTTGTAACTTTTGCACCATCCAGGATATCAGAATACCGGTTATGCTGTTAATAAACGGCTAGGTGACAACCCTAACAGTAGCTCTGTGCGATATTGCCTCACGTTATGGGTTACTTTTTCAACTTTGGCCCTGAACAGAAATACAAAGTTTAGCACAAGATATGGAATGTAGCCGGAGGTGATATCAACTACCCTGAGATTCGCTTTTTTAGGTCTCGGCTGGATAGTCCATGTGGTGTCTCTTCTAGACTATTAAAATCGTACAGTGGGCTTGGGGCCCGTCCATTGCTTACCATTTGATGGCTTGCATGGTACTCGTCTTTACAGCCTTGTAATTGGTCACTGCAGGCCAAACATCATTTCCGTTCCTGTCTGTGGAGCAGGGACCAAGAACTGATGGATTCAACTTAATCAGTGCCCATCCGCTGCCCCTGACGTGACTGAAGTACTTCTTTTTTCACTCTTAGGGCCCTGGTCACAGAAGGTGTTTGACTGGCAAAAACATGCCTGGCAGAACAAACAAAATTGAAGAATTTAATTTTTATAGTTAACTTGTTTCTTTTATTTTGTCAAGCCTTCTTTTCTCACTTTGCACTCATGTTTTGTTTTTGCACATGCTGTTTTTTTTTGTATCATCCCATCTCAGTTAAGAGCATCGGACGCTGCTGTCCTCTGACACAATATCTTCTGAACCGCTCTGCCTGCACAGGATGATTCCTGGCAGCTTTAGACAGGAGCTTTACAAGACCTTCCATAGCTCCTGAAAGTTAATGTTTGTGGATTTGAGCCCATTCCATGGAAAACAATAAGGGAATTCATTTATGTCCCGTGATACATCTCTCTACTCACGTCCATTTGGTATTGGACAACTTCCCGTTTTTGTATGATTAATTTCCGAGAGGATCGAAAACTAAGGAACTTCCCTCTTACCTACCAGAACTTCTAAGGAAACATTTCTTCATTTATGTCAGTTCTGTTGTTGCTCCACTTACCTGTCCCTGGTGTCTCCTGTTTAAAGTTTCTAGTCCTGATGATGACCCTTCACTAAATTGTCTCAGGGGTCGAAATGTTGACAATTGTTTGCAGTTGACTGGTTCTAAAAAGAGTTGTGAAAAGGACTTAAGCATTGCCTTTTTATGGGGTTGACTGTCCTTATTTGATATAGTACTACCAGGCATTTGTACTTACTGTATTTTTAGACAATCACTTGCACGTATTTTGTTTCACTAAATCACATGCACTGCGCCGTATCACTGATAGGAGTACCTATGTTTAAGTTTTGTTGTTTTCTGGAAAATATAAGTTATGTTTGCCTTTTTAATAAGGTACTTTCGCAATAATATAATTATTTGAAATTCTACCCTATCTATTGAAGATGTAGTCTAAATCATTGCTGTGGAAATCTAGGTACATACTTCCCCCTACAAGACCACTTGTTTACTATTATTTGTTTTTGCTCATGGGAACTGTTTTCAAAAGATGACCATTATCTTGTTCCAAATATTGCAAAGCTATATTGATTCCTTCTTTTGTGCAATTTCTGAAATTATACTTTAACACTTAATTGTTCAGTACACTCCAATCCACCCCACTACAGTACAATCCACACCTCTAATCAATGCCAATCCACCCCACCTCACCCACACCAATCCACCCCACTCGATCCAATCTACCACACTCAATCCAATCTACCCTTAGACCAATCCAGTTCACCCCAGACTAATCTATCCACCTACACTCCAATCCAAACCGCTCACCCCAATCATCTCTAATCCAACTCCTTTCCTCCTAACGCACCCCACTAAAATCTGCCCCACTCTAGTCTGCCTCACTTGAATCCAAAACAGTCTGCCCCAGTCCAATCCAAAACAATCTTCCCCACATCAATCCAAAATAATCTTCCCACTCCAATCTTTCCCACACCAATCCAAAACACTCTGCTTCAGTCCAATCCAAAACAATCTGCAGCACTCTAAACCAAAACAATCTGCTCCAATCCAATCCCCCCGTAATCCCAATCAATCTGCTCCTCTCCAGACCAACACAATCTGCCGACTCCAATCTATTGGAAAGTAGCCTCTTTCTAGCTTGGTTACCCCCTCTTTTGGCCTGTCTGTCAGTGTGTTTGACTGTGTCTACTGGGATCCTCCTAACCAGGACCCCAGTAGTTATGCTCTCTCCCCTAAATTTAGTTGTTGGTAACTTAACTCTGTATTTCATCCCACAATTGGTACACTGGTGCCCCATTATAAGTCCCTTATATATGGTACATAGGTACCCAGGACATTGGGGTTCTAGGGGATCCCTATAGGCTGCAGCATATATTTAGCCACTCATAGGGAGCCAAAGCAAAGGGTTCTGCAGGACAGACATTGCAGCTTGCGTGAAAAGGTGCAAGCACCCTTTCACAGCCACTTTTCACTACACCAGGTTTCATAAGTCACCCCTATGGAAGGCCTTCTAGCCCAGAGGGCAGGGTGCCAAGTACCTATGTGTGAGGGCACTCCCCTGAGTCCCCCTCCTGAGTAGAGTCCACCTGGTCCTTCCTGGTCCCCAGCAGCTCCACTTTCTGCTAACTGTGAGTTTTGCGCGTACCAAGGCTTGTTGGAGGAATCCAAAGAGGCAAATCCGACTACAACCCTCTTTCCAGCATGGGACATCACCTGCATCCTCCAGGAACTCGACTTCGTCTTCTTGGGTGCAGTACTGAATCTCCTTCTTCACTGCTGACTCACTTCGTGCACCTTCAGTCCGGTGGGTAGGGGCTCCTGCCTTCCTGGACTCTGCTGTGCTTCTTGGACTTGGTCCCCTTCTTACACAGGTCCTCTTGTCCAGAAATCCACTGTTGGTGTCATGCAGTCTCTTCTGGGTTTTGCACTATTCTTCTTCTGTTCTCTGTGTGTGTTCTGGGGAATTTACAGTGATTTACTCCTGCTTTCCTGGTCACTGGGGTGGGTTGTTGTACTTATCTTTGGCCTTTCCTAGTACTCCCAGCTCCCCTCTACACACTACACTTACCTAGGTGGGAGACGGACTTTTGCATTCAATTTTTTTAGTATTTGGTTTGTGCTCCCCCTAGGACCATTCTTCCCTATTGTGATTTTCACTACACTAATTGCACTGTTTTCTAACTGCTTTTATGCCTATTACTGCATAGTAGTGAATATCATTTGTTTTTCACTTACCTCCTAAGGGAGTATAGCCTCAATGGTATTTTTGGTATTTGTGTCACCAAAATAAAGTACCTTTATTTCTTGTAACACTGAGGCCCCCATTTCAACCCTGGTGGTCGGTGTTAAAGCGGCGGTCATACCGCCAACAGGCCGGGGCTAACAAAAATGACATCACGACCACGGCCGAAACCGCCAGCACATACAGCCACTTTAACACTCCGACCGCCACGGCGGTAGCAACAAACACCGTGGCAGTAACCTCCAACAGCCAGGCGGAAGATAATGTACCGCCCACCCCATTACAACGCGCCCATCCGCCAGCTTTTCCAGGGCGGTACCAACGCCATCAAAGCACGGCGGAAACACTACTCGGAAGGGAAACCACTCACCTCTCGACACTCAAGGAAGAACCAGGACCCCATGGGCCCGAGCTGCACGACCACGGTGAGTACAGCACCTAGTAGACAGGGGAGGTGGGGGAGGAAAAAGAGAGTGACACACACACACGCAACATCCCCACACTCACCCCCAACACCATACGCACAAACACATGCAACAACATTACATATACACCCCGTAACTCTCTGGAATAACACAAGGACAAAAGGAATTGAGTAAAATTACTGTAATATTAGAAATTTAGAGAAATGTGTTCATAAATAAACAAACAGTATATACAATATATACAAAATGAGGGACAATGTCCACACATAAAATAGTCCGTTGCCCACTGGGCCATAACACACAGGCCAAGCCCACACTTGACTCCTGCCTCAAAACGGAGAGAACACTGCAGGGGCATCAGGTCAAAAGCACACAGGCACCTCAGGGGGACGGGGTGGTGGGGGGCACCTCAGCCAGAAGCTGGTACAACGCCACTGCTCCTGGAAGGGGCTCCATGCCAACACTGATGTCCTGGGAAGTGCAAGGCCACAGTCTCTCAAGTCTCTCCAGTGGGTGATTTGCCCACTGTTTGGTCCTGGGGACTGCAAGGCCACAGTCTCTCAAGTGGGTGGTTTGCCTACTGCCTGCTCCTGGGGAGTGCAAGGCCACAGTCTCTCAAGTAGATGGCTTCTTCCACTGGTTCTGGAAGGGGCATTGTGCCCAGTGTACTTCATCCTGCCAAAGATAGGGTGAGTGGATGACTTTCTCCACTGGTTCTGGAGGGGGCATTGTGCCCAGTGTGCTTCATCCTGCCAAGGATAGGGTGAGTGGATGCCTTTCTCCAGTGGTTCTGGAGGGGGCATTGTCCCCAGTGTGCTTCGTCCTGCCAAAGATAGGGTGAGTGGATGCCTTTCTCCACTGGTTCCGGAGGGGGCTTTGTGCCCAGTGTGTTTCATCCTGTTAAGGATATGGTGAGTGGATGCCTTTCTCCACTGGTTCCGGAGGGAGCATTGTGGCCAGTGTGATTCATCCTGCCAAGGATAGGATGAGTGAATGCCTTTCTCCACTGGTTCTGGAGGGGGCTTTGTGCCCAGTGTGCTTCATCCTGCCAAGGACATGGTGAGTGGATGCCTTTCTCCACTGGTTCTGGAGGGGGCATTGTGCTCAGTGTGCTTCATCCTGCCAAGGATATGGTGAGTGGATGCCTTTCTCCACTGGTTCTGGAGGGGGCATTGTGCCCAGTGTGCTTCATCCTGCCAAGGATAGGGTGAGTGGATGACTTTCTCCACTGGTTCTGGAGAGGCCTTTGTGCCCAGTGAAGCAGCACTTGGGGGGTGCCAGGTCAGATTTGCAGTGGTCAGGATGCATGATAGTCCATGAAGGCAGGGCTGCAGTCCACCCGGCGGCGGCTACGGCTGCACAGTGGTGGTAGTGCCAGTGGTGGTGGTGGGGGTGGTGGTGGTGCTGCCAGTGGTGCTGGGAGGCTCCAGGCCTTCTCCTGCAGCCTCGGACGGCTGCCCACTGGGGCTGCTGCTGCTGCTGGCAGTGGTGCTACTGTCAGCAGTGCATGTGGCCGTGCTTGCGGCGGTGCAGGTGGCGGTGATGGCTGCGGTGCAGGTGCCGGTGCTGCCAGTGGTGGGGGGAGGCTCCAGCCCTTCTCCTGCAGCCTCAGACGGCTGCCTACTAGGGCCACTGCTGCTGACAGTAGTGGTGCTTGCGGCGGTGCAGGTGGCAGTGCTTGTGGCGGTGCTGGCCGCAGTGCAGGTGCTCCCAGTGGTGGTGGGAGGCTCCAGCCCTTCTCCTGCAGCCTTGGATGGCTGCCCACTGGGGCTGCTGCTGCTGCTGGCAGTGGTGCTACTGTCAGCAGTGCATGTGGCCGTGCTTGCGGCGGTGCAGGTGCTGGTGCTGCCAGTGGTGGGGGGAGGCTCCAGCCCTTCTCCTGCAGCCTCGGACGGCTGCCTACTAGGGCCACTTCTGCTGACAGTAGTGGTGCTTGCGGCGGTGCAGGTGGCACTGGTTGCGGCGGTGCAGGTGGCTGTGCTGGCCGCAGTGCAGGTGCCGGTGCTCCCAGTGGTGGTGGGAGGCTCCAGCCCTTCCCCTGCAGCCTTGGATGGCTGCCCACATGGGGCTGCTATTGCTGACAGTAGTGGTGCTTACGGCAGTGCAGGTGGCGGTGCAGGTGGTAGTGCTTGCGGCCGTGCAGGTGGCGGTGCTGGCCGCGGTGCAGGTGGCAGTGCTGGCGGTTGTGCAGGTAGCAACCAGGCCTTCCCCTGCAGGCTCGAACGGCTGACGTGCCTTGGCTGGTGTTTTGTGCCCCTTCCTGCCCTTGGCAGATGGTTGTGTCACCTTGGATCTGGCAGCTGGAGTCTTTGAGGTGGCCTTGCTTGGTGGTTGTGGCTCCTTCCCTTTACTGTAGTCCCCTTCTTCACCTTGCCAGGTGGCGAATGTTCTTTGCCTTGGCAGGGGTTGGTGGCACACTGGCTGGCCTGACCGGTGCCCCCTTTGGGCCTCTGACAGCTGTAGGAACTACAGCAGATGTGGACTTGGTGGGCTTTTGGCCACCCTGGCCTGAGGGGAAGGGCGGGGGGAGGGGTAGGGAACAGGTCAATGTTGGCTAGGAAAAGCTTCTTAGGGACATTGGGGCGGGAAGAGGGGGAAGGTTTGGGAGTGGAGGAAGAGGGAGTGGTTGTAGGAAGTGTCAGTCTGCTATGTTTGGGTGCAGGTGCATGAGCTGGATGCTGTTGTGAGGTGGATGGCTGTAGGGTGGGTGTGTGCTTCCGTTTGTGTCCTTTGGGAGGAAGGGTCACAGACACAGTGGGAGAGGACACAGGGGACGTGTGCATGGATGTGGGGCTTGTGACTGCCAGTGAGGGGTGTGTAGTGATAGACGTGCTGGTGATAGAGGTAGTGGATGAAGATGTAGTGCACACAGGTGTGAGTGGAGACGCTACTGGAAGGGAGGTGGACGAGGAGGAGGGGGACACAGTGGAGGCAGTGGATGTTGGTGTATCTGCATGGGGATTGTGCTTGTGTGAGTGCCTGTGAGATAAAGTGTGGTGCTTGTGTTTGCCTGAGCCAGTTTTGTGTGTTGATTTGGGTGAATGCTGGTCTGAAGGTGTGCTTGGGATAGGCTGGGGTTGAGGGGATTGGGACTGGGTAGAGGAAGTTGGTGGGGGGATGCTAGAGACAGGGGCAATGGCTGCCATCAGTGCGGAGGCCAGAGCCTGAAATGCTCTCTGTTGGGCCACCACACCAGATTGAAAGCCCTCCAGGTATGCATTTGTTTGTTGCAAATGCCTCTCGACACCCTGGATGGCATTCAGAATGGTTGACTGCCCAACAGTGAGGGATCTCAGGAGGTCAAATAGCCTCCTCACTGAGGGCAGCAGGGCTGACTGGGGCAGGGCCTGAGGTGCGTGGGGCGAAGGAGGTGACCACCCTCCCTGGGCGAGCGGGCACAGGAGGGTGGTGCTGGTAGGGGGGTGGCAGCTGTACCTGTTGTTGGGGTGGGCACAGAGATGTCCGCCACTGCCAGGGAGCTTCCATCGGAGGAGGAGTCGCTGTCTGTAGTGTCCCCTCCTGTCTCCATTGTGGTGCTCCCCTCGCCCTCCGTCCCACTGGTGCCCTAACCCTCGGTGGATTCGGCCTCTAGGCCCATGTGGAATGCAGCTACCTCCGTCGCCAGTGTCTCTACTCCTCCGTCAGATGATGCTAATGCACACAAGGACAGGCTGACAAAACAAAAAGGGGGGAGAGACAGAGGATACACTTGGTCAGTGCCAGCAACAACACTACAATTGGCATACACAACACACAGGGAGCTGCCCTATGCACTAGACCATGCACTACCAGTTACAATGCTAGTCACTAGCCCATGGGGGACATGGCATGACGCCATCAGCTGCACACCTGAAATCCACAGGACCCTGCCCATTAGTAGATGCCCACTAACACCATTGGGTTTGGAGTGCTTCAGAGCCTGCCCAACAAGGGACCTACCCTGCCATGTTCGCCCTGGCCTAGGGGCACCCACAGTCCCCATCCCCCCCCCAGGTAAAACCTTAACGTGCGCCAACGTATGAATCAGAATTTGTACTCACCCACTTGTGGCTGCTGTGATACCCTCAAGCGCCCATCCAACTCCGGATAGGCCACCGCCAGGATGCGGAACATCAGTGGGGTCATGGTACGATGGGCACCCCTTCCTCGTTGGGAGGCTAGCCTCAGCTGGGCCTCCGCTGTCTTCCTTGCCCAGCGGCGCAGGTCCTCCCTCCGTTTGCGGCAGTTGGTGCTCTGCCTTTCAAAGACCCCCAGGGTCCGCACCTTCTTGACGATGGCACTCCAAATACCCTTCTTCTGATGGGCACTGACCTGCATGAAAAATACAGCAGAAAAGGGATTAGTAATACCGTGCGGACCATCACACTCATGGCCCACCATATCCCTCCCATCCACTAACGCACATACATTGACCACCATACATGCAGCACTCTGCCCAGGACACCTCAGCACCCCCCTACATGTGGCTTGCACACACAGCACTCCATACATTCATGGCCCACGCATCATGCTCACAGTGTACTTACCTGTTCATCTGAAGGACCATAGAGTAAAGTGTACTGGGGTAGGACCCCATCCACAAGTCTCTCCAACTCCTCCGCAGTGAAGGCAGGGGCCCTTGCCCCAGACACATGAGCCACTGTCGCTTCCAGACACAGGAGCCATTGTCGCTTCCAGACATGTGTCACAGCAGCATTTGCAGTGTAGGTCCTCTCCTGTTGAAGGTCAGGTAGCAAGTGAGTGAATAGATAGAAAATGGCAGTCACGTCCTCGGCGGTGCGTATCATCACCACCGGCGTACATCGCCATTGGCTCCTGGAACCCATAGGGCCCAATGATAACCAGTGCGAAGTTGCGCAGTGGTAATCGACCGCCTACCGCAACGGCGCACAACGCCAGCGGAATTACCTCATTTCCACTTGTCCCTCGTCACAGCTCAGGCAGCCGCCATTTCAGGGGGCACAGGCGATGGCACCTAACTGTGTCACAGCAGACATTGGCACATCAACTGACTTTCGGATTCACAAACTGGTTCTGTAAATGAAGAGATTAATCATTATAGCAATAGATGTGTAAATATGACCCTCTACTCACCGTTTTCCACCCTAGGCTCCAACCGCTGAGGATAAATATGAGATGGAGACATCCTCCAGTGTACAGACCCCGGGTAGACCTTGCGACAATGGAGGACAGACACATTATCCTAACATACAGACTTCATCGGGCCACAATCCAAGAACTGTGTGCCCAATTGGAGCCACACCTGATGTCAGCTATCCGCCAGCCCACAGTTATCCCCCCTCTAGTGCAGGTCCTGTCAGTGCTCCATTTCCTGCCAAGTGGTTCCTTCCAAACAACAGTGGCCATGGCATCAGGGATGTCTCAGCCAATGTTCTCAAACGTGTTGACCAGAGTATTGTCGGCCATGCTGAAACATATGCGCAGCTACATCGTATTCCCCCAGGTGGAGGATTTTGCCACAGTGAAAGCTGACTTTTATGCTCTGGGACATATCCCCAGCATCATTGGTGCCACTGATGGTACACATGTAGCATTTGTCCCCCCTGGAGAAACAGGTGTTCAGGAATAGAAAAAGCTATCACTCTATGAATGTGCAGATTGTGTGTTTGGCTGACCAGTACATCTCTCATGTGAATGCCAAGTATCCTGGCTCTGTGCACGACGCCTTTATCTTGAGGAATAGCAGCGTCCCATATGTGATGGCTCAACTTCAGAGGCACCGGGTGTGGCTAATAGGTGAGCCCAACGTCCCCACCCAGTATAAGTTGGTTTCTAAGTATGGGGTTGTCCCTAAGGGTTAGTGTGTGTCTAACAGTTGTCCCTCGATATTTGCAGGTGACTCTGGTTACCTCAACCTCTCATGGCTACTGACCCCAGTGAGGAATGCCAGGAGAAGGGCAGAGGAACGTTACAATGAGGCACATGAGCGAACAAGGAGAATTATTGAGAGAACCTTCGGCCTCCTGAAGGCCAGGTTCCAGTGCCTCCATCTGACAGGTGGATCCCTGTACTACTCACCCAAGAAGGTGTGCCAGATCATCGTTGCATGTTGCATGTTGCATATTGCACAACCTGGCCTTGAGACGCCAGGCACCTTTTCTGCAGGAGGATGAGCCTGGAGATGGTCTTGTGGCAGCGGTGGAGCCTGTGGACAGTGAAGAAGAGGAGGCAGAGGAAGAAGATGTGGACAACAGAAGTAATATCATACAGCAGTACTTCCAGTGACACACAGGTAAGACACTGTAACTTCTCTTTACTTTTCAGTTTTCTGTTGAACATTGTACATGGCAGCTTGATTTCCCTATGTCTATGGCCACTTACTGTACCCTTTGGCATCTCTATTTTCAGATCTCTGTGCTCTGGCTTCTGGTGCGTTTACTGCTGCCCACTACAGGTCATACCAATATATAAATTACTGTACATTTGAATTGCCATGTTTTCAGAATGTTGTACTAATACATATTTCAATCCGTTGTCAGACTCCAGAATTGTATTTGTTCCAAGGGTGTTTATTTAAGTGCTAATAAGTAGAGGGGGGTGTGCAATGGGCTGGGGTGATGGTGGAGGAATGTCCAGTTAGAGTCCAGTCTCATGGTATCACAGGTGCATTGTCCAATGGGGCATAGGAAGGGGAGCAATGGCAGTTCAAGGTGGACAGGGTGACAGAGTGGGACAGAAGGGTGACAATCCGGAGAGTCTTATTTCCCGGCAGGGGTCTTGGTAATGTTCTCTGGCTTCTGCCTGGATCGTAGGGACCGTTTGTGGGGTGGTTCTCCTTCTGCAGGGGGTGGGATGCTGGTGGCCTGTTGTTCCAGTGGCAGGGCCTCCTGTCCACTAGCGCCGGCGGAGGTGGAGGGCTGTTCTTCGGTGTGGCTAGTGTCAGAGGCCCGTTGTTGAGCCACTGCCTCCCTCATGCTGTTCGCCATGTCAGCCAGCACCCCTGCAATGGTGACCAGGATAGCGTGGATGTGTTTGAAGTCCTCCCTAATCCCCAGGTACTGTCCCTCTTGCAGCCGCTGGGTCTCCTGCAACTTGACCAGTATCTGGCCCATTGTGTCCTAGGAATCATGGTATGCTCCCAGGATCTCTGCAAGTGCCTCGTGGAGAGTGGGTTCCCTGGGCCTGTCCTCCCCCTGTCACACAGCGGTCCTCCCAGCGTCCCTGTTGTCCTGTGCCTCTGTCCCCTGAACCGTGTGCCTACTGCCACTGCCCCCAGGTCCCTGATTTTCTTGGGTTTGTGGGGTTGCCTGGGGTCCCTGTAGTGCTGATTGACTTGTCCTGGGGTCAGTGATATGGGCCCGCTAGGTGGGTGCTGTGCTGGTGTTTCTTGAGAGGGGAGGCTCTGTGGTGGTATGGGACTGTGGCAGGGTAACCGACTGTCCAGAGGTCCCTGATGGGCCAGGTTGGTCATCGTGATCCAGGCATGCAGAGCTGCAGTCATCACTGTGGCCTCTTCTAGGGGGGGACTGGATGTTGGTGGCACCTCCTCTCCGGTGATGTTGAGTCGGGGTCCTGTGGGGATGAAAATGCTGTGGTATTGTATCTGCGTGTGCCATCTTGTGCATGGGTGTGTTTCCCTGTATGGTTGTGATTGCCCTGTCAGCTTTGCCTGGTGTGCGTGGTGATTTTGTGGGCTAGGTGATTCTTTCTAATGGGCATGCTGTGGTGATGGGTGTCCATGCAGGTTTGTGATGGGGGTCCATGCATTGGTGTTGCATGCAGGGTTTGGTATTGGGATGGGTGGGTTGTGATAGTGGGGTATATATGAGGTGGTGGAGTGATGGGGGTGAGGGTAGGGGTAGGAGTTTGTGATGGCATGCAGGTAGGGTGGGGGATATAGTAGTGAGGATTTGACTTACCAGAGTCCAGTCCTCCTGCTACTCCTGCGAGGCCCTCAGGATGCATGATCGCCAAGACTTACTCCTCTGGTGTTGTTAGTTTGGGGGAGGAGGTGGGGGTCCACCACCAGTCCTCTGTACAGCTACTTGGTGTCTTGCAACCACAGAATGCACCTTCCCCCGTATGTCGTTCCACCTTTTCCTGATGTCATCCCTTGTTCTTGGGTGCTGTCCCATGGCGTTGACCCTGTCCACGACTCCCCACCATAGCTCCATCTTCCTTGCAATGGACGTCTGCTGCACCTGTGATCCAAATAGCTGTGGCTCTACCCAGATGATTTCCTCTACCATGACCCTTGGCTCCTTGTCCGAAAATCGGGGGTGTCTTTGGAGTGCCATGGATGTGGTGTGAGTGGTATGTGTGAGGATGTGTGGGGTGATGTGTTGTGGTGTGTGCTGTGAGGTGCGTGGATGGTGTATGGGTGATGGTGTTCTGTGGCTCAGATTGAGTGGGTGCTCCTGGCTTGTCTCTCTCTGTTTGCAATTTGTTTCCTGCATTGAGAGGGTTGTGGGTAATGTGGGTGTGTGTTTTATAGTGGTGTGGGTGTGTGGTGTGTGTATGTGTGTCAGGTGTGTGTAGTTTGAATTGTCCAATGTGGTATAGTTTTGTTAATGGGTGTGTATTTTGAGCACAGCGGTCTGTACCACCAATGGTTTACCACGGTTGAAAGACTGCAGCAGTGATTCGTGGGTCCTGATACTGTGGGCATATTTCTGTTGGCGTAATGGTGTGGGTTTTGGTACCGCCTGTTTATCACTGACCTTTGGTCTGGCGGACTTGTGTGGATGTCTGTATAGTGGCGGATTTCTCTGTGTGGGTCATAATACCCTTAGCGGTATACCGCCGCGGTCACGGTATGTTGACGGCCGTCATCATGGCGGTAGGCGGCCTTTACCACCAAGGTTGTAATGAGGGCCTGAGTGTTTTCTTTCATGTGTGTAAGTACTAAGTGTGACTACAGTGGTATTGCATGAGCTTTGCGTGTCTCCTAGATAAGCCTTGGCTGCTCACCCACAGCTACCTCTAGGGAACCTGGCTTCTAGACACTGACTTCACTACACTAATAAGGGATACCTGGTATAAGGTGTAAGTACCATAGGTACCCGCTACACACCAGGCCAGGCTCCTACACAATCCAAAACATCCTGCCCCACTCCAATCCAAAACAATCTATCCCACTCCAATCCAAAACAAGCTGTCACACTCCAATCTGCCACATACTAATCCAAAACAATCTGTCCCACTCTAATCCAAAACAATGTGCCCCACACCAAACCAAAACAGTCTGTCCCACTCCAATCCAGCACAATCTGCCCCACTCCAGTTGGCTCTGCTCCAGTCTGCCCCACTTCAATCCAAAACAATCTGCCCCACTCCAATCTTCCCTCTCCAATCCAAAATCATTTGCCCCACTCCAATCTGCTGCAGTTTATTCCAAAACTATATGCCCCATTCCAGTGTGCCCCACTCCAAACCAAAGCACTCTGCCCCACACCAATCCAAAACAATCTGCCCCACCAATCCAAAACAATGCACCAACTCCATGCTGCCGCACTCCAAACCAAAACAAACTGCCCAACTCCAAACCACTCCACTCCAATCTGCCACACTGAGCCTGCTTCACACCATTCTGCCCCATGTCAACCAGCCCACTCCAATCTGCCCCACTCCAATCCACCCCACTCTACCCCAATCCACTCCACTGCAATCCAATCTACCACATTATACCGCACTCCAATCCAAAACAATCTGCCCCACTCCAATCCAAAACAGTCTGCCCCACTCAAAGAAATCTACCCAATTCCAATCCAAAAACTCCATCCCACTCTAGTCCCCCCACTCTACTCCAATCCACTCCATCCCCCCACACTCCAACCCACTCCACTCCACTCCAATCCACCCACCCCAACCCAATCTACCCCAATCCAATCCACCCCAATCCAACTCACCCCAATCCAACTCACCCCAATCCAGTCCACCCACTCCAATCCACCTCACCCCATTCTAGCCCACCCCACCCCATTCTCCCAACCACATTCCAATTTTCTCCACTCCAATCCTAGAGTCCATGCCACTCCTGCACAATGCACCCCACTCCCCTCAAACCTACCCCAATCCACTCCATTCTACCGCACTTCACTCCAATCCACTCCACTCCAGTCTACAACAGTCCATTTCACCCCAACCTAGACCAGTCAACCCCACTCCAATCCATCCCCCAGTCCAATCCACCTCACCTCACTCCAATCCAATCCAACTCATCTAACCCCCCATTCAATCCAGTACACCCCACTCCACTCCACCCCAATCCACTCCAATCCACTCCCATCCTCCCCCCTCCAATCCACCCCACCCCAATCCAATCTACCCGGATCTAACCCACCCCAATCTACCCTACTCCACTCAAATCCAATCCACCCCACTCCAGTCCAGTTCACCAAACGCCAGTCCTCACTACATTTCAATGCTCCACACTCCATTCAAGTCCACCCCATCCAATCCACCCTGTCAAGTTCACCCCACTTCAGTCCACCTCACTCCACTCCAATCCAATCTACTGCATTCCACTCTAATCCACTTCAATCCAGTCCACCCCACCCCAGTTCAGTCAACACCATTCCAATCCACCCCCTCCATTCCAATCCACCCCCTGCAGTCCAGTCCACCCCATCCAGTCCACCCTGTCAAGTTCACCCTACTCCAGTCCACCCCACTCCAGTCCACCCCACTCAAATCCACCCCACTCCACTCCAATCCAGTCTACTGCACTCCACTCTAATCCACTTCAATCCAGTCTACCCCACCCAATTTCACTCAACACCATTCCAATCCAATCCACCCCGTCCAGTCCACACCAATCCAATCCACACCACTCGTCCATTCCATCCCGCTCCAGTCCAGACCACCCCACTCCAATCCCATAAATCCAGTCCACCCCATTCCAGTCCAATAAATCCCATCCACCCCACTCCAGTTCAGTGTAATCCACCCCACTCCACTTCACCCTACTCCAAACCACCCCTCTCCAGTCCAATACAGCCCAACCGAATTAAACTCACCGACCCCACCCCAGGACTATCACTCCAACTTAATCCACCCAACCCAGTCTTATCTATTCCACCCCACTCCAATCTACCTCACCCCATTTCAATCCACTCTACTTCATTCCACCCCAGTCCACTCAATCCACCCCACTCTACTTCAGTCCAAACCAGCCCACAACCACAGTGCACTCTGACCCACTGCACCCTATTGCACCTCACTCTACTTCACTCTATACCACTCCATTCTACAACACTGTACTGTATGACACTTTATGCCATTGAGCCACTGAACTGTACTCCCCTCTACAGCACTCTACTCCCTTGCTCCACTCTGCGACACTCTACTCCACCTACTCTACTCTACAACACTGTACTCCAACAAATTCACTCTACGACACTACTTCCCCACTCCACCCTACGACACTCTACACCACTAACTTTTAGCCATGCTGAACAGCAACCCCACTGGTGTACAAAATGGCAAATCACATTTCCAATAACTCTTGTATAGGCACGACTTGTTGGCTTTGCTAATGCTTGTTTCCAGAGTGGTGGCTCTGAAAGGCCATGAGAGCTCAGTGAATAGTTCATCACAAGCACTCTGGCCTTTCATCTGTAAGTGTGACATAGGGCTGACTACACCAGCCCTAGTGCCCCTGGTACTGTGAAATCTGCTGATTCGATGACATGATATTCAGAACTGTCCCAAATGGGATTGATATGGGTATTTTCTTTGGCATCTGTGGTAGTCTGTGAAAAATATGCGGTCCGTGATGTTGATCTGGTGAACAATATGTGGACCGTGATTTTCATCTGGTGGAAGTGGGAGGTCTGGTATAAAGGCACTGTTTTAGCAAGCCCAAGTTCTAAATCCACCCAAATTATATGGTCCTTTCCAAAATATTTAATCATCATGTACATCAGTTTGCCAAAATTGTCAAAATTCAAGCAGTCAAAAGCAGGCTAATCCACCGAATTTGAAGGTGGCAAACCTCAGTCCCTGCATTTCATGACTTCTCTCAGCACCTCTCATGTACTCAAACTGGTTGTAAAGGATCATATGATGCAACATACTACGTAAGCTGTGTATCTCAGAACTTTCCTGTGCTCTAGTCTTAGGTTATGTCATGAAAAGTGGTTTAAAATATGTATAAGTTTGTCTTAATATTTTTTTAATATATGCAAATGTTTATGGTAATGGATTTATACAGGGAGTGCAGAATTATTAGGCAAGTTGGTTTTTGAGGATTAATTTTATTATTGAACAACAACCATGTTCTCAATGAACCCAAAAAACTCATTAATATCAAAGCTGAATATTTTTGGAAGTAGTTTTTAGTTTGTTTTTAGTTTTAGCTATGTTAGGGGGATATCTGTGTGTGCAGGTGACTATTACTGTGCATAATTATTAGGCAACTTAACAAAAAACAAATATATACCCATTTCAATTATTTATTATTACCAGTGAAACCAATATAACATCTCAACATTCACAAATATACATTTCTGACATTCAAAAACAAAACAAAAACAAATCAGTGACCAATATAGCCACCTTTCTTTGCAAGGACACTCAAAAGCCTGCCATCCATGGATTCTGTCAGTGTTTTGATCTGTTCACCATCAACATTGCGTGCAGCAGCAACCACAGCCTCCCAGACACTGTTCAGAGAGGTGTACTGTTTTCCCTCCTTGTAAATCTCACATTTGATGATGGACCACAGGTTCTCAATGGCGTTCAGATCAGGTGAACAAGGAGGCCATGTCATTAGATTTCCTTCTTTTATACCCTTTCTTGCCAGCCACGCTGTGGAGTACTTGGACGCGTGTGATGGAGCATTGTCCTGCATGATAATCATGTTTTTCTTGAAGGATGCAGACTTCTTCCTGTACCACTGCTTGAAGAAGGTGTCTTCCAGGAACTGGCAGTAGGACTGGGAGTTGAGCTTGACTCCATCCTCAACCCGAAAAGGCCCCACAAGCTCATCTTTGATGATACCAGCCCAAACCAGTACTCCACCTCCACCTTGCTGGCGTCTGAGTCGGACTGGAGCTCTCTGCCCTTTACCAATCCAGCCACGGGCCCATCCATCTGGCCCATCAAGACTCACTCTCATTTCATCAGTCCATAAAACCTTAGAAAAATCAGTCTTGAGATATTTCTTGGCCCAGTCTTGACGTTTCAGCTTGTGTGTCTTGTTCAGTGGTGGTCGTCTTTTAGCCTTTCTTACCTTGGCCATGTCTCTGAGTATTGCACACCTTGTGCTTTTGGGCACTCCAGTGATGTTGCAGCTCTGAAATATGGCCAAACTGGTGGCAAGTGGCATCGTGGCAGCTGCACGCTTGACTTTTCTCAGTTCATGGGCAGTTATTTTGCGCCTTGGTTTTTCCACACGCTTCTTGCGACCCTGTTGACTATTTTGAATGAAACGCTTGATTGTTCGATGATCACGCTTCAGAAGCTTTGCAATTTTAAGAGTGCTGCATCCCTCTGCAAGATATCTCACTATTTTTGATTTTTCTGAGCCTGTCAAGTCCTTCTTTTGACCCATTTTGCCAAAGGAAAGGAATTTGCCTAATAATTATGCACACCTGATATAGGGTGTTGATGTCATTAGACCACACCCCTTCTCATTACAGAGATGCACATCACCTAATATGCTTAATTGGTAGTAGGCTTTCGAGCCTATACAGCTTGGAGTAAGACAACATGCATAAAGAGGATGATGTGGTCAAAATACTAATTTGCCTGATAATTCTGCACTCCCTGTAGATACATTGAAGTTGCAACTCAACTTTAGGAATAATGTGCTTTTTAAATAATAAACAATATGATTCAACACCATCATAACGCACTCTGGTCTTATGTGTTTTAAGGAATTCTGGCACCAGAAATCAGTGACGAAGTGATGAAACCGTTTGGGCAGGCCTATATAGCATCCTCTTACGTCAAATACTTGGAGTCAGCCGGGTCCAGAGTTGTTCCAGTCAGGTGAGTGAGGAGTTTTAGCAGGTAAACAAGAGCCATTGTCCTCAGTGTTTGCCATACTGTTGAGAAAGCACAACTGCGTGCAGCTGTTTCCGCGCAATGCCCCTCCAAAATCCAGCTTGCCAGTTGGATCCTAGATACATATGAACATGGCAGTGGCACCTCTTGTTAGGTTACAATTGTAGGTGAATGTTATCCCTACTCTTGGATGCTAGGGGCCAGATGTACTAAGGGCCAGATGTAGCAAAGTTGGGAATTGCAAGTCGCTATTTCCAATGCAGAACGGTGTCTCAGACACCGTCTGCGACTCGCTATGGGGTCGCAATGACCCACCTCATTAATATTCATGAGGTGGGTTGCAAATTGCGGCCCCATAGCGAGTCTAGGCACTCACAAACATGGAGGCCTGCTGTAGTAAGCAGACCTCCATGTTCGTGACTGCTTTTAAATAAAGCAGTTTTTTTTTTTTTAAGTGTAGCCCGTTTTCCTTAAAGGAAAACGAGCTGCACTTAAAAAAAAATCCGAAACCTTTAGTTTCGGTTTTTTTTCAGGGCAGGTAGTGGTTACTTGGACCACTACCTACCCTGAAAAAATATTTGTGGGTCCATTCACAAAGTGGAAGGGGTCCCATAGGGACCCCTTCCAATTTGCGAGTGGGTTACCATCCACTTGAAGTGGATGGTAACTGCGACACCATTTGCGACCGCATATGCAGTCGCAAATGGTATTGTATACCACTCCGAATCGCAAATAAGAAGGGAACACCCCTTCCTATTTGCGATTCTGAAATGCATATTGCGAGTCCGTACCGACTCGCAATATGGATTTCTGCATAGGGAAACGCGATTAGCGAGTCGCAAGCGGCAATTTTTGCCGTTTGCGAGTCGCTATCCGTTTCCTGCATCTGGCCCTAAGTGACTTAGCCGTCGCAACCTAAGTGAATCACTAAATTTCAGGGTTTACTACTGCTAAATATTTTTTCTTACTAAAACGATTTTTCGATTAAGAAAGGTTTTTTCATATCACAAAATGGAATTAGAAATGATTACTGATTCGAAATTTGGAAAGGGTGCATTGTTTGCGTTCCTTCCACATTACGTTATCGGTACCCTAGGTATCAATTTTTTGCAACAGTAATTGTGTTTGCAAACCATTGATCAGTCATCAACTTCCAAGCTGTGGTGGTAACTAATATTTATTAGGCAGGCCATTCAGTGGCCCCCTATGATTTACTAATTTGCAAACTGCCTTAATAATTACAAAGACTGGATCACAAAATTAGTTGCTAGTTACAAATCGTTGGGTCACAAATTGTGACCACTTTGTGAGACCAAGTAGCTTAGTACATCTGTCGCTGCATGCCAGTGTGCTAGCTAACAAATACCTTTTACACAGGTATCAACCATCTGAGTATAAGTTCATGTCATCCTCTTTCTGGTGCTGAAAGTATCTAAGTGGTATCAATTTACCAAGTCTTCAAAGTCCCCAACTGTCACCTAAAAATCAGGAAGGTAAATATAGGTTAGGGTCAGTCCTTATTCTTTGATCTCCAGGGTCCTAGGCATTAATTAATAACATTTGTTACTTTGAACTTCCGAGTGTGTAAAGATAATCCAGTACCACATGTTATTGTGGAACCACAGCTATTTAACCCTTTCTTATTATAGGATCCCAAGCATGGCTCAATACTGTCCTTTTCTGTGGGGAAGGCAAGGTAATAAGCAATAAATGTTCCTGTGTCTTATTGTGCCACTGCAGATATGTAGGCATAATGTATTCCTACTTGATATTCGAGGATCCACATACAAATGCATGCTTCACGGTCACACCTTATTTTATCTACCCAAGTACATGAACACTGAGCAATTCAGCAATTTTTTTTTACTCTTGAGGGCTAATGATTGGTAAATCCCAAGCTTTCGTCATGTATTCTAAAACCCCGATTACAAATGGAATGGAGCGGAAGTCCATGTTGAATTCCACCCTACTAAATTATAAGTAGGCATGTATTCCCGCACTTGTATTTCTGAGTTGGAACAGCTGAGGTGATTTTAGCAGCTGGAAAAACTGACTGGTAAAATGACACTGGGCTGTGGTGTATCCCTGTCTGGGTCCTTGCCTCCCAACCTTCTGCCAAGATAGAGTTGGAGCAGGAAATGGAGGAGGTAATGAAAATGCCAACCTTACTCTATTACAGCGGCTTTCTAGGGTTGGCTCATTACACTCCTTGTTCCAGTGCCACAAGTGTGTAGCATGTGATGGTCCACTCCCTTTTCATGAGTTTAAAAAAAATGCCCTAATCAATCCTTTTATAAGAAAATGTGGTAATTTAAAAATATGCAGTTGAACACTATGCATGAAAACGTGATCAATTCCTCCTTTTCATTCTTGTACTTCTGGATGTGCAACAGAGTGCAGCATCTTTAACTAGCAGTAGATTTTTTTATGGTATCCACTCTATTAATCCAAAATTGATGACCTTGTTGAGTTTTCACAAGTGATAGCAATGTAGGTGGAGTGGATCATAGTGACACCACTGATTTGGTTGATCATGTGTCTGTGTTCCTCTTGTATGCAGCTTGCCACAGATGATTAATTCTGTCATTCTAGGGATGTTGAATCAGGTGTGGAAACCATCCCTATATAAAGTAAGCAGCTGTTCCCTTCCACCACCTCGTCATGTATTTTCACTAAGTCACTGTTGTTATGACCAGAGGATCCGTGAAACACTGATGCTTTTTCTACTGTGCTTTTGATTTAGGCTGAATCTTCAGGAAGAAGACTACAAGAAGATCTTCAAATCTATTAATGGGTGAGTCAGTCAGGCAATTCATTACCACTGATATGACTTTGACAGAAGTGAGCACACTTAGTCATCAGTTTCACCTGCTCCTGTGCATCAATCACTAATTTTCTTCACACTTGGTGCTGCTCTGCTATTACAAAATCTCATGTTAAGAACACACACCTCTTTCTCTGTTGCTGTCTTCCAGTCATCTTCAACCACGTTTTGCTCTTTCTATTATCTGTTTTGACTTACATGTCTTGCATTTTAGGTGCTGAAACACACAGGTCTTTGTAGGTGTACAACCACCTGTGTCACCTCCAAGCTGCCAATAATGGTCTTTTAAGGCTTTTAGTGACACAGTCTATGATGCCTGAAGTCTGCAGTGCTGCACCATAGGCTCAATAGCTAAACACCTACATCCAAAATACACAACTTTCAACTGAGACCAAACTGGAGATTATGCAGTTGCTTACTCTCAAAGCAGCTCCAGAAAGGTTAAAATAATTTCCACTAAGCCATAAGTGCACACTGATTCTTATATGACTACAGCTCTTCAGCAAGATGCACCTCTTCTACTTCTTTTTGATTCATTCAAGGACCTTGCCCTGCCTTGATGAATTCCCCGCTGAATCTACTAAGGCAAAAAGCACAGCTTGTCCTTGCACCAACTGGCCAGGTCCAGTAGAAACCTTATATCAGCAACAAATCAGGTACTTTCGGAACTGCATGTGGTGCTGAGCTGTGCTTGACTATCAATTTAGGTCCAAACGACTTAGTGGACTTGTATTTCCCCGACAGGCCTGTCCCCATGAAGCCCTGCTTCCCAGTGAGAGGGTACATAAACACTGCACTCCAGCACATGATTTAGCTTTTGCAGGTTTATTGTATTCACCATGAAGACACTCACTATGGGTATTAGTGCTTTAGATAGTATCTTGTAGTGAAATTAGTTTGCTCCTTATGTTTGGAACTAGAATTAGAAGTAGAATGATTTCATAGGGAGTAAACAGGTAATTCCTATTCCAGATGAGATTATTATTGGTCAAGGAAAGCATACATTTAATTTGATAACATGACTGTTATTGTATGTAGCTAGAATGTCACCTAAATTAAAATTTGTGTTTTTGCCATAAAGAACATTTGGCACTTAACTGAAAACATTAGCTGGACTGTGCAGGTGGAACGTAGTATCAGACTCCTCCCTCTCGAACTGGTGTGTTTTGGTGGAACTTTCATTGCTTCCCATTTTATGTTTTTGACTGGTGTATTCTCCTGGTTTTAGTTATACATTGGCTTGGTAAATCACATGTCTGGTTCCCTAACAAATACAATATTTCTATGTTTTATATTGAGAGAAAACTTGATTAAGAGAGTAGATTATTAAAATGTGACTATGGGACCCAAGCTCCAGCCTGAGCTCCCCATATTACTATTGTTTCAGGTTCTGTACAATGCACACAAGGCCCTGTGTCTTTAAAGCACTTCACAAGTAGAACTATAGTTACGTGAATAACAGTTAAATTTACAGTGTTTTTTAATATCTTTTTATTAAACAGTTGCTCAACATACACTGACAGATTAAAACAATCTATGTCCTGACTGGCATCACAAGGAGAAAAGCATAACACGTCCTCTACATCCATTGAAGCCAAAGAGCGTGTAATGACATACAATTTTCCAACAGTCACAGTGTGGTATAGTTCAAAATATGCTCTAAACCCCTTCATGTGCCTAGCATTGGTCCCACTATGACACCCCCTTATGGTTCGCTCTTTGCACTCCATTGACCCCAGACTCTTTCCCATTTTATGGTTCGCTCTTTGCACTCCATTGACCCCAGACTCTTTCCCATTTTCTCAGGCATCCCGACTGATAGATCACCTTCTCCACCTGTTAGCACCAGCCAAGGTCTGCTTCCCAATACGCCTCCCTCGGAGGATGATCTGTTCTCAAGGCCCCCTGATATTTGGGCCACAGTTCTTCCCCTCTTATATACAGGACATGCCACCGCACCTCCAACAGCACATCAAGGCCCGTAACTCTAGTCTTTACCTGTACTACCCCCCTCCAGTATTGTTGGATTCAGGGACAGGGCCATAATATGTGGAAGAAAGAGCCTACTTCGCTGCACCCCCTAGCACACCGATCTCTAGTGCATCGCCCCAGACGGTGCATGAGTGCTTTGGAGGAATAGGATCTGTGCAGTATCCTCAGTTGGGACTCTGGACTGCTTCCATCCAGTTGTTGTCATCTGTAAGCCCCAAGTCTGCCTCCCAGGCCTCCCTCAGCGTCTTCAGGGGGTCGGGGGAGTTGTTCATTAGTTTCCTATAGGTGAGGGGAGTTGTTAATTAGTTTCCTATAGGTGAGGGAGGTTACATTGTCTGGCATAGGATCCAGCAGTAGCCGATCCTGTAAGGGTGTGTATTCTGGCAGCTGTTCCTCTTGCAAGACATATTGCCTCAACGCGTGTCCCTCCTGCAGATATTGAAACCGCACAGCTTCTGCCACCTCATATTTCCCCCGCAGATCCTCAAAGGTGATCAGAGGCCAGCCCCTCCAGATATCCCCAGAGTAGTCAATGCCCAGTAGCCCCCATTTATGAAACCCCTTCAGGTTCTCTCCTCCCTGAAGCAGATCACTGTCCCATAGAGAGGTTCTTTCCATTTGCCTGCCTTCCCATCCCAAAAATATATTGGTTTCTTTCCACACCCGGACCACCGTCTGCAAATGCGTTGGTAGCTTTCTTTCCTGTCCCTTTCGATACATTAGTGGTGGGTAGCTGCGACTACCCATTACCTGTCGATCCACTCGGTATGCAGGGTATTCTCTATCCATAAACACCCATTCATTGATTGCAATTAGTGGGCTGGCCAATAATATTTTCAGATGTCCGGGACTGGGAGGCCCTTCTCAAATACTCCCCTCTGGAGCTTATGTGGTGCTATTCTCAAACTTCCCCAATCCCATAGGAATTTGTAGAGTTCACTGTCAATTTTCTAAAAGAAGTCTAGTAGTATTTTGCAAAGGTTGTTTTGCAGGATATAGAGCAAGCGCTGGAGGACCATCATCTGAACAAGGATAGCCCTGCCCATCATGGACACAGGAAGCCTCCTCCAGTGGGTCCCATTGTGCTGCAATCGTTCCAACTAAGGAAGCTGATTCTTAGCTAGGAGTTCATCAGCATCATGTGTTAATTAGATGCCTAAATATTTGTAACCATCCCTCACTGTCAGGGCTGTGTGCATTGACAATAGGGTGGGGATACCGCCAACAAGACGAAAGATTAGGGACTCATCCCAATTGATCTGATTCCTAGAATAATTGTCAAAGAGCTGGAAGATGTTTATTAGCCAGTCAACCATAAGATGGAGCTTGTGTGGTGTATAAATGTTTGTCAGCATATCGGGAATGTCCTTCCCCCAGTCTCCCTCTTCTCTACTGCCCTTTACGAGTGGTTCCAGACAGATCCAGGCCACCAGGTGCCCCAGCTCTAGCACAAATATCATTGGGGACAGTGGGCATCCCTACCTTGTGCCCTTATGCAGGGCAAACAATCGAGACAGTGTGCTGTTAACCCTCACTCTCGCCATCGGGTCTCTCTAAAGGAGCTTGATTCAGGCCCTGAACCGCCCTGATGCTATTGAATGCCCATCGAGCATCTAGCAAAAGTAATGCTTCTTTTTCGGATTGATGGGCTTCGGTCAGGTAGGCGTAGTAGATTTAGCCGGGTACTTCTGTGGGGCATACATCCTGATTGGTCAGGATGGATTACTGAAGTTATTACTGTCCTTAGTCCATTTGTCAGGGCTTTTACCAGCATCTTGGCTTCTAGATTTAAAAGTGATATGGGCCTATATGAGCTGCAGGCCTCATGCAGTTTACCTTTTTTGGGATAGCCACAATGGTTGTCAACTTCTTGTCTTCCGGCAAGCAACCCACCTCCCTGGCCGCATTTTATTGTTAAATATCATGTGATTTGTATAGCAAAATATGACTATACACTGACACAACTATATTCAGATCACATAGATCATCAAAGGACATACAGAAATATATAAGTTTGAGAAGAAATTTATATGAATTGCATGATCATTTTAGTGTCAGGTATGGAAAATAATAAATATGCTGGGTTAAAAAGTTGAGCAGACTTATTGAGACATATAAATATAGAATCACAGCTAAAGTCCTGAGTGAAATTAGTTTATTAAAGATTAGGAGCGGAGCCTCAGTAGGCAGTAAGAATTTAAATCAGCAATATTTGTCATCTTGCTAAATAAGTGAAGGGAGTCCAAGATAATGAGGGCGTAGATGGTGAAAAATCAATCTCCAGCATCATAAGAGTATTAGAGAGGCTGAGGATGAAAGTGCATTTCAAAGACCAAGTTCTCTTGCAGAAAATGTATCACACTCTACTGAGCCTAAGAACTACTTTGTTTGCTCTCTGTATCTTACTTTTCTCTTCAGCTAAAGGTTTGACCAAAACAGACAACCCCTTTATGCATTTGTAGCATTCTCCTCTTGCTGGAGTGGAGGGTAAGTTTGCAAAACCACTGCCACAATACAGGATAGCTCAAAATTTTGGATCAGCTATGCAGATGTCCCAGTGCTGTCTCACCATTATCACAGATACTTCACAGACATGTTGTCTATATTAAGCAGCCTCTGAACAAATGTAGGTGTGTTTTCCTTTTAATGTATTTAAAGTAAAACAAACCATATTTCCAGTGCATCTGTTTTTATGCTGTGCGTGTGCTTAAGATGCACATCTTACATAAAAACAGAGCAATGTAATTAAAGTATTAAGTATATTAATAAATTCATTTATTCCAGATGGTTTCAAATGTATGTAAACCAACTCTGTGTCTTGTGTTTCAAATTCAGCCTTAGCAGCTTGAAATCTTTGTCAAATCAAATCAAATAATCCTTATATTGTCAAGGACCAAAAACACAAGATAAAAACATATACATATAACACATAAAACTTGTTGCAATAAATAATCCATCCAAATTTATAAATCAGTGCAGTAATTCAATAAAAACATCCACAATTATTTAATTTGATGCACAGCTCTTCCAAATTATAATAGCCCCTTTAATATTACTGAGCAAGGCAGAACACAGTTCCGGGGAAGATAGACTTCGCAAATATCTAATGCCCACATTATAAGATCTAAAATAATTATGAAAAAGAACCCTCTGTAAAAAACGGCTGTGCAAAGAGTGATATAAAGTGCAGAAAAATATGAACTGCACAGTTGATTTGGACGTAACTCCATTACATGAGCAACATGGCAGGGAAGGAAACCAAGTACCTTTCAAAGGGAAGCAATAAAAAAGTGAATTGTATGCATGCACAATTTAGTCAGATAAAATCTTAATTCCGAGCTATCAGTCTAGAGTAAATAATGTTCTATACCTGAGGCAGTAGTTAAGGAGAGGGAATTTAGAACTGAGTTCATATCTAGTACCTTCTTAATTTTCCTTTCCTCTCCATATGCCGTAAATTGCTTGATGAACATCCCTTTAGTTTGTGGACCAATGTTGTCTGGATTGTCAAAAAAGGAACCCAATCCCAAGAAATAAAGAGATTTTTTGACATAAGCCAACCAAGGTATACTGACCGCATTATCTAAATATAAACAATTGATTAGAATTTTCCTGGAAAAGACTGCCTCCGGAGTATTCCAATTCTTGACCCAAAGTAAAAGCGGGGTCATTGTAACTCAGGCTTTCAAAAATCCCTGACCTAGTTCTAGATAGGACTCAAGGCTAAAAGCCTATTCAGAAACCTATTTTCTACTGTCTGTAATTTTCCTGAGCCTACATAGCCCCACAGTCCGGCACCATATACACCTGTTGGCAAGCATTTGCTATTATAGAGCAAGACCATAACTTTAATAAGCTTCGGGCCAAGCCTTTTGGCGAACATTAAAATTGCTTCACAAGCTGCTTCCAGCTTCTCTGCTCTTTGGGAGGCTACCCTAGCCCACGAGCTATTGATGTTCAATAAAATAGATAATTAAAAAAACATAGTTTTGATATAGAAGTATTAACCATGTGGAACTGCTTTGATCTAGTGTTCCTCGGTCCACATGTCATAACAATTTTTTTTGGTTTACCTTAAGATCAAGTTTGGACATAAAAATATTAAAACCATTCAAAAGTCTCTTCAGGCTGTTAGCTGTTAAAGCTAAAAGAACTGTGACCGTGTCATCCGCATCGAGAAGTATGGTGGCTACATGGGGACTGACACATGGAACATCCGTAGTGCAAGTACCAAGAATATTTTCCACGGCATTTATATAGAAAAAAAACAAGAAGGGAGCCACAATACAGCCATGCTTAACCCCTCTTGTAATCTTGAGGAATGTAGTACAGCTCCCCATACTGGTTACATCGCACCCTTGTAGTTGTATCTTGGTGGAGGAGTCTTACTAAATTAATCAAAGAAGGATCAACTCCTGCTTGGTCCATAAGTTCCCATAATTGTTTCCTATCTATCATGACATCTATGCCTAATTTAGTAGATATCTAGTAAAAAACTTGTAACTCCAACTGGTGGTTTTCAGAATCCTAATTATAAAAGCAAGGATGGTGTTTCAAATATGTAGTCCATCTTTTCTACATGTAATTTGGGATAGATATGATCATCATTACCATTATCACCCACATCATGGAAAGTTAAAAAGACTTTAGGCCGGCATCCAAGCCCTACCTGTTATCCAAGTTATAAAATATATCTGAAAAGGAGAGGTTTTTTACCTGTTTCGTAAATGCAAGATTAGTACAAGTGACTTGCATTTCCTCTGGTACTGCATTCCCGAATAAGCAGGCTTCTGTGGAATCTTACTGACCTTCTGACCAAGCTTGCTTTCTTCCGGGTGAAAGTCATAAGAATTTGCAACTGTACTATAACAACAGTAGTGGATAATAAACCTTTATATATATGTTTACGGGGCGTCTGCTTTGTGCATTTTAATTTTGACTCTGGTCTGCACTTAAAGCAAGAGCAGCCTTCACATAGCTGACATTAAATACATGGTTCTGGGCATGTCCTTTGCAAAACCAGTAGCTTCTGAGAGCTCTTTCTATTGGTACCAGCTAACAGGGGCTGCAATAATGAATTTTAGATCCTATTATTGCACCAGCAAGTGTGGCTTCAGCTTCTTCTAACTACAAGGACAAATTTCCCTAAGTAATTTCAGACAGCAGTATATGGAGAAGTGCTGGGTGCTGCAGTCCTATGATATCCTACTGCTCGTTTCAACATTCTGAGTGACAGTGTATGTTCTGCTCAAATGACACATTTCGCACGTTCCCTGTCAGTTTTCCTCCCCGGTGGAGTTTTAATCTCCACTGGACTTCATGGATCCACCCAAAGCAGAACTCTTTTTAACAAGGGTCCCCATACCCAAGCCAGTGCATGAAAATGTATTGTAACTAATTGATAATCATGAGTTTGAGGCCTATTTTTTGCTACCTCAAGCTAGGGAGATTGCCTAGGGGCTGTCGCTGTTAATACTTAGAGCATGTTGTGACGGCCTTTAATACCCCTACGTGTACGAACTATGCATGAGGACTGCTTGTGCACTTGAAGAGTGGGGTACTCAGTTATGTTAAAAATTATTTATGTAGCGCAAACTGATGTCCAAAAAAAGAGACACTGTTACTGAAGGAAAAGTGCAAACTCAAAACAACACAAAATCGGGAGCTTATGCCTACTGGTATAGCCATGTCTTCAGTCTTTTGTCATTTTAAAGCAGGAGTAGTCCGCAATTTGTTGTAAAGATAGAGGAAAACGATTCCAGTTATGGGTAGCTAGGTAGGACAAGGAACATCCTGTGGTGTGTGCTCACAGGATTTGTGGAATAGTCACCAAGGCTGAATGGGAGGAACAGAGAAAGCAAGTTGTTAAAATGACAGTTTTTAGGTCTCGGCTAGACAGCGCTTGTTTTGTCTCAAAGAGAAAAGCTGTAATCTACTTTGTGGGCTTCAGCCCTCCCTTAGGCTTGCCATTTGCTGGCTCTATCCTCACCCTCGTATTCTTTCTCTCCATTTGTCCATGGCATGCATTTGTCATGCCTCTCCCTCTATTTACCCCTCCCCGAGAGCAGGGACTAAGTACATTATCCCTCCACTATTCCTTTTTATATGACCAAATTAGAAAACGTATTTTCAGTTTGGTTAATAGCCCTCCTCGGGATTACTGGTGTTTTCACTCGCTGCCAAGATCAAATGTCAGACGCTGTTTACTTCTCTTTCTCTGACTTCAATGTGATTGCTTAAATGCCAGACTCACCAGTGCTTGGGGTGCATGGCTGCTTAGTTTGCATTCTTCAAGCAGCCTGGAAAGCTCCGTCTCATCCCACATGCCCTCATCCACTCTGGCTCATTAGAGTGGCTTCTGGAAATCATTTATGTTATTAATTCAAGTTGTTTGAAAAAAATGTATAATTACTTTTAAGCATAGCACTTCAGTTGTATGGGTGGAGGCAGCCACGGGAAAATCAACACTGGCTTTTGGGAGCTAATGCTGTTTTCTCAGATTTGTAGATGCTTGCAGTTATGTTTGTGGAGACTTACAGAGACTTGTTTCTGCTAGCGGAGGGAAGGGAGCTATTTATCGGGTGCTGGCGGTTCATACATTCTGAAACATCTGTTGTTGAGAAGAAGAAAACCCCTCCAGACGGCCCATTCCCGCAAATGATAACAGCGTTTGGAAAATCTTTTGGCCGCAGTTTATTGAACAGTTAGTTTACAGCATGCCCGCCCTGCTTTTATGAGGGCCATACATCATTCTGTCAAGTTGTTATGAGCGATAAATTTGCCATGTTTGTGGTTCACCTTGGTACCGCGGTGTGGTTTCCGCTCCAGCCCTCCTGTGCTCCCTACGGTCATGGGCCTTCACCCATAACGTGTTGTGCAGATTTCGAATGGCTGGCTGCTTCCATATAAGCTTATTTGTACCCCGTTACCTAACCAGTATTGTTGGCTCTACAATGTGCTGTTAAGGCCGTACCTGGCCAAGTGATAAAGTCTTAAATGGAGTGAGGGATGAAGAGTGCAACTAAATCTCCAATTCCTCCTCTCTGTGCTTCAAACCCAGCACAGTGTTGCCTTACAGTGGGCGTAAACGCCTCTGAAGAGGGAAAGGGAGGAGTCTCTTAGACTTGCAAAGGCAAACCAAGCTGACTAGGGGAAGCATAATTTACTTGTGCTTGTTAAAATGTATGGCTATCAGTAGAAGGCGTAAAAGAAGATTGAGTAGGGTCATTGGTTTGTTATTGGGTTCTCAGTCATAAAGCACACACTGCAGTAGTGACCAGTTTCAAATAACTGTAGAGGGGAAACAATCTTCAGCCAGCCTTCTCTGTCATCAGCTGGTCACTTCGGTGACCCTGGGCGCTGTCGTGCTATAACCCGTCACCTGAACCCCACCCCTACCCACCCAATTTCAACCACAGTCCCCTGTTACTGCTTCTGTGCGCTGGTGCTACACACGTTTTGCCATCACTGCAGGAGCTGCGCGACATGGGGCAAAGCCATTTATTTGCACGTGACGTGGTTCCGTCACCTTTTGAAACGGAGAAGGCTTACAAAAAGTGAAATGCACATGATAAACCCCACATAAATGAAAGGGTATTATATACATGTGTGCTTTGAAACCTTGTCAAGCATTCTGACAGTCATGGGCATTCCCTGCCCTATGCCCAATTTGTTAGTAAATGTGAAGAGGATACATAAAGTGTTCGTCACAAATTACTTTTTAAAAACAAATGTACGAACTGCTGTTGTCCAAAGGTTCACACTCAGCTAAACACATCGAGGCGTTTCTTGTGTTGCAATGAAAAGAGCACAATTAGCTTGTTTTACATACCACTTTGTACCATAGTTTGCCGTTTCCAAGCTCTCTTAATCACAAATGATTAATTACCCAATTTAACTACACTTGTTTTACTTTATTTGAATTTGTGATGTTAACAGAAATAAGCCCAGCGCTCTTCTCATGGTGCGACGAGAAGAGAGCGTATAAATTGATCAGTGAAAAGCCGTCAGATGTTTGTTGTTTTCACAGTCATCGAGACAGAGGGGACCTCTAAGGTGATTGTAAACCTGGCCTTGGAGTATTATTCACTTTTGACCAAGTTTTCTTATCGTGTACAATTCACTGACTTCCTCCCTTGTACAATGTATCAAAAATCATTAAAAAAACATTGCAATCTCATCTTAAAACGCTGTGTAGGAGTGGGTACTTTTCGACAGAAACACACACATTTAAAAAAAAAACAAAGCACATTTGTTTGAGGCCCTGCAGAGCAGACATATTGAAAGAACGGAGAATCCATGTAGTTTAGTGGAGCATGAGAATCCATAAATGGTACCTGAGAGTCAGCATTCCAGCCTGGGCCCTGCTTTCCCCTTCAGCTGTTTCTGTGTTTACATTTTGCTAATCAGGATATTTTACACGAGTTTATTATCCCCCTCCGCTTCCCGTTTCCTTCCTAAACTCAGCAATTTTTATCTCCACCCCAGATACCCCCTCTCCCATACTCCTACCACACATGTTGCGGAAGTGCCATGCTACTGATTAACCCTTTCAGTGCTAAAGATTGGGTATCTCATTTTTGAAAAAGCCACTTTTACCATCTAAGAGGAAAGAAAGGGGTATTGTTGTTCGGCTCAAGTGCTCCCTTCTAGATACGTGCTTGGCTGAGGGTGTAAATTTCAAACATTCCTCACACAGCAGAGCACACCAGTTGTTGAAATTTAAAAAATACGGCTGCCTGATTGAATGACAGATTGAGGTGAGGCAGTGATAGATTTCAGTTCCAATTGATACCTGACTTTGAGGCATGAATTGTGCTGAAAACCATGTTTACGCCATCGCTGGGAGAGCAAATTTTGCAGTGTTTAGATTGAGCGCTCAATCGCTTTGACCTGTTTCAAGTATTGTGGACTTTTAACCACACCCATCTCACGCCCCTCACTTTCACTAGTTCATGGGCTTGCCTTTTAAAAATCAGTTGATGTCATTGGTAAATGCTTTATGTTTGTCCCGCATTGAGACTGTTTTTGTCACACCTTGCAGACTGCCCTTGTTACATGGATTATTGCATGATTGCCGATAAACTTCAGCGTTGGCGAACTATTTTTTCTTTTGTCTCTCCCCTTCGTGCTGCATGGCGGCCAAGTGCTTACAGCTCGAACAGTCACAACAATGTGTTCTCTATCGGCGGTATAGGAGCGCTGGTCACATTGTTCACAGTTACCTAATCAATGTCATTTCTTGTGGCTTTCCCCTTAAAACATTTGAACTTGGTAAATACTTTTCATAAAACAGAAATCCTCAAAGCGGAAGTGGCTCTCTCAGCACAGCGGGAGAGCAGATACTACAAAATTCACTGCACTCGAGAAACTCACCCCATTATGCTTTGCAGAGCATTACTTTTGCAAAACATTTTTGCCCATAACTTACCGTGTGGTGGTTCTAGGACAATTGGACCACCACCAAAACATTCAGCACAACACACTCTTTCTGTCTAGGTCATCTCTTGGTCCCCACACTAGGTTAGTGGGACCCCAAACTAATATCCCCTCCCACCATTTAGTGTCATTCTAGGCTCTCTAATGGCTCAAACTTTTGTTTTTCAACTGGGCATAGCTTGTGTTTTTATGGGCCTTGTTTGTAATATCATTGCTATAGGCCTGCTACCCCTGAAAATAAGTAATGCACTATGCCCTCCAGGAGCTAAATATATGGTTCCGCTGCATTATTTATTGACATTTTCCTTTTGTCTTATTTGTTTCCATTTTCTTTTGGGTGCTTATGCCCTCTAGGGGCTAACTATAGTAACATGGCCATATTTCTTACAAATGCTATTTTCATTGTGGTGTCCTCTAGGGGCTGTTCTAAGCATTACAGTCATATCAACATATTAAAATACCAGATATCAGATTTCCATGGCCCAATTCTCTCTTCCTATTTGAATGCCCTTTTCAAGGATGTCGTGGGTAATCAAGTGGGGTATGGGCCAGTTATTCCCCTAAGCCGAAGTCTTGAAGTTATAAAGAATTAAAAACCCACTGAGTGTATTCAAGTTCTTTCAGTTTAAATATGGTTCTTTTAACATATGATCCAAAGGTCTGAAGGTCCAAAGTTATTTATTAATGTTCATTACAAACAAAGGTCGTAGATGTTTAAGATGAAAAGACTGAGAGCCCTTATTAATGTTCATTACAAACAAAGGTCGTAGATGTTTTAAGATGAAAAGACTGAGAGCCCTTATTATTGTTCATTACAAACAAAGGTCGTAAATGTTTTAAGATGAAAAGACTGAGAGCCGACACGTGTTTCGCCCCCTATGGAGGCTCCACCTGGGGCTTTTTCAAGGCTGCAGGATATAGATGATAAAGATTCAAAGTGTGAAAAAGGTTATTAAAAACTTCAAGCTTTGTGTCATGCATAATCATTAATGTGACTAAAAAAGGAAAGAGTCCCAAGCAGTATTCAGTGAATTCGGTGCAGATAGAAGAAGATCTGATCACAGGCGTCCCCTTGTGGGTAGGAGTATGAGTGAAATCCAAGAGAACAAACTGGAGAAATTCCAATATTAACTGTGAATTAGATGTGAAAGATTAGGATCAAAGATGATGATTCTCTATATTCATTATAGTTTGGTCATGTGCCTCTGAAAGTGCGATTGGTTAGTAAGACAGATACTAGCGAAGGATGATTAGTGACCTGTCCTCATAAAAGGTGTGATATCACCGGATTAATGTATTAGTGAGATAGAACCAGTAGATGATATATAGAGACAACTCATACCTAGTACATGTTATCGTAGTAACTTCAATATTTAAGAACACTCATTGGTAGATCATTGTATTCAGTCTGTTAAAGGAAAGATAATGTCATGTAAAGTATAGTAACAAACACCAAACATATTATCTAGCTCACAGACAGTCTTATCTCTTGGGTAAAGCTTAGTGTATAGACTAAAGTCGATCAGTGTAAAAAGTATTTGTACAAATTGTTAGAAACATAGGTAATAGTTGTAAATATATTATGTTGTAGGGCAGCACCTAGGATGGAATTACTACTCACTTGGAGAGAAATCAGCAGTTAAACAAATGTTTGCCAATCCAAGAGAGATGTGATGAGAATGCAAAGGGACGTTTTGGTTTAGTCGGTAGACTGCCGTTTATCATTGTGAAAAATGTTTGAACAAATTGTTCAATAAATGAGCTATAGTTGCAATCATATTATGTTGCGGGGCAGCCACATAGGATGGAAATGCTGCTCATGTGGAGGGAAATCAACAGTTAATCAATCGGTTAATAATGTAAATTCAAAGCGGTGTGTGGCTATGTCAAAGGACTGTCTTAAAATTCTATGCATAGGGAGACGAGAAGTTCACTAGAGAATAAGGCATTCTGGGCCCTAAGGGTCGGGCCACTTACCCATTCATAGGCAAAAGGATCAAAAAGAAGAGCTGAGTCCTGGGGTAAATTCCACGCCGCAATACAGGCATTTCAGGATGGCGCCATATTGGTATGTGTTCCCATCAATAGCCCTTCTTTTATCTTGGGTGCCCCGAGTGAGAAGTAAATAGATGCCGTAGACCCGTAGCCATGATAGAATGTTCATAGTATATATCATATTGAGCAGAAAAACTGAAGTGTAATTGGTCTCGTCGTGGTTCGGGTATATTTAACAACCCAGTCACGTTACATATTCTGCCCAGAATTTGAAATGAAATAACTTGAATACACTTGGTGGGCTTTCAGTTCTTTATAACTTCAAGACTTCTGATTAGGGAAATAACTGGCCCATACCCCACCTGATTACCCACGACATCTTTGAAAAGGGCATTCAAATAGGAAGAAAGAATTGGGCCATAGAAACCTGATATCTGGAACTACTTTTTAACTCTCTTCCACTAAGCCCCGTAATTCGGAATGCTACATTGACCAATATAACATGACGGATCATTATAATAGACCCAAACAAAGAAATAGTCGTCTTAATCAAGTCTTTAACACCACAGATGCTGGCGTACATCAGCCTAATGCTTCAAACTTGTCCTCTGCTAAGAGTACCTTCAAGCCTTGGAACGAGCTGTTAAAAAAGAAACTTCAAAATGGTGGGAGGTAGCCTCACTTAAGAAATATATTGAACATGACCTTATGCCAAGAGACATTAGAATTTTAATCTTTCCCCCTATTGAAACAACTCCCCAGGAGAGGCTCAAAGAATGGGAAGCCAAGTTGCAGACAGCCTCAAATAATATTCTACATCAATTGATTGATATAGCACAAGAGGAATTTGAAGAATATCGAGATGAAGTGGACACTCTCAACGGACTAATTGAAGAAGCTAACAGGGGTGATATCACCAAGAAAAACTATGACATTCTCAACAGAATCATTGATGAATATGAGGAGGACATAATCCGAAGGAAAAAACAGAAAATTCCTCAGAGACCTTACTGACTACCAACTTGGCAGAGTCTATACCTTTAGCAAGAAATACGATAACATCAAGACATCAAGTACTTCCACTGACTCACCTAGTGGCTCCGGATCCCTATTATCATCAGAGTTAGAATCTCCCGGGGAAACAGGAACATGACATTCCTTACGACCAGGAGTACATTTTTGCTAAGAAATGAGAAGACACCGCCTGGGTACCGCACAAGATAATCGCACAAGACCACCAAGTTCCACAACCCCAGAACCCAGTACATCGGGCATACAGACATGGGCACGCAGCAAAGATGCCAGAAACAAAACCTAAGCAAGGATTTGATTGTCAATTTAGCTGACATAGCTCTCTCAAAACCTCAAATGGAGATCCTAACAAAGTGTCTCTCCTTTTGCCCTACCCAAAATTGGGATTTAGTTCAAACTAAAATTGATCTGTTTAAATTCACTAGGAAACTGAAACTTCAATCTTTCTTTGCTACCCAGGAACGTGTTATAACCAAACTCCCACAACAACATATTACCAGTGATCTTTCAGTTCAAGACCTAACAACCATACAATTACTGAGCAACCTTTCTAATACTCAGGAACGTGAACAATCACTCACAGAGATAGCACTGGAGCTCAATATTGATACATCACATGCCAAATAATCTAAGTTACCGATAAAACCTACCTTCACACCTATATTACCACCAGGCAATACAATTGACCTCTTTTTCACAGCTATGATGGAAGACCTGGACCGGGAATATCAAAAATAAATAAGAAACCAAAAATATCCTCCCTTGAACACCAATTTCAAACAAAGGCAGGCAATACGTGAATTACAAACAGACAATAAACTTTTGATAAAGGAAGCAGACAAAGGGGGCAACATTGTCATTCTCAACAAAAGAGACTACCTTCAAGAGGCATATTGACAAATCAACGATACCACATGCTATACGAAACTCACACACAATCCAACACAGGAGGTTCAAGAAAAAGTAAGGTAATTACTGGACCACTGATAGTCCTGCGAAATTCTTACCCAGGAAGAAAGGAGCGTCCTATTTATCAAACACCCTACTACACCCACCGTATATCTTCTTCCAAAAATACATAAGGAGGACTGTCCCCCGAAAGGTAGACCAATTATCTCTAGCATAAACTCAATCTGCTCAAATTTAGGCATCCTAATTGACTCTGAAATAAAAGCTTTTATGAAAAAGCTACCCTCTTATATCAAGGATACAAAAGACATACTCCAGAAACTTCAAAACATTGATTGGCAATCAGACTAAATACTTGTTGCCATAGATGTGGTCAGCCTCTATACTTCAATAAAACATCAGCATGGCATTGATGCGATTCGGAGATGTCTATCTACGAGATCAGTAAACCTTCTTGAAAGGAATGAGATGATCATAGCTATGTTGCCCTTTTGCCTTGAGAACAATTTTTTCCTCTTCAATGGGGACTACTACCTTAAAAAACAAGTGACCATGATGGGACCTCGCTTTGCTCCACCGTACGCCTGTATCTTTATTGGAGAAGTAGAATGATACTGGCTTTGGAATGAAAATGCAGAGGATTTTTCCCAACATCTGATCTTTTGGGGAAGACATATTGAGGATATTCTCCTTATCTGGCAGGATCGAAAATATCTTCTTCACAACAATTCTTACGCACCCTCACACCCAATATGTGGGGGATTGAAGTGACCCATCAAATCTCAAGGGAATCACTCGAATACTTGGATCTCACTCTTTACATAGATAAGAACACACTGCATACTCGATTTCATAGGGAAACAACAGCTGCCAACTCTATTCTTCGTGCAGCCAGCTGTCACCAACAAAGTACAATTCGTAATATTCCATCTGGGAAATACAGAGGGGCCACACGCAATTGCAGTAATATAGTGGACTATGAGACAGCAGCAGCAGAAATTTCAAAACGTCTTTCTAGAAGAGGGTACACCTCTGGTTTAAATCGTACCAAAGAGCACTTTGCTAAAATCGATCGGAATGCTATTTTGAACAAGGGCAAATCCATTACCAACCAGACAACTTTCCGCTTCATCACCCAATTCCATAATGGTCAACATCATATTCACAAATTGCTCCAAAAACATTGGTACTTAGTTACAAAAAACTCCTCAGTTGCACAGAATATACAACCAACCCCAAAGATGGGCTTCAAAAGAGCACAGAATTTTCAAGACAAAGTTTGCTCCTCTTTTTTTCAAGATAGGAAATTTGTCGAACACTTCTTGAAACATACCACATGATTTTACACCTGCATTCATTGGTCTATATGTAAACTGGGCTCATCCAAAACCAAGGAAGTTGCCTTTAATGGACAACATTTCACAATTCGTGACTTTATTAATTTCGAAAGCACCAACACAGTCTATCTTAAACCTGCCCCTATAACAGACCTTACATACGAAGCACAACCAGAGCACTTCAGGTGAGAATACCGGAGCACTATCAAAATGTACAAAAGGTCGATGTAAGACTCCCATTGGTTGAACACTTTGTAAAATGTCACCCCTTCACACTCACTTTTACCTTCTGTGGTATACAAAAACTTAAATGACCTCGAACTAAAACTACAACTGTGTGAAAGTTCACTTATTATTCGGTTTGACACAGTTCAACGAGGACTCAACAAAGATGCAGAATGGCACTACTGGCTACTCTAAAGACATCATAGACTTAAATATGTAACCTATTTGGCTTCCCATTGCTCCTGTAATTGTTTCTGTTTTTGATTATTCTTGGCCAGTTACCATACTGAAAAAAAAATTCCAATCATTATTCTGTATAAACAGGGACTCATGGCCTACTCTGTCCCAAGCACTGAAAGAGTTAGTGACCCCCGGTAACATTGCTAAGTAGTAATGCCCTCCATGCTTAAATTTTTTTTCTGGTCTCTGGGAGGGTGAACGTTTCTGTTTCTTTCCAATGTGTTCCAGTCCTACCTCCCTAGCTGGGAGTTTGCCCCTAGTTACATACATGACATTCTTCTGGGTGGGTGGTATCACCTTTTCACAACTCCCCCTTCCTCAGGGAAGGTCTGTAAAAAACAAACAAAAATAATAGGTCTGGGTGCCATAAAAATTAAAACAAAATGAGAGCCACACCATGGTGCAGTGTACAGGACTAAGGCGGCCTTTTTTAACACCAGTGTTTGAAACAGGATTTCACTATTATTTTATAGTTATTTGACTGTGATTCCCATCCTTGTTAAGGGGTTCCCCGAAGAGAGAAGAAGCATCTGAGAAAAAAAAAACGTTTTACATGAGCTTCACTTGCGATTTTCTTCACAATCTAAGGGGACACTTGGAAAGACAAGAAAAACACTCATTTTGTCATAAAGCTTATGGAGCATTTGGCAGATATCAAATAGTTAGCGGTTTTATATTGATGCAGGTATCAGATACATAGATGTTCAACAATAGGGTTTAAACTACTCTTCCCCCAGTGCCCCCCCCATGTCGACCCCCAAAGGAAAAAAAAGGTCAATAGGCGCTCCTCCCTTAGCACAGTCCCTCTTACTGACCAGCCTGATCAGGGACTGAAGTCTGTGTGGGAGTTTCAGTTGAGGTCTTTGTCTACATTCGTTCCAGCTGATGATTGTGATTGATCTGACATTGGATCATGTGGGTTTCTAAGACAATCAAGCAAGCAGTCCCATTGTTGTGGTGTGTCTCTGGGTCTACAACCCCTGGCTCCCAACCCCCGGTGCAATATTTTCCCCTCCGCATCTGCCCATCGTATTAACTCGTCTTCCCAGTTTTGTAGACGGGGGCCCCCAGGTCATTCCAGTGCCTCATAAGCTCTCTTCTGGCCAGTAACAATGCCAGGTCTGTATATCTGTTAGTGTTTTTTTTAGCATTAGGTCTGGGAAAGTCCCAGAATTTTTCCAGCAGGGCCATTGCTCCCGGTAGGTCCGCCTCAACGTCCCCCAGAAAAAGCAGTGTATCGTCTGCATAAAGCCCGATGTGGTGCTCTTGTGTCTCAGTCCTAAGTCCCATGAAGCAGTTGCCTGATCTCGCAGCCTGTGCCAGCGGCTCCACCGTTATCGTGAACAGCAGGGGCAACAAAGGACAGCCCTGTCTAGTGCCCCTGCCGATCGGATATGACTCTGACACTGTCCGACTCGTACGCACGCATGCCGTAGGGTTAGTGTACAGTAGATTTATCCACCAGAGAAAGCCCTGCCCTAATCCCATTCGCTGCATCACCTGTTCTAAAAAGTCCCACCGAAGGCTATCAAAGGCTTTTTCGATATCTACCACTATTATTGCCACATTGTGCAGGTTTGGGGAGTTAGAGTGTAGGATGAAGACCAGTCATCTGATATTCTGAGCTGTGTTACGCTGGGGGATAAACCCGGACTGGTCTGAGTGAATCAGAGTGGTCAGGTGAGGTAGAAGCCTGGTCGCTAATATCCGGCTAAGTATTTTATAATCCATATTGAGCATGGATAAAGGACGGTAAGAGCCCACATCTGTTGCTGGTCTACCTGTTTTCAAGAGGGGTATTACTATGGCTTTGTTTGTGGACAGAGGTAATGTGCCCTTTTCTTTCGCCTCTGAATAGAGTGTGCAGAGGGGTGGGGCCACTATGTCCAGATATGCATCATAGAACTCCACCGGGAGTCCTTCTGCCCCTAGGACCTTCCCCCTAGCCATGGACTTCACTGCCCCCATGATGTCCACAGGAGTCACTGCTTCCTCCAGGGTTTGTCGGTCTTCCCCCCCCTTTGTGGGAGCTGAAGGTCTTCCAATATCTGTAGCTGCTCTGGGTGCAAAGCCTCCCGGGGCGGGGCATACAACTGAGGGTAGTAATGAGCGAACCTTTAATTAATGTCTCTCTGCCTGTAAAGTCTCCTTCCCATGGGGTCCTCAATTTCCATTATTAATGATTGGAGCCGCGGGGTGCCCGCAAGCCAGGCCAGCAACAACCCTGCTTTGTCTCCCTCCACGTGTTCACTGGCTCTGTATTGGGTGTAGTCAAAACATCTAAATTTTTCTATAACTGCTGCGATCTTTTCCCTAGTGTTGATAAGGAGGGGAGACAAATCAGGGGTGGTCGGTCTTCGACATTCAATGTCTCTAAGGTCTCTCTCATGTTTCTGGATGTTGTGTTCTAGGGTTTTTCTAACTCCCACCTCCTCTGCTATGCATTTACCCCTAATAACCGTCTTAAAAGTCTCCCACTCAGTCGTGCGGGACGAGGCAGTTCCAGTGTTGTGTCCAAAGTATTTGCGTATTGCGGTCGCAATGGAGTGTCTAAAGGCGCTATCCTCAAGTGACTCTGCCCTGAAACGCCAGCTAGTTATGCGCGGTCGGTCTCTTTTCCATGCCAGCATAAGCAGGAGGGTGTTATGGTCCGAAACTGTGCAACATAGATATTCCGCCGCTCCACTGTGCTATTTACCTCCGGGGATGCCAGAAACACATCTAACCAGATGTGAAGGTCGTGTAGTGGGGAATAAAAGGAATAATCCTGTTCTGTGGGGTGGAGAAGTCTCCAGCAGTCTGTGAAACCCCATTGTCGTTGCCAATTGGAAAACGATTTGGCCGTTCTATGGGTCTGGGAGCGCTGCAGGGGAGGATGTGATCTGTCTAGTTCTGGGTCAGCAATGCATTTAAAATCGTCGCCTATGATAGCTGCCTGAGTGAGATGGGGCCCCAGAGTGTGGGAGAGAAAAAGGAACCCTGTTCTTGATTTGGTGCATAAATTCTTCCAATCGCTATGTCCATGCCCTCCAATCTTCCAGTCACCAGGACATAACGTCCTTCCCTATCTATGATCTAATTTGTTTTTTGAAACGGGACCCCCAGACGGACCCATATTAGTACCCCTCTAGCAAAAGCCGAGTAGGTCCTAGTGTATATTTGGCCTCGCCATCTCTTGGTGAGGGCCCTGACTTCTATCGGATGTGTCTCTTGAATTATGGCTATATAAACCCCTTGTCATTTTAGTTGACTATAGACTTTATACCTTTTGCTCATACTGTTCAGTCGTCTTACATTGCAGGTACGTAATTTGTAAGTCAAGGGGGGTTCCATAGAGTGTATGTGTGTAAAGTATGGCTATGATTAAACCCCCCCATATCTTTTGGTGGTGGGCTGTTAGGAGTGCGCCTTCGACAGTGATTAATGTGACGGATACCATACTGTTGGGAGTGACAAAACTAAGTAATATTAAACCTTGACCCCAAAACCCAAACTCCCTCTCCCCAGGACCGCTATCTAAAACTATCGCCGTCCAAACTGTAACTAGTTCAACTACCATTAATTGCTCAGGGACGAGGTACCGATGACCAAGAGTCAGCTTCCCCGTCGAGCCATCCAAAGCCCATTCAATCCGAGTCAAATCTCACCGCTCATCCATATCGCCGCAGGCGCAGAGGCGCCGCCGCGGGAGGACCACTGGGGGCCCCACTGGGTGGGGGGGGCAGCATTAAGCTAGTTTATGGTTTGTTGTGGGCCACTCCCGGGCCTCAACACATGTTTGTCAGCACAATCATCTTTGCGCAGCACTAACAAGCGAGGTGTCTCTTTTCTCCTGGGTGGGGAGCTTCAGGTGTACCGTTTTATATGGTGGCTAGACTCATAATATTTCGTCCGAGGTCCTTGGGGTTATCCTTGGCATTATGTCGGAGGTCACTTGCGATGATAAAGAAGCACTGCCAAAGTTGGACTCCCGAACCGAGGAGGCGTCAGAGGGGCGGGGTGAGCCCCGGTCCCCCGTTCAGTGCCACCACCTTGTCCACCGCATCTCGCATCTCCTGAAGTGCCTGGTGGTGTGGAGGCGCTGCGGTCGTTCGCCGCCTGTCTTTTGTTCATTGGGGGAGTCCCCACCAGTGGGTCTGCAGCGAGCAGGGCTTTAGACTCCAACCACTCCCATACTTGTTGTGGTGTGGCGAACAGGTGGACTTTGTTATTCGCGGTGATCCGCAGTTTAGCCGGAAAGAGCATGGCATACTGGATTCCCGTCTCGGAGTTTCTTCTTTGCCTCATTAAAGGAAGCCCTTTGCTTTTGCGTCTCTCTAGTGAAGTCCGGGAATATAATTATCTGCTGGTCTCCCATCCTGATTTCTCCTTTCATCGTCGCCTGGGTCAGGATGTGATCCCTATCCTGGAAATGGAGTAGTTTGGTGACCAAAGGACGCGGCCGCGTCGTTTCGCTGGCACCCTGTGGGCCCTTTCAGTTGCAAAGAAGTGTGACAGTTCCTCAGGGGCCACCATCTCTCGTAACCACCGTTCCAATTTTTTTTCCATGCTTATTGCCCCCTGTTCCACCTTCTCCGGGAGACCCACCAGTCGTAGATTGCTTCTGTGTGTTCTATTTTCTGCGTCTTCTGCTCGTGACTCCACTGTCTTAACTCGGCATGTGAGCTCGGATAGGCTCTTCGTCAAGGTTTGGTTAGTCGGGCCAGTTGTTCCAGTGCTACTTCAGTAGAGACCACCCTATCTGTGAGACGACGATGGTCGTCTCTGAGCAAGGTCAGATCGACTGTTAAAGTGTCCATTTTTTGCTCCAAGGCCTCGCGGGATGCCGGAATCGCCTGCAGTATGGGATCCAGGGTGGTCTCAGGGGTTAGGTTGCAGACACCGGCCCCTCCAGGGGGTCCTTCACAGTAGCTTCTCTGTCGGGCCCTCTTTTCTTTCGGGTTCGCCCAATGTTTTAGCGCTGTCCCCTCTCCGCCTGCGTGGGGCGGTCGTCGTCTAGTTCAAAAGGGAGAATGGGCCCAGGGTTGATCCATACAAGGCCTCACCAAGTAGTCACGCCCATCCTGGTTTGCTCACCCAGCAGTGCCCCCAGGTTCGGGCATGTCCTCAGCCTCTGCAGCAACGTCGGTCCCTCTGTCCCGGCCCTTCAGTTGTCACCGTGGAGAGCCTCTGATCTGCCAAAGGCCGATCCGAGCCCCCCTCTGCTCACGTTTTTTGCAAAGTTCTCAGGGGAGAGGAGGTAAGGGTGAAGCCCGACAGTTCCTCCGCGGCAGTCATGGCACCAGGCACGGGCCACGCCTCCCCTTCAGGCCCAGCAGCCGATGCCTCTATTCACCTCCGGAGCTTGTGACCTCCAATCACCAGCTGGTAGGGGAGCCCCTCTCCCCCTCCTGGGGGAGTGCAGGGGGGGTCTCCCTCATCAGCTTGCTCACCTCCTCACCGCTCCTCAGGGTAGCATGCCGCAACTCAGTGCCACTACTGCAGCTCCTCTCGGTCTCGGCACGTAGCCGCCATGTTGTTTTTCAGACGTGTCTCTTTATCGTGCTGAAATAGGGTGCTAGAGCATCTCAGAGTCAGAGAAAAGAGTATGTGCCGCAGCCCTGGGCTCCAGTCCCTCGCCCACCCCCCACCCCCACACCCCCACCCCCCTCAGGCCGGCCGGTAAGTGAGGATATTGCGGGCTTGCCGCCGGCCGCCGGGAGCTCCGCTTCAAGCGTGTCACTCCATCGGCCTCAGGCCACGCGCCCCACTCGTGTTGGTGCTAATACATTCTCGTTCACTGTACTTTCAATTTAATTATTTCCAAATATTTCATGTAGGTATTTTTCAGCATTAAAATTGGGTAAGAATTATGAGTCATTCACGTAATTGTTAAGTCCTTAGCTTGCCCTTTTAATCATTCTTATTGATATGCACATTCCACATTTCTTCAATCATCAATTACAGTTCAAGGGGTAGTAAAAATCAGTGGTTATAAATTTGTCACAACAGTTCCAAAGTGCATCAGGCAGTGCAAATGCTAAAGTAATTTATTGATTCGTAACAAATAATACACAATCCCAGTTTGTCCATGCCCTCCCCACAGACGTATACATTTTTTTACAGCTGGGAAGAAGATGGTTTTAAAACTCAGCCTGTGTTGGTTTCATAAAGCTATAAAATATAATTCAACCCCTTAGCTACTGGGCCTTCCTCCCCACCCCCCACTGCTGTGCCCTTTTTTGTCTATTTAGGGTAGTTCGCCCTTAGGCCTTCATAACTTTTTGTCCATATAAGCTATCCATGCCAGATTTGCTTCCTTTTTTCCAACATCCTAGGAATTCTAAAGGTACCCAGAGTTTCCCGGTTCCCCTGGAGGAGACCAAGAAATCAGCCAAAATACAGCTGAAATTTCGTTTTTTTTTAAAAAATGGGAAAAAAGGGCTGCAGAAAAAAGCATGTGTTTTTTTTCCCTGAAAATGGCATCAACAAAGGCTTTGCGGTGCCAAAATCACCAGCTTCCCAGCTTTCAGCAACAGGCAGACTTGAATCAGAAAAACCAAATTTTTCAACATAATTTTGGCATTTTACCGGGACATGTCCCATTTTTACTATTTTTTTGTGCTTTTAGCCTCCTTCCAGTTGGTAACAGAAATGGGTGTGAAACCAATGCTGGAGCCTGGACAGCTAAACATTTCTGAAAAGTAGACAAAATTGTGAATTCAGCAAGGGGTCATTTGTGTAGATCCTACAAAGTGTTTCTACAGAAAATAAGAGCTGAAATAAAAAAAATATTGAAATTCAGGTGGAAAAAACAGCCATTTCTCTCCACATTATACTCTGTAACTTTTTCCTGCAATGTCAGATTTTCAAAAGCAATACCCTGTTACGTCTGCTGGAATCTTCTGGTTGCGGGGTTATATAGGGCTTGTAGGTTCATGAAGAACCCTAAGTGCCCAGAGCCAATAAATGAACTGCACCTTGCCATGGGTATTTCTTTGTATACCGGGTATACAGCAATTAATTTGGTGAAATATAAAGAGTGAAAAATAGGTATCAAGGAAACTTTCGAATTTCCAAAATGGGTACAAAATAAGGTGTTGAAAAGCAGTCGTTATTTGCACATCCCTGAATTCGCCCATACTAGCATGTGAATTACAGGGCATTTCTCAAATACACTTCTTTATTACACATTGTCTTACATTTGGAAGGATAAAATGTAGAGAAAGACGATGGGCAGTAACAAGTGTTCTTCTGTTCTGTGTTCCCCATGTCTCCCGATAAAAATGGTACCTAACTTGTGTGGGTAGGCCTAGTGCCTGCAACAGGAGACCCCCCCCCAAAAAAAAGCAACATGGACACATCAAATATTTACATTGAAATCTTACGTGTTTTTTGGAAAGTGCCTAGCTGTGGATTTTGGCCTCTAGCTCAGCCGGCACCCAGGGAAACCTACTAAACCTGTGCATTTTTTAAAACTAGACACCTAGGGGAATCCAGGATTGGGTGACTTGTGGGGCTCTCACCCGGTTCTATTACCCATAATCCTTTGCAAACCTCAAAATGTGGCAAAAGAAAACCACTTTTTCCTCACATTTCGGTGATGGAAGGTTTTGGAATCTAAGAGGATCCACGAATTTCCCTCCACCCAGCATTCCCCCAAGTCTCCCGATAAAAACGGTACCTCACTTGTGTGGGTAGTCCTAGTGCCCGTGACAGGAAATGCCACAAAACACAACATAGACACACCACATTTTCCCAAAGAAAACTGAGCTGTTTTTTACGAAGTGCCTAACTGTGGATTTTGGCCTCTAGCCCAGCCGGCACCTAGGAAAACCTGCTAAACCTGTGCGTTTTTTAAAACTAGACACCCGGGTGAATCCAGGATGGGGTGACTTGTGGGGCTCTCACCAGGTTCCGTTACCCAGAATCCTTTGCAAACCTCAAAATTTGCCCAAAAAAAACACTTTTTCCTCACATTTCGGTGATAGAAAGTTCTGGAATCTGGGAGAAGCCAGAAATTCCATTCCACACAACATTCCCCCAGGTCTCCTGATAAAAATGGTACCCCACTTGTGTGGGTAGGCCTAGTCCTGCGACAAGAAATGCCCCAAAACACAACAAGGACACATCACATTTTCTGAAAGAAAACTGACCTGTTTTTTGCAAAGTGCCTAGCTGTGGATTTTGGCCTATAGCTCAGCCAGCACCTAGGGAAACCTAGCAAACCTATACATTTTTGAAAACTAGACACCTAGGGGAATTCAGAATGGGGTGACGTGTGGGGCTCTCATCAGGTTCTGTTACCCAGAATCCTTTGCAGATCTCAACATTTGACAAAAAAACACTTTTTCCTCACATTTTGGTGATGGAAAGTTCTGGAATCTGAGGGGAGCCACGAACTTCCTTCTATCCAGAGATCCCTCAGGTCTCCCGATAAAAATGGTACCTCACTTGTGTGGGTAGGCTAGTGCCCGCGTCAGGAATGGATCACACACGGGTCAATAGTAGGCCTTGCACGAGGGTCACTGTTAACCTTGGAGTGATCCATTCATTCCTGACGCAGGCACTAGGCACAGGCACACAAGTGCGGTCGTGTTTTTATCAGGACAAGTGGAGAAACATTGTGTGATATGAATTTTGTGGATCCCTACACATTCCTATAGTTTCTGGGATGAAAAAGCAAGGAAAAATAGTGTTTTTAATCAAGGTTTCACTTTTGCAGGGTATTTTGGGTAAATAAACTTTGTTAAATCCAAACACGCCACACTTCCGTGGACTGGCTCGGGTGTCTAGTTTTCAGAAATGTCTGGGTTTGGAAGGTTCCCTATATGGCCGCCAAGATTAGGACCAAATACTCAGGTGACTGTATAACAAAACAAGGCTGTTTTGTGGTAGGTAATTTCTATGTCTCCACAATCCATTTTGGATACTTCCCTGTTGTGGTCACTTGCCCAACCACTATAGTGAGGCAAAGTTTTTCTCTGGAGACTTAGTGGAACGCCGGGTGGTAGAAAATTTGTGGCTGCCTGCAGGTTCTAGGACGTCCCCTCACTGAAATGCAAGGCAAAAGTGTTTTTTATGCAAATTTAGTGATTTCACTGGGATTCTAGGTGAAGGAAAACTGGTGAGAGGCACACAAGTTCTACACCCTTGGACTTCCCTGGTGCTAGTATGTTAAAGTTAATCCACCACTCACACTAGTTGGTTTTAGCACCTCCAGAAATTATGGTTTCAAAAATTGAAATCAAGCCTTCTGAAGGTGGGCCATAGAGCTGCGTCCAGGCACCAACCTCTTTATGGTACGGTCCATTCACACTCCATTCACGCACAACAAACAGCCCTCTCATACCGCCGGCCACGGGCCCAATCCAAGCAATCACGGCACTCACATTAACTTACCGCTGTTAGACAAGGGCCCATCACATTCATACGCCACAGGAATACGTTTGACTACATTTTACGACCTGTCAAGTAAACGCCTCCTTCTTCCTGAACACTACCGAAGGCATGCGTAACGAACCTTTACTAATGACTCCCATGACAGCCACCGAGGCTCAGGAAGACATGTTTTTCATGCACTTTAGCGCACTCACTGTGCTAAATCCAACACCTTCCAGTTTGTGGATGCAAGTTTGGGGGGTCTGAGTATGCCGCGCAAAGCGATTCCTCGAACTGAGCAAGCATATCTACCACTGAAACTAAGGCAGACATGCTGGGGCATTCTTGTGATGTTCCCTAAAGAGAAGGTCATAGGCTATGAAAAAGGATAGTGTTTGGCACACAGGGGAGTCCGTGAGAACGTAGCATATGTCCCAGCCAACAGGATGTGCAGTGCTGTGACTGCAATGCACTTATCATACAGCAAATTGAACATCTAATAAGCTCTTATGGAGGATGAACAAGAAAAGATGGATAAACACTGACCCATATGTGTCATTGTCCTTCAGTGCTGGGCTGGCATCAATGGGTTTGAATCCATAGGTGTAGATGATGTACATCTGTACTACCTTTACTGTCTGCCTTCTACCTGTGCAATATCCCTGTGAAGGTACACCTACCATAAGCTTTCCTTACCAATTCATCTCTGTCCTCATCAGAATCCTGACTAATCTTGTACAATTGGCAAGTGAACCTATTCTAGTTATGGATGCAAGTTGGGGGCCTATCCCTGGAACTGAGTGAGAATATTTACCGTTGAGACTAAGGCAGACATGCTGGTGAAGAAATCCTAAGGTCTCTAAAGTAAAAAGTCAATCAAATATCCTGTGGGACTCATTCACCAACACTACTACTTTTGCTTTGAAAGTGAAGCTACAAATTGAGTTTGCACACTTTCAAACAAGTAAAAATGTTGGTGAATTTGTCTGACAGGATATTTGTTTGACTTATTACACTTACCCTGGTTCTCGTTGGCAATCATGGTCCTTGTGTAGCATACATAAGTTCCCGAACAAGTTCTTCAAAATTCAGTCATGCCCATAACATTTTGCCACACAGTGTACTCCGTGACAATGTGGCATATATTCTGTCCACTAGTATGTGCAGAATGGGGACAATAATGCACATTAATTGAACAGAACACCTACCACGGTCTGACGGTGTATATAGGTGCCAAGCAGGCCATAAGGAAGTCCATGATTTCATGAAGTAGATCAAGTAAAATTCTGTGGCTACTTGCCTAACGAAGCAGTGGCCCATGGACTTTCGGTATCCATGCACAGACACTGAAAGGATTACCCAACGGCAGCTCCACCTCAGTCGATTTCCCAGAACTTTGATTTAGTATGATACAACGTAAAGCAAGTAGGGACACAGAGGCCTGGTTGAGATGGGCACTGGGGACAGTAATACCGACTCTCCTGCCGCTTTCCATGCTCAGAGCACACTTTACAGCGACGACATGGACGATCCTTTTTGGGTGTTTTAGGAAGGCGATCAGCAACGTGTCGCTCCGGCTGCCTTGCCACGTCCTCCAAAACATTTGAGGTGGAGGCTGCTGCTGCTTCTGAACAGCTCAATTACAGACAACTGAAAGTCAAGGTAAATCATGAGTCTTCCTGTGGTTGTCTGACGGTAAACAACATACGCATTGTATGTTGCCATCTGGATGAGGGGGGTAAATAGTTTCTTGTACCAAGTGCAAGTTTTATGACACGCATTGTATGGTTGAAGAACCTGGTAGTTCTTGTCCACTACGCCCATGTACTTATTATAATCAAGTGTACAGATCGGCTTGTGGACTTTGGCCATCTGACCCCAAACCGTGATGGGGGAAGTGCTCTCATCATGAATTGTAGTGAGCACGGATACATCATGCCTATCCAAGAACTTGACTGCAAGCAGTTCGTTGGAACCCCATGCAGTACTCTGGAATTTCTGGAGCTTCTTGCAAACAAGCTCCTGCAGGAATCCTTTGCCACAGTGCTAGCTTTTTAGAGCTCACTAAACAGCTCTACTCCTGTATAGAAACTGTCCACATAAAGGTTATAACCTTTGTGAAGGAGTGGCTGGACAAGTTCCCATACAATCCTACCTGTGACCTCTAATGTGGGAGGGCAACCTACAGGGTTTAGGGTAGAGTCCTTCCCTCTATACACTCTCAAGCTGTACACATAGCCAGCAGAGCTTTCACACAGCATGTACAGCTTTATGCCATAGCAAGCTCTTTTGCTTGCAATGTACTGTCTGAACAGCAGCCTTCCTTTGTGCAGGATCAAAGATTCATCAACTGCTATATTCTTTCCAGGAGTATAGATCTCTGGAAGCCTGGCAGACAAATGTTCCACGACAGGCCGAATTTTGAACAACCTGTCATGGTCTGGATGGTCCCGGGGCAATGTAGCAGAATTGTTATTGAAATGCAGCATGCGCTGCAGTAGCAAAAAACGATCTCTGCTCAAGAATGGTGCGAAGATGGGGGTTACCCAAACCGTGTGAGTCGTCCAGTAGGACTGCAAGGTGGGTTATTGCACTATACCCATTTTGAGCGTAAGGCCAAAAAATATCTTCAACTTCCCCAGCGAAGTGGGAGTCCACTTGGGTGCCCTTAAATGGGGCCCTAGAGTGCCTCCATGCTCTCTCAGAAATTGGTCTGCACGCAAATTTGTTTGCTGCACAATTTCCTTATGGAAGTCAACATCCAAAAATAGATGGACGTAGTCGACTGGCAAAAAGTTGGCCGTTGCGACTTTACATCCAGCGTCACCAGTAAAAGGTGAAATTTAGGGCTGATCTAAACAGGGGGGCTGCCAAGAGAGCACTGTCTCTGTGCTTGTGGCCCCATGCACCTGCTCTCTGGGTTCGGCTAACCCGATGTTGTCCTGCTGCACAAACTGTGCACAGCTGTCGTCATCGTTCATCGGATGGGACTCCGCTGACTGAAAAATCGCTCCCAGATTCTGCCCCATTGTCCTCTTCCTCAGATGCTGTCTCAGTCTCTCATCCTGCCTCAGAGCTGTCCTCCATAACCTGAGTTAGGGCTTCAGCAGTAGTCATCCAATGGGACGCCATCTCTGCTACTGGCTAAACTGTCCCTCTAAAGTGCTAGCCTAAGTAGAAGAGCCAAAATATTGCTTGTGGGTGTGTGTGTGATGTGTCCAGTAGTAAATGTCACCTTACCTTCGGCAGATTCTCTGACGACACTGAAAAAAACAAAAAAAGACACAGTATTACTTCACCTTACCACATACCCATCATCACAGCCTTTAGCGCTGGTGGCACCCAGTGCGACAGTCATTTTTGGTGCTCTGTCTCCCATGACCTCCTCTTCTAATTCCCTCAGTAACACCCAGCAAAAGTGCCCCTCATGTCTCCATAGTCCCCCTCACACCTACATTTCATTTGTTTTAAAGCGCATGTAATGCCTGGCTTTACTAATCCACTCAGCTAAATACATATACATGTATATCCTTTGCAGCAGGCACATAAACCATCTGCGCTACTTTATGGCATCAAAACTGCCACTAGACAAAAGACAGATCTATTTCTATCTCTCTCTCTCTCTCTCTATATATATATATATATATACACACACACACATACATATCTAGAGATTTGTCTCTCAAATATATATATATATATATATATATATATATATATATATATATATATATATTTATTTGATACATATATAAAGAGAGACTGTTTCTCTACATCACTGCCACTGGGGCCTATCATGGAAAAACACACATATATAAAAACAAAAATGCCCCATTTTCTTTTTTTTCTTTTTGTAACTATTCCCTAGGGGGCGCGATCACCACCCCCCAGGAAAAACTATTGCGTTAAAATTACCCCCAGAGGTCGGTGCGTGAAGGAAGGGCCGACCCCACCATTTTTTTTTTTTATTTCAATATCTGTGGGTGGGCGTGATCGCCCCCCAGAAGAACCCCAACTTATTTGGTTTTATATTTATGCCCCCAAGGGGGGCCAGCCCATTTACCCGGGCCTGACCCCCCCAAAACAAGATCCCAGGTGTCTAGGGGCATTTCCGGGCCATGGATCGCAGCCGTGCTCTAGGAGAGGTTTTGGCCTTTTTTTCCCCACCAGAGTAGGGAGAGGACGCTTACCTGCTCCTCTGCTGCTCCTGTGGTGAAAAATGTGACGCGCGCTGATGTCACAGAGGGGCTGGTGGGGGGGCGGGGGAGAAGCAGAAGTTCTTCCGTGTCTCACGGGGGTAATAAAAAAATAATAATAATACTCTGGTGGATTTTGTAACCCCCTCCCTGGTGTCGGCTAGTGGCCGACGCTTGCACCAATGGGATTAAATTCAACAAAATAAAACAAAACAAACAGTATATGCGTTTTGTATATTTAGCCCATTCGAGGAGATATCCATGTCCTGCCTACTATCTATTTGAATGTTCTGTTTGTTTTTCCCTTTTTACCATGCAAGCCTCTGGGCTGAACTGTTACTTCAGTTAATTATGCCTCAAAACAACTACTGTCTGTTGCACTTATGAATCATTTAACACAAGACATAAACAGTGCATTTCTGTATGTATATATATATATATATATATATATATAGAGAGAGAGAGAGAGAGAGAGAGAGAGAGAGAGAGATTTGTCTCTCAAATATATATATATATATATATATATATATATATATATATATATATATTTGATACATGTATAAAGAGAGACTGCCTCTCTACATCACTTTTTTTTATTTTTATACAAGTGTCCTTTCCCTGGGGCCAATCGAGTCAAAGCACACACATATATATAAAAAATGCCCCCATACTGCACAGTATGTTTTTTGTTGATGCACTGTGTACAGAACTGCCTAACTTGGATAGAAATAACTAAATAAGGAATTTATGTGGACTGGCATTTCCCTAAACAAACATGTTCTACAAGTTTCACAGACTCACATGAAATTTGAACAGAAATATATTTTGGTTTTGCTGTAGAAATCATAAAATTAGGCCCATTTTTATACTTTTTTAGTGCTGCATTTGCGTCATTTTTTGATGCAAAAGTGGCGCAAACTTACAAAATACAATTAGATTTTGTAAGTTTGCGCCGGTCAGTCAAATAACTTTATTCGGCGTGTTGCCATAAAAGTACACATGTATGCAAATAAATCATCATAAAATACAAAACTTATTGCATATTTCAAAAAGCAAGACTCTTCAATCTACAGGTCTATGGAACCTAAACATACCACTTGAACCTACTAAATATAAGATAATAAATACTTATAAAATCATGTACATCAATAAAACAATAGTTAGATTCCATTAATAAATAATCACATTGCTAATTCATATTGATTCCTAATAGTAATAGCAGATTTGATAAAACTTAAAATGGAGCTGCATATTTGTTTGGACGAGAGGCTTTGAATGCCAATCAATCCTTCTTTATAAGAGGAAGTGTGCCAATTACGCAAAATAGGTAATAAAAAGGTTTCCCTAGGAGCTGAATAGAGTTTACAAAATAAAATAAAGTGACAAGTACTTTGTTTCGAAAAATTGTCACAAGGGCATGATGGTAATGTTTTTTACCACACGCATTTTGTTGGAAACGCCACTCTAAAATGTATCATATTGAGTCTAAAAAGTACAAGTAAAGAGTATAAGGAGGGAATCGGAAACCAAACAAAATAAGGTTCTAACAAATTTGAGGATGGAATTTGTACATATGAACCAAAATAACTCAATTTCTCTGCCACTTGGTATCTGGAATTCATAGCATACTCTTTATATCGGGATTTAACAATTTCCTTTGCATTGGCGGGCAAGAGCTCTGGTTTAAGATACACAGACTCCAAGTCCAAGTTTCGGAAGCAGTTATGAACAAAGTTTAACCATGGAATTTTGTTATGGTTTGCTAACGAAATGCAATCTTTTACACAATCATGTGTTAAAGTAGCCACCGGATTTAACCATACTTTTATCCATAACAGAAGGGGGTCAATATCTATCAAATCTGCAATGTAGCCAAAGCCCAGCTCCTCATGGCATATAATATTTGCTACATTCTTGGGTACCATAAGTAGCCGATGAAGAAATTTATTCTCTGCCCGTTGTAAAATAATTGAGCTAGTATATCCCCAGAGGCCACCCCCCGTAAATCACCGCCGAGACACATTCAGACTTATAAAGTGTGATAATCTGATGTACTGGTCTATGCCGCAAATCTACGGTCGAAGCGAAAAATTGCTTCGACATTTCTTTCCATTTGTTGAAGCTTAAAATTCTAATGGAATTTCCATGACAGAGAGGAACTTAGGTGCAAACCTAAGTAGCAGAAATCGTTTACCTTTTGTTAAAGTGTTCCCTCCCATTATAAAACTTTTAGTGCATGTGTTCTTAGGACCGCAAATCATAACATGTGACTTTTTAAAATTAACTTTCAGATCAAGATCTTGAGTGTGTATTAAAAAAAGGTCCAAGAGGGTCTGTAGGCCGTTGGCCGTGCGAGCAATTAAAACGGCGTCATCAGCATACAATAAAATCGGCAATTGTCTAAAACCCACCCTTGGAAAATCCTTGTCATTTTTAGCTAAATAATTATACAAGCCATTTATGTACAACAGAAATAAAAAAGGTGCCAAAGTGCAGCCCTGTCTGACGCCCTGATTAGATGCGAGGGGATAGGATCTTTCACCATGTTGTCCAAACTGAATTGTAATAGTAAGGTTAGAGTATAAACGTTTGATCAGATCCAGAAAATCTTGCTCAACCCCCATTGTGTCCATTTTTTTCCACAATTTTACTCTATTTACCATATCAAATGCGCTGGAAAGGTCTATAAAGGCTAGGTGGATGGATTCCCTTTTTGCAATGACATATTTGCTAAGAATAAGGTGTAGATTTAGGGCCTGTTCCACTGTGCCTAATCCGGGCCTAAACCCATATTGAATTGGCGATAGAATGTTTGTCCTTGCCGCCCACTCCTCAAGCCTGTTTAAAATGACACTCCCCAGGATCTTTACCGTGGAGTCAATGAGAGATATAGGTCTATAGCAGAAGGGGTCAAGCCTATTGGCCTTTTTGAATATCGGGACAATTATTGCCATTAACCATAAGGGAGGAATAAAGCTTTGAATAGCGCTGTTCAGAACATTTGTGATTAACGGGACCCACAAATCAGGTAAAGATTTGAATAAATCCGCAGGAACCCCGTCGGGGCCAGGAGCTTTCCTTAGTTTCATTTTATTTATTGCTATGGTGATCTCATGTGTCTCAAGTAAGATTCCACTCTTAATTGGAATGGGAGTAACCGGACATGAGAGGCCACGAACCTCCACACCATGATTAATGTTATTTGTGGACTGGAATACGGATGAAAAATGTTCTACCCAGACCCCCTCTGGTATCAGACAGTCTTCCTCCCTATTTACGTGTCCTGAAAAATATGGGTGAGTGACCACCTTCCCAAATTGAGAGGAATCCCTCAATTCTGTAGCTGCCATGAGATTTTCCCATGCGTTGGTACGTATTTCATTAACTATTTAACTAAGTCACGGCTAAATGGTATAGATTTAATAGCTGTTTTTAAATATCTGTGGGCGGCCGTACAGGCCGAATTAAACCAGCATTGAGGTTTTATGCCTTTAGGATGTTCAGCACACGTCAGTGTCTCAGAGCTTATACATTCAAAAGCGCTTATAAGGTGGGCGCCAGTGGATTGCAAAGACAAGCAAGTATTGATATGGGCCTTATTTTGTATTATGAGGTTCTCATGAAAGGTATTAGGGTTTACTCTCTCCCATCTCTTACGAGGGCCAAAATTTCTTTTCAAAGCCTCTTTTCCCTTGCATACTGTCCTAGGTAAAATTAGCTTAGTTTTAAAAAGCTAATTTTATACTCAAGGGATTGTGGTCACTAGCACAATGGGATTTAATCTTAAAATCCACAATTAAACGAGAAAGTGAAGGGCAGATAAGAATAAAGTCAATAATGCTACCATTCATGCTCCCTGTATAGGTGGGTATTTCCCTGGTCTGACTATTTGTTGTGTCCCTTGCAAAAACAAGATCAAATTTATAGATAAGGGTATTCAGGGCATTACCTAAATTAGAGTGGGTAAAGTGAGTAAATGACTCTCTGCCTTCTATAGAGGCGCCACATAAATGGGGTAATTCGTGATTGCACAAATGAACATTAAAATCTCCGACCCAAATCATGTCAAATTCCCTGTCCTGTAGTTTACCAGCAGAGTCTAAAAAGTCTGTAAGATCTTCGAGGCTTCCTGACAGGGCAATACTAGGAATATTATTATAAAAATGTAGGAGTAAAATATCTTTCCGCCCGGTCATTGATAATAAAATCACCAGAAAAAAGGTGGAAGACCAAATCAGAGATACCTCAATTTTTGGAAGTAATAGTGACACAAATATCAAGAGCCCACCACTTGCTCTGCCCGCTCTAGATGGAAGAGCTGGCTGGGACACAGAATAATAACCATCTAAATAAAAAGGTACCGTAAGCCAGGTTTCTTGAAGACAAATAATGTCAAAAGTGGATACAAACTCCAACCATTCTGAGTTTTCAGCTTTGGATTGAAGCCCAGCAATATTCCAACTAATTAAGGATAAAAAAATCAGTACTTTCCTGGGGCATTAACCCGGGCTCCTTGATTATGGCAGTATCTATGAAATTCTGTGACAAACTGGCTCAAAAAATGACGCAAATGTGGTGCTAAAAAAGTATAAAAAGGGGCCTTAGTTTTTATAGATTTAAATACACCTTCACCTCTTCAATCGTAATATATTTCTGATATAGTTGCAAAGTTTTATATCTCCTCTCATAAAACATGTTTGATGATGGATAATCAATGGGGTATTGAACAGGGAAGTTGATTCCTTTTTCTATCAAACAATTGCTGTTATTTGTCACTGTTTCCAGATATGTGGGTGGTGGTGATAGAATTCTTTTTTTTTTTTAAAGTATACCACGTTGTTTGCCTTCATTGATTAAGAATATGCTAGTTGCCGGTAGGTGGACATTGGAAGAAAACAGAACAAACACAAAATAAGCACAAGGGGGCAGTCTGAGGAAAGTTCTTAGAACTTGTAGTGATCTCACGTTTCGTTTCTCACTCCACTTGCTATTTGCATTTCCGTTCTGCATAACACCTATTCTGAGACATGTCTGTAACTCACATTTTCAAAACAGAAGCCAGTGAAAAATCCTTAGCTAAAAGACATTCAGATTGACAACACTTATAGCTCTCGAATTGCTGACACCTATTGGCTTTGTCAATGCTTTTTCTTAAGAAGAGCCATGATCATTGAAAGCAGTAAAGGCAAGATAGAGACCTCTGAGTCAGGCCCATTTTTTAACTGGATGCCTGTGGAGGTCTAAGAGATGTGTGATGATATGTGCATTTCCAGAGAGGTTCAAAATCAGACAAGTTGCAGATATTTCCACAACTTGAACCCTGTCCTGAAAGAAAGTTGTGATACCAAGTTATACTCAGTTCCCATAATCAAGGTGTGATGTTATGAGAGGGTGAGTAACTGTCTTATGGCATGAAAGTGGGAGATAGATAAAAATGATCCTAAGCATCCTAAGACGACTGAAACAGGTGGCATTAATCTAGGTAACTTATGCCATAGAGGAATCTTGATCAACCAGGAAACTTAAGTTTGGGGCAAAAGCAACTGGCATAGGCACAGGTCCTAAGTTAGGTGGCCACCAAAAGGGAGACCCGGAATAGGAAAGTTTGGAAACATTTGTATTGAATTTTTTATCTGAGTTCATTTTCAAGCAGTTATCACTCATCTAGGTTGCTACCAAGAACACAAAAGAGCAAAATTTGGTTTGAGTTTCCCGACAGTTGTTGGATATAGAGACAATGATCTACATATTGCCTGCATAAGATACAGTCTCAAAGCCAAATGAATGGACCTGTTTGACCAAAGTATCCATATAAACATTGGAAAGACTGGGGCTCACTGAGGAACCCTGAGAGACTCTGCATTCTTTATTATAGTAGGACAAACGAAAAGGGTGCAGATAGGTTGATTGGGTTCTTGCAGTCAGAAAAGAACAAACCCTTTTCAGACCTTCCTTGCAGATGCCCAAATTGAAAGATGTGATAAGGGAATGGCCTGGGACAAAGAATTGAACTCTAGAAAATTATTCAAAAGGCCCAAGGTGGCAGATCCAACCTGTCCTAGGGTCATTTGCAGATCATCAGTGTCAGCAAATAAAGACGTTGTAGTGATGGGTTCAGCCCGAAGCCTGGCAGAGAGGCGTCCAACAGCATGCACCCACTTCTTTCTTTGTAGACTCCAATTTGTAGGATGCTGCATAAGTATAGCTTTAGTTTAGAAAGAAGCTGTTTTTTTTTTCCTGCACCTTCTTTCTATGATCTCTCTGCTGTGTCCCCTCCCTCCACCACCCATCATAAGCTAGGTGGCATGCATCTGTTTCTGAAATAGTCTCATCCCCATTGAAGTAGACAGCAATACTTTCTTTATATTCCCTGTTAGACCTGTCAGCTTTGGGGTTGTGCTCCCCCAAATATTTTGCCTTCCTCCTCCATATTTACTGACTTCATTTTTGCTGGCCGTAAGACTCTGCCCCTTATCACAGCTAACCAGTGCTAAAGTGGTTGTGCTCTTTCCTCTAAACATGGTATTGTTGGCTTACACCCAATTGGCAGACTTAATTTACTTATAAGTCCTTAGTAAAGTGACACTACACATGCTCTGGGCTTATGACTTAATTGCTACTAATGGGTCTGCAGCACTGAATATACCCTTTAAACGTGTCTCATGCCTGCCACTGTAGTCTGGGTGTGTACAGTTTTAAGCTGTCAGGCCCAAACCTTCCTTTTTTAAGACATATAAGTCACCCCTAGGTTAGGCCCTGGACAGGCCAGAGGGCAGGGTCCAATGTGTTAAAAAGCAGGACATGACCTTTTGAGCTTTAAATATCCTGTAGTGAAAAACTCTTAAATTTGTTTTTAAGTACTGCAAGGCCTGTCTTTCCCATAGGATAACATTGGAGTTACCTTATTTCATTTTATAAGTGAGATGTCCAAATGGGACTTGGTCACCAGTTCATGTTTGCTGTCTCTGGAATTTGAATTTAAAATCCTAACTTATGGCGAAGTGGGATTTTAAATTACAATTTTGAAAATGCCATTTTTAGAAAGTTTGCATTTTCCTACTGTAGCCATGTAATGTGTGTAACCTGTCTCTGGTCACCTGACTGAGTGTAGCTGACAGTTGGGCTTTGTGTATTCCTCCTAGACAACCACACACAATACGGAGCTTAGGTGTGCCTGGATGGGCATCACTGGCAGGACGGGAGGGAGGAGATGGGCACACCCCCACTTACACCTGAATAGGTTGTGTCCTGCCTCCACCCAAAGGGCTGCATACCCCCTGTAGTCAGTAGGGAGCCGGATCAGGGAAGGCAGGATGCCTGGGGACTTCAAATGGAAACCTCTAGGAGCTTCTCTCCTACTTCAAAGGGACAGCATTGTATAAATACTAGAACTCAGACACCACCACTTCAAGTACACTTCTGGATCTGTGGATACTACTCCAGAAAGAAGGACTGCTGTGCTGCTAAAGGACTGCCACTCTACTGGACTGCTGCTCTTAAGAAACTGCTGCCCTGCTGTGCTGACATGCTTCCTGCTGCCCTCTTGCTTGGGTGAGGAGGACTGGACCCGGATCCCTTGAACCCAGACCCAGAGTGACTTCAAGGGCTAGTTGGCTGGTATCCTAATCTTAAGCCTCATGGACACAACAGGCTTCCATCAACTTTGCGCCTGCACTTGGACTATGCCACCTGTTAGTCTACCCTTCCAGTTGGTGCCGGCCTAGTCCTGGACCTTGGAAGTGGGCCTACGGTGCTCTGCCAGCCTCTGTGGTACCAGCAGAACCAAAAAAACATCTCTGCTGCATGGCGCAAACCTAATCAGAACTCACACATCATCCCTGCCACGAGGATTGGACTTATTGCAAAGATCCAAACCCCATTCCAGCTCTTTGGAACCTTCATATTGCTTCAACTATGCTATGCATCCTCGGCACAGACTCCTGCATCCCTCATTAATAGCAGGCTTGACGACGATGCCAGACTCCTCATCGCAGCCTTGTCACTCTTCGGAACCAATGCATCATCTCAACTGCGTGCTGCATGCCTTGATGCTGGACTTCACGTTGCAAGCCCCATCGATGACAGTCTCAATGATGACACTGGCCCTCGAATTGCAGCCTCTCTGCATCTTGGAACTAACAGATCGCTTCGGCTGGACAATACATCTTTGACCCGGATCCACTCAACGCTCCGTAAACAAGGATTTAAGGTACTTTGTTCGGAGGGCCTAAGAGGGGCCCTGTAGCCAGCCTGAGCTCCATTGTAGTCAGCCTCTACTTGTGGCTTTGTCCTGTTCTGGTGCAACCAGATATCCACAGTTGGCACTTGTACTTTTTGGCGATATTCATGCTTACATCTTTAAAATTGAATAGCTCTGGTCCTACTGATTAGATTTTTGTCATCTTGGTCTTGTTTTATTTATTAAATTTAGTTCTATTTTACAAACTTAGTGAAGGTTCTTTTTTGTGTGTTGTTTTCACTGTTTGAAGTGTTGCACTAATACTTTAAACACTGCCTCCAAGTTAAGTCTGTCTGGTTTGTGCCAAGGAACCAGAGGGTTGAGCACTGGTTAATTTGGGGTTTGCGTGTGCCTTACCCTGAAAAGTATTGCGGTTGCTGCTTCACCAGAGGTCACACCCCAGTCCACCAGTAACCCAATTCTTTCATTGCCCATCTCTGGGTCATGCCATTTTCTGTAAATCAACTTGTGGCTTGAGCAAGGCAACACCTTTGCTAAGAAATGTGGTGAAGGGCATGGTGACTACCAAGCACCTCAGTAAAAAGATGGACTGCCTGCTCACCTCCCATGTCCTGTGTCAAGCTCCGACAGAGAAGAGCTGAGCTGTAAAAAACTCACTGATTTGGGGTAGGAGTTGATGGGACTGATACACACACTCAGTGGATACTGTTGAATGCCTGGCAACATCCTAGGCAATATAGCAATATCAGCAAAGCAGCCCTATTACCTTTAGTTGATGAGGGAGTCAGATTGTTATTGGGAGAGTAACATTACGATTTACAGTGGAATCTCACAAAAACATCTCCCCATTGTATCCCTTTCTTTCATCAGGATCCTGTTTCCTGGCGGCGCTGTTGACCTTCAGATGTCAGACTTTGCGAAAACAGCAGCAATTTTCTACAAGATGGCTATGGAGGTGGGTCTCACCACTTGCTCTAAAAAGTGGTATAAGTACCTAGAGCTGGAATAGCACTAAACAGTTTAAAAGGACATGCTCCCTGAAAGGTCTTAGCGCAACCAATATCTTGACTGAGAAGTGAAGGGATTTATAAGGCCACCATACCAGTGTCTAAGCTGAGGACATCTATGCAGTGGCTAATTTTGGTATTGTGTGGTTCTCTTGAAGGGGCTATGTGTCAATGTTGGATTTATCATAGTGTGTGTGAGAGTGCTGTTGGCTTAGCTGTGTTTTGCCAGTTGTATGAGTAAGTTGTCATCTTTTGCAAGTGAAAGTAAAGGGGCTCTAACTAACATGCACTTTTTGAGGACATCTGTTTGAAGGTGTGACTTAAACATTGGTACATGGTGATTGATAATACTCCATTGAAATAGTGGTCATAAATCCGATGAAACCCCAATTAGGGGCTCCCGACATATGATTGAAATGAACTGTTTATAATGTGCTCACCATAGGCATGTTTCTGAGTTTTGGACTACTATGTCTATGCTCACTGTAGCCTCACTCTTTAAACCATAATGTGTGTATGTTTCAGTGTGATTTTCAACAGGGCTTCTTGGTGGAAAAGAGGAAGTCTGTACTGTGGGAGTGAGAAGACTATGCACAACAGTGTTCTAAATGACACTTTTAGAGACATTGGGCCTGATTACAACTTTGGAGAAGGGTGTTAATCCGTCCCAAATGTGGCGGATATCCTGCCCACCGTATTACGAGTTCCATAGGATATAATGGACTGGTAATACGAAGGGTGGTATATCCGTCACATTTGGGACAGATTAACACCCTCCTCCAAAGTTGTAATCAGGCCCATAGTTTCCTGCATAAGGAAAGTAATGCATGGATAGAACATCACCTGGAGAAAGCGTTTCATTATCCCTAATATGTGCTTTTAGTACAGTTCACCTTAAGGTGTAAAATACATGTACAAGTGTGTCATACGGGCGTAAGAGCACTATAGAAAATACGAAATAATTATTATAACATAATGGTCTATTGACATTCTGCAAGCATAATTCCTTCAAAGAATTGGGGTTTCACTTAAAAGTTTTGCATATGAAACCCCTGTGCAACAAGGAACCAGGGTGCAAGCAGAGAAACAGATACAGAACTCTGAATTATTAATGAGTGTCCCCCGAACAGTCACACAACTGTGCACAAGCACAATTCAATGATACCTGTTTACCAACAAAAGTATAGTCATCCATGAATGAATCACTAATTCCATACTAAGGGATACAAATACATAAAATCTCAATAATCACACAAATGCTGATTTCATTCAATAAATGTCATTGTTTGATCTCCTCCCACCTTCTCCCACTTTACATAGGCAGGAATGAGAGTCAGACCCGCATCTTTGTAGCTGTTGCAGCTATAGTTTTTATTCCTGTGAGTGTCAGTCTCCTTCCTCTTAAATGGACCCTAAACCCAAAGAGTTGTGGACTCTCTACAACCTCTCCCCACTCTTCTCAAAGGAGTAGGCTAGTATGGACTGGTGCCACGAAACATGGGAAGAGGAGGACTTGCCTTGGAGGAAACTAGTTACCATAGGTGCAAGTGGGTCTTGGTTCATGAGTGACAGGAAGAAGATGGCAGAGAGAGACCCCTTACAAAATGAGAAGCACAAATGGATACCCTTTTGCGCTGAAACCTGTAGGCAAGGAAGGAGTGGATGGTGTCCACTTTCTATTGTGAACTGACTGTTGTTGTCACTGTGACCCGCCAACAAGGCTGCTCTCATGCTAAAAAATTATATGCTATGAGAGATACATGTTGAATTCTGCATTTACGTTAAGGGACTTTGTATGAGCTTCCTCCCACCATTAGCTTGTTTTCCTCTGGAACCTTCAGCCATTGATACAAGACATTGTCAGTCACATCTTGGCCTAACCCACAAGAGTATTTTAGTGTCACTGATTTTTTTGTTCGCTCCTTGGTTGTATCCTTCCACTCCAATTGGAATGCACAATTTTACAACTGTAATTAATTGGCAAATGGCTCAGTAGCACTAGAGCACGAGTACTAACAAAAGCATCTGAAAATGGATGTCAGAGAATAAGCAGTTGCTTTGTTGTTTGTGGCATCCATTTATCAAATGCTGTTCTCAATTCTTAGTCACCAAAGTTTCTGCAGAATTCTCACAAACACAGTGACCATCTTGGAACAGTATTCTACAAATTAATAGTCTACTTTCACAAGATAACAGACATGTTTAAAAACAGCTAGCAAACTGCCAGACAGCACTGGGAAGTGAACGCAGACGAAAGCATCTAAACAAATATAGATTCTACAGAAAAGAAAGCAGTTCTTTGTTCTACAGCATCCATTTTCAGATGATTTTATCTGTATCTGCCCAGGCTCCCCAGAAAAAAACAAGCGCAGGAATAGTTGATAGGTTCAGCGTATGCATGTCATGCGCACAGCAGTTCTTCACATAATACCCATGTGAAACCTATTGGGTTTTCTAATGCTTGTCTAAAGAGTTCCACCCATTTCTTTGAAAATTGTGAAAATGCAAGTAATTTCCATGTTTATTTACCCAGTTATATGTGAATTACAAAATGTAAAATTGAAGTAAAAAATATAAATTTCTGTGTGATTATGTTTTTGTAAACATTCATAGTGTCAGGAGGGCACTTCGGAGCGCTGTTAAAAACATAACAAGATTTGCAAACCTCTTGAACCATATTACATTTTAATTTAACTAAATTATAGCCTTTGACTTTGAAAGCCCTTGTATCATTTTAAAGAGTATGAAATATAAATGTTAATAGACTCTGAGTATGTAGCGTCTTAAGCAATCTCTAAATTCCTTAATTTATGTATGATTGTTTGACAGTTCATTAGTTCATAACATGTGATGGAGCATTTTGTATACTCTAATTCCAGGCCGGTGAACCTTTTGATTCCTGCAAGGGGATATACCAGGGAATCAGTTAACAATCAAACAACATTAATCTAACAGTGTAACCAATTTGGTGACACAATGAAAACCCAAATCAGAAATAAGGTGAAAGGGTTAAAAATGTACTGTAAAGATAGAGAATAACAATAGGGTAGCCAAACCTTCTGAAGAAATGTAAACAAATTAGCACAAGGCAAACAAGGAATTTAGACACTGCAATGCAAAACATTAGAAAAATGGTTTGGTGACTGGAAAACAAACGCTGGTCAAATCTTTTACACATGAGTGCAAACAAAGTCAATTAACTAAATAAACCATGGCAATTTGGAAATCACTTTATAGTCTGGATCTACAAAAATTGAAATCTAACTAAATGACATAAGAGGAAAAGGTGAAAAGCAAAAATAGGAGGGAAATGGTTTGAAAAATAGGACAGGAAAGTGAAAAAAAAAGAGAAAGGTGTCAGCATTTCAGACGCTTGGTCAAGAGTCTTCTTCAGAGAGTTAAGTGTAAGCCTAAACCAGACTTTAGCAAGCACGTGCATAAAGGAAAAGTCAGAAGTCTGAACCACTCAAAGTTTAAATGGGTCTCTCCTACTATCAATTAGTTTAAATTCTAGTTAATATTGCAAAAAGATCCATTGGGTACCACCCATTGATCAGCCCATCACGTGGCTCATTCTTCTCCCATCTCACGGTGAAACTTGCAACTTCATCATTAGATCGCACAGTGCTGAAAACACTGCTGTCCTTGGTCTCCTGTGCAACATTTGCCACATGTATGAATAAGGCTTCTCTCCAGTGTCTCTGTGTACCTTTCAAGGTTGCTTTCTCAAACTCTCTATGAATAAGACAATAGCATGTCAATTTCCAAATTAACATTCTATGTCAAAATATCTGCATTGAAATTACATGTTTTCAGAAAGTGGAAAACAGTTTCCCAAGTTAAAGAAGATTCAGGCCTAATCTAGCTAACATTGAGTCAATGCACATTTAATTTCACGTGTACTGTGCACAATTTACTTCTTCATCATATAATATCAGTTATACTTTCTCAGTTTAAACTTCATGTTACAGTTAATATAAAACAAATAAAATCGTTAACTCCTAATTGAATATAATAAAGAACTGCATTTCTCAGTGTTAATCAACAACATTAGTGCACGTGCTACATGAAATGAAATTGCATATAAATAAAGTGAGTATGGTTAAAATGATATACCTGATTACATTTCATTCATTCAATGAAGTTAAACGGGCACATTTATGGAAAGTGGCGCTGCACCGCGTGCAGCGTCACTTTCCCTGTGCCCCTTATCACCCCCTTACCGCCTTCATGTTTGAGTTGTAGTTAAAATATGGCGCACTATGGTGCAGGGTAGGGGGCAATAGCGTAATTTTTCATTATGCTATTGATGTACTCTGCAGGAGTAGTGCCAAAATATTGGCGCTACTCTTGCAGAGTACATAGGGGCCCATATTAATAATGGAAGCCCGTTAAAAGTGCTGTACAAAATGACGCAAGGAAATCTGTTAGATTTCCTTGCACTATTGTTTCGGCCCCCCTAACGGGGGAATGCCCCTTTTGCATACGTTATGCCTGGCACAGGCATAATGTAGCGCACATGGTTACAAAGTGGCGCAATACATGCATTGCACCACTTTGTGAATATGGCGCAAGGATTTTGGCCTTGTTGGACCACATTAGCTTAAAACAAAAATGACTCTAATGTGGCGCAAGGTGGCGCTTATAAATATGCCCCACAGTATATGGTTCCTAACACTACTGGGAATGCACTATATTATAAGATTCAAATGCATCTTTCACAGTTATTCATTATTAGTTCACACATTTTACTCTGTAATATGGTCAGATATAGATCAATACTGTGACATCAGGGGTGACATTAAATCTGGGCTGTTTCAGTTCCCCCTCTGATGGCGAATCAAGCCATCACATCAATCAGTAATCTTTTCTTATCAGAGAGACAGATCAAAATCTCAGTGCTTGATCCATGAAAGATCTTCTCTACTCCTCTAACTGCTTAATATCACTGTAATAGATATTTGGTATATTTCCAAGCTCAAGCTCATATTTTTTTTCCCTTCACTCCTTTCCTTATCTGAAATCTCTTGTATCTTTTGTAATGTCCACATAGGATCAATCCACAAAGAGCAATTATCAGCAAACGTTTAAAGACGCTTCCAATAATTCTACTTCCTAAACTTTAAAACCATTTACAAACAGTTAGCAAATCCATTCCCTATAGCTTCACATGCACCTGTTACTTCTATCTCTTTTAATTTCCCTTCAAATTAGTAATGTTCTTAATATACATTTTCAGTTCCTCACTATTATCAGAGCTGAAAGTACAACATTGTTGAACCTTCAGCATCTAACAAACTCTGCCTTATTTTGCAAGAAGGACTAAGCAAGTCGATTCTGCAAAACCATAGGTCTAAAAGCAACAATTTCTGTATCTATAACCAAAAATCTTCCAACTCTACTGGTAGACAATTTATCAACTACAGTGGAAAGCGTCCTCATTTTGTGTGAATTGAGTATCACTCCTACAGATGGCATCAGAGTACCAAATATGTCTCCTACAATTTCACTAGCACTCTCTTAGTTCTTCCGTGTGGTTTTCCCCTTGAGCTCCCTAATCCCCCCACATGAATGATAAATCTTTGGAAAAACTATTCCCATACAACATGTTCCATACCATCTCTTGGGTAACCGGTAAAATGCTTGATTACCACGACAGTAATAGACGCCAGGGAAAACAGGATCTACTCCGTCTAGGTAAAATCCCCAGTTTTCTCTAACCTCAAATGTATGGTCACATTCACTAGTGCCTACAAACTTGTTGTCAGCAGTGGATTTTCTAATAAAAATGCATAATTTCCCTTTATGTTGCAAATCTAAAGCTAATGCTGCCATGTTTCCTGATAATCTATGTCCATTATCATCTTTAGCCCATTGTGGCACTTTTGAATGATTCACTCCCTTAGCTAGTATGTCCCTTCTTCTGCAGTCTATCAATTACTTTTCTACATCTGTTAAAAATCAAGTCAAGCTGTGTCTGTGAGCATAAGCAGTTTCCAGTGTCATGGTGGGTCTAAATAAATGTCCCAATGTGAGCATTTTTAGCACCAGGCTGTTGATTCAAGTAGTTTAGCACCGGAACTTCTTGAAAAAACAAATCATGATTCGAATAGTAATATTGAAAATGAAGTCCCATAGAACAAGCTCAGTAATAAGCTACTGGTAACTCCATACATGAAAGGGAGGTGGTGACAGGTTATTCTCTCGGCAACTGATGCAGCCAGTTACATGCAAACGTAGCAACTCCTAGCATCCATGGTTTCAAAATATTGTTAAAGCAGCCTCAAATAAGCATTCAATGTATAATCTCCTCCAAAAGCATTTACATGCAAGTCTTTCTTATCTATTACAGATAATCTATTAACAGTAAAAGAGGGTGTTTGAGGAGCACTTGTGGATCTTATGTCATCTACTCTAGAAGGTGTAGGTAAACGTAATCCTAAAAGCAAAGCAATCAGTTATAAAATGTATTTGACTAATACTCCTGCACACATGTATTTGCATCTACCATGTTTAGTTCTGGACTCCATAGCTTCTCTCAATTCAGACCATTCAAATAAAATGCAGCATTAACTATAGCAATAGTCTCTTTCAAACTTTCATTTGAGCAAAGTAAAAGCAAGCAATTTTTTCTGCAGCAAAGTTCAGTGTTAATTGAACTTTTCGTAAGTCTTATGTAACCTTACTCCGTGTTCTTCTAAATGACAACCCTATGATGCATTCTGCAGACTCAGATAAGGGTCCCCTTTTTTATTCCCTATAAAGTCTATCAAATGTCTCTAATAAATACGCAGTTCAGAGTCACTAATAATCAGATCCAGAATATAATGTCTCAGTCTATCAAATAGTAATGCAATTTCAAAACTCAGTTCTGCCAAAAGAATCAGTTCATGGAGGTTCAGCTTGATACAAATTGTTAAAACAAAAGATTCAAAATTCTATCTCCCAGTCATTGGCTGCAAAGTATGTCCATTCAGGTGTGGCTAACTCTTGCATTCTTTGCTGTCTGGACTACTGGCTCTTCATTGTCACTTTCACTTTGGTCAGATTCTTTAGCTTCCTGTAGAAACATTTGTGGAACTCACGCTTCACGTTCAGTCTGTTCTTTTGGCCAGTAGTCTCCAGGCACAACTTGTTTTGCTACAGCACTAGGTTGTTCATCAGCATCTGAGTTTTGGACAGTCATCGTCTACTGCCTCAACCCTTCTGTACCACCTTCACCTGTTGACTCACTCAGACCCCCTTCGCTCAGACCAAACGTACTGTTTCTGCCACTTGCTCATCCCCAAAAGCTTGACTAATCTGCTCCCTTCATCTAACTGTAACCAACTCTTCAGGAACAGGTGCTTTTTCATCACCAAGGGGACACAGAACTCTATGAGTGTGCATTGCATAAATCCAGTTGGGGAGACCTCCACATTTCACTGCTGTTGTGGTGACGGAGATAACCTGGAAAGGGCTTTTCCACCGAGATTACAAGCACGACTTTCAAACATGCATCATCACCATAGCCCAGTCACCTAGATTGAGGTCATGGCATTGCTCCTGTTGCTGCTATATTGTAGCTTCTTCAGCCTGATGAGACAGAGAAGGAACAACATCAGCCAGTCCTTTGGAGTAATCAAGTACCATGTCATCTGTAATGTTCGTAAGCACCTTTGCAGGCACAGCTGGTAATCTCATGACTCACCCCATAATGATCTCATTGGGTGACAATCCTGTCTTTCTGTTTGAATAACTGTGAAGACTCATCATGACAAGATGCGTTGCATCAGGCCATTTCAATGAAGTGGAGGCACATACTTTAACCAGTCTGGAATTCAGCATTCTATTAACTTACCCAACAAGACCAGAAGCCTCCGGTCTGTAAATGCAGTGTAATCTTTGTTCCACCTGCAGGGCTGCACACAGTAATTTCGGTACCTCACTATTAAAATGAGTCCCTTGGTCTGACTCAAGGGAAGTCTAGAATCTGAAACGTGGAATCAGTTCTTACAACAGCTTTGCTACTGTGAGACTTTCAGTTTTCCTGGTTGGGTAGGCTTCTACCCAACGAGAGAACATGCGTACATTGACCAAAATGTATCTCAGTCCATTGCACATAGACAGCTCAAAGAAATTTAACTGCATCCTATTGAAAGGACCTCCTGAACTGCCTATGTGACTCAGTGTTACTGTAGTGTGTTTGCCCTCATTCATCTGTTGACATGTAACACATCTGTGACACAAAGCTTCTGCCATCTACCTAAACCTAGGATTAAGCCTTATCTGTTGGAACAATCTCACTATTGCGTCACATCCCACTGGACCATGAGGTCTTGCCATAGGTCGTAACTATTAGGCATCATAATGCTTCCATCATTTGAAACCCAAATATTATCCTCGTCTCTTTTGACACATCCTGCACTGAAACAACCCTGTTGTTCAGATTCTGACACTTCTTCCTGCAACCTCTTAACTTCTTCCCATGTATCTGCTACAGTTAGCAAGAGACTGTAATTTGTCTCATATGTTCCCTCATTTAAATACTCACCATTGATTGGACAGGAATTCAAAGCACATATTCTGGTGACTTAATCTGCATAGATATTTACTACTATCATGTAGTCTGCTCCCTTGCAATGTGCTGAGCACTTCACGATCGCAATTTGGTCAGGCAGTTGTAATGCTTTTAGTAAGCTATAAACTCTTTCTTGATTTCTTATAGGAGAACCAGAAGAGGTCATAAACCCTTTCTGGGACCATAACTGTTCAAAGTCATGGACAACACTGAAGCCATACTGACTGTCAGTGAAAATGGTCACCTTCAGCTGGTCTGAAACGCAGCATGCTCGTGTAAGATAATCAATTTGGCCACTTTTGCAGACAAAACTCCTTGAATCCAACTAGCTTCAACCACACCTGAGACAGTACAAACTGCGTAGGCAGCTCTGAGGTTTCTATCATGGTCTCTCAAGCTAGAGCCATCAACAAACATTACATGATCTGATTCACAAAGTGGCATATCTTATATATTAGGTCTCGGCTCGATGTACAGTTCAGTGACATCTAGACAGTCATGCTCAACTTCATCATCAACATCTGTCTCATTTAGGTAGTGGTAGTAGCTTTGTTGGATTCAAAGTTGTACAGCTTTTTAACTTCACATTTGGAGCAGCCAAGATCACCTGCTCAACACTCGTAAGGTGTTGGGTCTTCGTGCATGTTAGCAAAATCTCTACAGAGTAGGGAACAAAAATATTCAATGGATGACCCATAACAATGCTTTTGTACTGTCCGATGCTGAGACCAACAGCGGCAATGGCTTTAAGACAACCGGGCAATGCTGAAGGCACTGGGACAAGATTAGCTGAAAAGTAAGCAACATGCCTATGAGTGTTTCAGTGTAACTGAGTTAGCGCTGAGAAATCGCATATCTCCCTTTCACTCCAGTACAAAGTGAAACATTTGTTGTAATTGGACATTCCAGAGCAGAGGCACCACAGAGACTTTCTTTCAGCTCTGAGAAGGCATCCATGCAGTTGTCGTCCAGTGATACCAGGTGTGTCACATCCATGTGAATCAGCATCTGCACAGGCTTGACCAGAAGGGAAAAGTTGGGAATCCACTGACATCAGTAGCCCACCATTTCTAAGGACGTCCTGACTTCTTTCTGAGTCATTGTGGGATTCATTTTCAGTATTGCTGATTTCCTCTCTTGTGACACCCCTGTGCACCCTTCTCAATGTGATGTCCAAGGTATAAGACTTCTTTTTTACAGTATTGCAATTTGGTTGGGGATACTTTGGGCCTGATTCTAATGTTGGCGGGCGGCGGGAGCCGCCCGCCAATCTACCGCCGCTGAATGACCGCACCGCGGTCAAAAGACCGCGGCGGCCATTTAGACATTTCCTCTGGGCCGGCGGGCGCTCTCCAAAAGAGCGCCCGCCGGCCCAAAGGAAATGCCCCTGCAACGAGGACGCCGGCTCAGAATTGAGCCGGCGGAGTTGCAGGGGTGCGACGGGTGCAGTTTGCACCCGTCGCGTATTTCAGTGTCTGCTTAGCAGACACTGAAATACTTTGTGGGGCCCTCTTATGGGGGCCCCTGCCGTGCCCATGCCATTGGCATGGGCACGGCAGGGGCCCCCAGGGGCCCCGTGGCACCCCCTACCGCCATCCTGTTCCTGCCGGGCGAACCGCCAGGAACAGGATGGCGGTAGGGGGTGTCAGAATCCCCCATGGCGGCGCGGCAAGCTGCGCCGCCATGGGGGATTCAAAGGGCAGCGGTAAACCGGCGGGAGACCGCCGGTTTGCCTCTTCTGACCGCGGCCGAAGCGCCGCGGTCAGAATGCCCTGCGGGGCACCGCCGGCCTGTCGGCGGTGCTCCCGCCGACCCTGGCCCCGGCGTCAAAATGACCCCCTTTATGTCTATTCTCAGCTAAGTAGTTCAACAGGGCAATTTTGTCTCATCAACAACCTTCTTGTGTATTTGACAGCACCAACAGGTTGTTAATACATTGCATCAGAATGGTAGGGCATTTCTAGAGGCTCCTGATTCTTCTACAGAACCTGACTAAAAATTGACTGACTCTCCATATACCCTTGTGGGACTTGCACCATGCCAAAACACGAATGCCAAGCCAAAATGCGAAGTGGAATTGGCTTTCCTCATGCACAGGTACGGAGAAAAATGCTTGGCAAAGGTCAAGCACAGTGAACCACTCAGCTTCACATGGAATCTAAAACCACATCACTGCTGGATTTGGTACCACAGGACAACAAGGAATCACAATTTCGTTTATCTTTCTCAGGTCTTAACCAATGTGGCATTTTCTGTTAGGCTTCCGCAGTCACATAGTGGGAGAGTTACATGGACCCCCCATTATTTCTTTGAGTATTCCTAGCTCAGTCATGGAGTCAATCACTGGAGTAATTCCTGCAATAGTTTTGGGTGTCATTTTGTATTGTCTGATTCTTCCGATATTCATCATTTGGTTTTACAGTTTATTGTCTTTGAAGAGACCTATATCTTTCCTAGACTTCAGGTAACACTGTCTTCCTCAGATCCGCAGGTAAATCATCACTTGTCAACATGGGGAAAAAATTGGACAACTGAGGTTTTATTCATAATTTTGAATGCCACATCATCATTAATCTGTATCTCTATACCGCTCGGAGTGCAGTAGGTAGAACAATCAAGCTTGCACAAGAGATCACATCCAAGCAGACTCACAAGACTTGAATCACACACCACAAATTGGTGATTCTCTTCAAACGACTCCATTTTTAAAGGTACAACTTCCATGATGGGGGTTTTCAATTATTTTATTGCAACTCCTATAACTTGGATTCTTTTTCCTGAGATGGGTAGGTTGGGAACCTCTGCTGTTCTCAAAGAAGAGGGGATAGCACCTGTGTCGACCAAAAATGACACGGGTGGCCATTAACGTTCCAGTCCACGTATGGACCACTCTGGTCTACCTCTAAGGATGTGTCAAGTACATATTCCTCCTCCCCTCTCGGGCACTGTCATTGAGGTTGATCTGAGTTGTAATCTTCATCCATCAGAAATCACGGGGTACTGATTCACAAAGGGATTAAAATTAGATCTGGGAACACTTGTCTTTTTTGGGGGCATCTGGCTTGGGGAATCTACACTGTTTGTCTCTGAGGCACTTTAGAAGTTTTCACTCATGGTTTTTGCATTTGCTGTTACTGGATTTGATTGTTTCCCTGAGTCTGCACAAATCCCTCATTCTGAATATGATTCTCACAATCCATATTGTTTGGATTAAAACATTGCCTGTTCCAGTGGCCCAATTTGCCACACACGTCCTTTTCAAAGTCCTCACATCCACACCTGTACTCGGGTCTATTGGAACACCTTGTCCTCTACCCATTACGTCCTTGCATCATCGGAGCTCCCATCTGATACACTCCCTGCATTCCACCAACATCCACTACAAACTGAGGAATCGGACATCTTTGTTCAACTTACATCTGCACTAGCATCAGCTTCTCCTTCAGTTTTTTCAGTTTCAGTTCCAATTCGTTGCTGCAATACTTGGTATATGTCAGAATTTCATCAGTCGGCTTATTCTGCCAGCATGAGATGCTGCTAAATCATGTGATTTACTTCTGGCTTCAATCCCTGTACAAATCTGAACAAAATGTCCTATGTGCTTCGCCTCAGTAGTCTCTTTTCCACTAAAATGTTTAAAAGCCTATAACAATTCCTCATAATAGTAATGTACTGAGCCATTCTGTCAATTCTGAGCAACTCAGTATCTTTAGGAGACACCTTTGTGTTCAAAAACAAAATCACCTGATGACACTTTTGCATCACAAATGGTGAGAAAGCTTTAGTCACTGGATGTCTAATAGGTTCTTTCTGAGGCCAGTCAACAGACAACTTACTTTCAGCCCACAAATCACTCTGAACAACAATGTCAAACAATGTATTTAAATCTTCCCACAAGACCTTTGAAAGCTTCATAAATTGCTCAAGCTGTTGATACAATTCCACAGCCTTCTCTCGCAATTTTGTGAAATCATTTGTAAATGATGCAATATCATGTCTATACCAGGGTACATGAGCATATCCTCCACATGAAACTTCTCTTATAGGAAGCATTTGTACATCTTCCTCACTCTCTTCCAACACTTTCTTTGTTGACTCCTTCTTTACCCATCACCCTTCCCATCTTTGTAATTCACTTCATTTTTTAATGTAGCCAATTAAATCCCTGATCTGTAATTTCATTCCTGAAGGCTCATGTTTGCGATTTCAGATCTTTAAAACTCAATGATAACTTTTCTGCAGTGCTTTAGACTTAATTTAAATCAACTTTGTATTTCTGGGGTAAGTCAGCTAGTCTCACAAGTCCTCTGTGTCTGGTAATGTTCTTGCACACGAGCAGTAGTTTGTCATCTCTGTAGGTGTCTAATTGGGCTCAGTCAAATATTCCTAATATCATCTCATTTAATTCCAATTTCCTTTTAGACACATCTAGGATGCTTTCCCTCTCTGGGGTCTGAAATGTTCTTCCACTGTATCCTGAGGTTCCTGCCTTATTTGGGGCATCTAAGCTCTTAAGCCAATCATCTAATTCTTGAGCACCTTGTATTTCTGCTGGAGTATTAAGTATTATCTTACCCGAGAAGGTTTGAATTTACATGATGTGGAGTGTTGGCATCAGGCATTTCTGAGTCTGACAAGTTCAAGGGTAGACTCCTGTTTGGGGTACTACAGTCAACATTCAGACTATTGTTATTTCAAGGGTATGAAAAATGTTGGTGTTATAGTTACCTTAGGGCATGAGATATAGTTGCTTGAGATAAGTATAACTATAACTGTTGAATTTCTATGGTTTTGTGTGTGTAAAATCTGAACCTAACTATAACGCCCCTGTAACATTTTTTTAGTGAATTTCTAGTTCTTTTTAATTCAATTTCCTAACTCTAACGTCCCTATAACTTTTGGTTTGTTTAGTGGATTTCTTGGGTTCTTTAATGTAAAGTAATATTTAATCACCATAGGTTAATCTATCTGCTGCTGCTCATGGTCTTTTCGCCATGCACGGCGGGGGGGATGGCCACAGGGTCTGGGATGTGGCTAGACCCTGCATCCAGCCTCCCGAATGCAGTGGTAACCATGCTGCACACTGCCTTTGGTCATCCATGGAGGGGGGTTCTCCGCATGGCCTGGCCTGTATCCAGACCCTGCGGCAAACCCCTGCATGCAGTCAACCCCACTCTGTGAGTCTGTGGGTGGGTATGTGAGTGGCTGTATGGGTGTGCGACTGGGTGTGTGTGGTTGTGTGGGTGTGTGAGTGGATGTGTGAGTGGGTGTCTGAGTGGCTGTGTGGGTCTGTGACTGGGTGTGCAAATGGTTTTGTGGTTCTGTGAGTGGGTGTGTGAGTGTGTGTGTGAGTGGGTGTATGAGTGGGTGGGTGGGTCTGAGAGTGGGAGTGCGAATGGTTTTGTGAGTGGGTGTGTGGGTAGGTGTATTTTATATTTAATTGGGGTCTGAATCTGTGACTGTCACGGATTCACACAGGGGGCCGCACTAACCAACGCAGAGGATTTGCGGATCCTTGTGCACCGCCAAAACAATGTTCTGCACCAGTTTGTTGCCCGAGAGGGGTCCTTTCCAGACGCCCCCCCCCCTATCAGTCCCTTGGGGGCAGGGCACCAAAACCCTGACCCCTTCTATCAGTTTTACGTTTTATTCCCTCCAACCCAGCCCAGGACCGAGTGCAAATACACAAAATAGGAGCCAAAACTTTCCTGTCAGGTTGCGGCTAGTCAATCACACTATTGCTCTTGGCATGTGGCTCATATATACATATATATATATATATATATATATATATATATATATATATATATATATATATATATATATATATATATATATATATATATGGTTAAAGTAGAGTTATATTCTGAGGAAGGTAGTTAGATTTTAACTTAGGTTAAAAAAAAACACTGTAGAAACTTGCCAGTTATACATATTGACTGTGGACCATTTGGGCTCGCAGTCCACACATCTTGTGGCTAGGTGTGGAACCACTCCGGCACTCCTGATACAAGAACTCTGAGATTCTGGACTTTGAATAACTGTTTCACATAATTTATTTTCTAGCAAACAATTTGGAAGTGTGCACCACTGTTGATACACAGCCACAGATTTTCTTCATTAAAGTATATACATATATATACAGCAGACAGTGAAAAGCAAGACGGGTGCAGCTGCACCCGTCGCATGGCCACAACACCGCTGGCTCCATTAGGAACCGGCTCCCATGTTGCGGCCGACATCCCCGCCGGCCCAGCGGGGATGTCAAAATGGGCACGGTCGGAGTGCGGCAGCATTGGCGGGCGCACGGTGGTTACACCTTGGTGGGCGGCAGTTGCCGCCCGCCAAGGTTGTAATGAGGCCCTATATGTTAGTATTTCTGTCAGGTTGCTACCAGCCAATTAAGCCCTTCCTTTTCCCTTGGATTCAAGGAGGATCTATGGAGGATTCGAGGCTCTACAGATCGGCCCAAAAAAAAAGGGCACTTTTTTGCCCATGAAGGGTCCTGAACCCTCCATGTGTCCTATGGGGTCAGGATATCTGTATCCTGACCCCCTATATTTTTTTAACTTTTCCCCCTCCGCCAATGCGAGAAACAAATGGCGGCCGCAACTTTTCTCTCAGGTTGCAGCTAGCCATCAGGACCTTGCTTTTCCCCTACGGAGGAGGATCCAACAAGGGTCTGCGTACTTATATATATACATTCTGATTTCATTTAATAACTAGAAAACTACTGAACGGATTTAAACTAAATTACAATAAGGGCACTTATATAGGCAAGTTAAAAATCAGTTTTTCAATGGAAGCTAGGTCCTAACTATAACTACCTACTGGCAACCGCCAGTAGGTAATATATAAATATATATATATATATATCACCTAGTGGCGGTCGCCACTATTTAGTTATAGTTAGGACCTAGTTTCCATAGAAAAAGTGCTTTTTGTTTTGCTAATACTTATGGCGCCGTTTGATGAATCTTCGCAAAATGTTTCAAGGAAATTCGACACGGACTTCAGCATCTGTTTGGAATGTTTCGGGTGATCTTTCAAGCGAGGGCTGAAAAAAACACGGTTTCTCCATTCCTTTTTTTGAACAGCGATAGCGCCTAAATCCACTGGACTGAATTAAACTACATTTGGTGTAAATCTCTTCAGTAGTTTTTGAAAAATTAAAGAAAATCCAAATGTGTATATATATGGGTATGCAAAGGCTTCATAAACCCTCCAGATCTCGTGCTGAGATCTGATTGGCTGCCATCAATTCAACAAGGAAGTTTTGGCAGCCATCGGAGAACTCGGCTTCAGCTGATTCCTTGAAAAAAACATGAAAAAAACAAAAGGGGTCAGGGTAGCGACACCCTGACCCCTTAGCTCTGGTGCTGGGGGTCCTAGAGGGCCCCCCAGAGCTAAAAAGCTTTTTTTTTTTGTTTTCAGTGCGAGTCATGACGAAAATGTTTTTAAAAAATGAAAGCACAATAACGTTAAAGTCCCTGAGTGGGCCAAGTCCCAGGGGCATTGCCATTTTAATGCGTGGTTGGGGGACATCCGCCCTCCCTTCCCCACAGCCCTGGGGATGCCACCTCCCCGTGCATCAATGTGAAACTAATGCTGGGGCCGCCTCCCCCTTCTCCCCCCCAGCAGCCCCAGGGACTGCCACCTCCCTGGGGCAGTTTTCTAAAACTAATGCGTGAGGCATCACCCAAATGTGGGCGGCAGGTTATCAGCCCCAGAGACCGCTACCTCCCGGGGCTAATAAATGCAATGCAGGGTGGCCCCTCATCCCTGGGCACTGCCACCTCCCCAGGGCTTCAAAGAAATGACATGCTCCTGGGTCTTTATATAAATAAAACATGGACGGCACCTGGACACCCTGCAGCCCCAGCGACTGCCACCTTTTAAGAGTTAATTTAAAAAGACATAGGGGGTCTTTTACGGACTCTCGGGCCCCAGGGACCACCACCTCTAATGTTGAAGGGGGGGGCTGCGTGGCACCCCTCAAGGAGCCACTGATGGCCCTGTGGACCACCACCCCCACGATATAGCTGTTTGCTGTGAGCTGAAAGCTCCCACTGCAAACACCCCGCTCAGATGAAATGAGAGCTGACGTTACCTCTGTTTCCCTGCCTGCGGAGATGCAGGCAGGGAAAGAGAGGAAACATTGCTCTCACAGACAGGGAACTGCTTTAGTAGTGCCGGCTCCCACAGGAGTTGGGGAGCCGGCTGGGACTACATGGGCCTTCATGCTTCCCCCGCAGTTCCAAACATTGTCACTGGGTGGCCTGGAGTGCAGTATCACTCAGTTGGAGAACAGAAGGAGAAGGTTTAGCATCCTGTTTCCCCTTTGTTCATTTAGTCATTTCCAGTCTGGTGACGTTCATGCTGATGGACGTCTTACTTATCTATCTAATTGAAGTTCTTGATCTTGGTGGTCAGGTACAATCGAGCTTTGGTTGTGTCTTCAATGCGATATGTGTGGACAGTGAAGCCTAGTGGAGTCCTTGAAGGGTCAGGGTCATTCTGTTGTGCTTTTGAAGACAGGGTGGAGATTGATAGTATTGGGTGAGAAGATATTCACATTCAAGAATAAATTAGTGTTGGATCAGTACGGTAGAAATAGGGTTTTTTATAACATTTTTCAATTTGTGTGACAATTTTTCATACAAATATTGTGACCTGCTAATTGGATTTTTCAGTGGTTGGTGCTGTATGTTAATCTAGCCAAGCTTCAATGATGCAGCACAGGTCAGAGCTGAAGTCAGAAATTATTCAGATGTTCTGGCAGTGTTTTAGGACTATTAGGGCATTTGTAGTGGGTAAGTAGGTTGGTTAACAACAGGGAGTATGAAGTCACTGTCTGACTCAAGCACACTGAGTAGTGTCTTACCAGACTTGCAAGAGGTGAAGAAAGGGTAGAGTGGAATAAGGGTAGGAGGAAAGGAAGTTGAGGAGCGCAGGGATTCTGTTTTGAGGTTTGAGGATCACTAGCACTGTTAGCCAGTAAGGCTCTATTTTCTTCTTTAATAGTGTATTGTTAAACATGGACAGCAGACACACATCTTCCACAGTCCATTGTAGTTTTTGCTGCCTGTCAATATTAACTTAGAATTGCATTTTGATTTTGATGTCAGTTCTGGATGGCTGATGCTGGGTTTCCAGGGACTCTTCTATTGTTGAATTGTTTGGCCTTCCAAAAGATCTGATTTCTTCTTAAGTAATTTGGTGTCAGCCCAGGCTAATAGAAACCCATATTCAAGGGCTCATTTACATGTAATAATTTACCAAAGTGTAGGAAAAGGGTCAAGCCACAGAGAGGCACTCCATAAGATTGAGAAGAAGTTAGATGGATCCTCCTTCAGAAGGCTAGTGAATGACAGAACAGAGAAAGCCATTGTGGTCCACCCAGGAGTGAAAGAGGAGTAACCCACTAAAACCACATCTAATGTACTACAAGAGAATGCTATTAAATGTTCATCCAGTGTGTTCAAGACACAGCTTGCAGGCAGCAACTAGGGCAGGGGTGCAGATATGTGTCTCTTTTTCTCTGTGACTGCCTCAAGATAGTACATAAGAGGGAAAGAGATGAATGGTAATTGCAGTGGCGGCTCCTCTGTTTGGGCGGAGGAGTGATGCCCCCGCCAGCAGCGGCAGCTGCAAAATCTTTACCAGAAAACCATCATAAACATTGTTTATGATGGTTTTCTGGTAAAGGGATGGTTTTCTGGTAAAGGGGGTGGGGCCACGGGGGTGACGTGCACCCTTCCCCTCAGAGTCCATGTGTGTTTGGCCAGCCGTCTCAGGCTGGTCAAACACATATGTGCACAGGGTTCTCTACAGCCCAGCAACACCGTTGCTGGGCTGGAGAAAGCCTGTACAGGCTCCCTATCTGCCTGGAAGCGTCCACTCTGGGCGCTCCCAGCCAATCCTGATGCTGCTCTGAGCAGTGTAAGGATTGGCGCAGGGCAGGCTGGGAGCCTGTGCCTGCAGCGCCAGCGAGGTAGCAGCGGAGCACGCGTCGGAGAAGGTAAGTGGTATTTTTTTTACATTTAAAATTTATTTCCTCCCGAAACCCACCTCCCCCCCCCACACACTGCCCTGCCCCGCCCCTTCCGAGCCGGCAAGCCGCTACTGGGTAAGTGGCAAAGAAAAAGCAGATGGAAAAGCCTTTTCCAGATTTTGTTGTCGGCTCAGCCCTGAGTAGCCTAAAGTACAGGGAGTCTGCACCATTAGGAAAGATAACATGTGCAGCAAATACAAAATTCATTCTTACTTTGGGAGAGTCAGCAGTTATTCCCTAAGAAATTTGGATCTCACAGGAAATCTAGTGAGTGTGTATTGCCATGAGAAGCAGTGGTCATCCCCAACTCTCCCACCTATTTGGCTTACAATTTATGTCCTAGATGTTGAGGCCTTGTTATATTGCAACTTCATGGTTATGGGTGGTGGTCAGGGTGGTTAGGTTGGACAAGATCTCTATTATAAGTTTAGTAGTTGTAATAGATTCGGCTAGGTCTGCTGTATGCAAGACAGCAGATTTTGTTCAGCAAGCTTGTGGTGGGAGGTGGTTAGTGGGATGGAGACGGAGGTTTGTTAACTTTGCATTGTGTGTATACTGTATTATGGTATTGTAGCTATAAGGCTTTTGATGTGAGATATAAGAGGTTTTTGATTCTAGCATGTATATTACCTTAAAAGGCTGAAAGTGGGAGCTCATCCTTGTCTTCGTCTGCCTTTTGCTTCAAAACCTAGGGGAATGATGTGCTCAGGTCCTGCAGAAAAAGTAGAACAAAGTGAAGATCTGCCCTAAGGGAGGAGCTACTGCATGTGCTTCAGTGGCATAACATCGGCCCATGCAGCTCCAGGGGGCCACAGCGGTGTAACAAAGGCTCCCGAGCTACAGGGGGACCCCCAGCACAGTACTCTGGCCTGAAAGATATTGGGTCAGTCTAGAGGAGACCCCTCTGTGTACTTTGTAGGAGGGGCCCCTGCAAGTTTCATTATGCCACTGGTGTGCCACTGTGGTTCACGTGACCTGCCCTGAGGGATTATGTTGCAAGATTGTGATACTGAAGGTGCAAGTTTCATTTATGAAGCTTTTCTACACAGCAAGTCCACCTGCTCTAATTAGCTGGCGTCTGCACATATTATAGGTATTACATGACCTGCCCCAAGGGACTATAATGCTTGTGTAAATGGGACTCCCCTCAGACCATGGGAACTTGAGCAATTTTATAATAAGGATAATGAGTGTGACAATATCAGAATTAGTTGTTTGAAAGGGGTATATACAATATTACGACTTTGTAGAAGGGCAGTAATAAAAGAGATGTATAATACATTATGCTTATACCAATTCCACAAAGGATTCTAATTCGGTAGGCTTTTGTATTGTAGATCTAAAAGAGTAAATAATTCTGCAATGACACAGTAGGTGTTCGTGCAGTATATCAGCAGCTTAGTTCTACATACACTGGCTATTCTCAAACGTAATTCCAAGAGAACTTACTTCTTTATCCTGACCAAAGCTTGTGGGGAGATCAGTATATATAGTGAAAGGTATGGGTTTAAACTTATACAATTAAATGTGTTAATCACGTAGCCAATATAGAGATAATTGCCCATGCTGTAAATTTTTATGTCGGGCTTCATCATAGCACAAAGTATACAGACAGACTGGTGTGCAAACGGTTCTTAAACTCACGATTCCAGCGGTTCTTAACCTGGGTTTACGACACATTCCTAGGGGTTTTGTCACTGTTTAGGAAATTAAACTATATTAGCAGATTAATAAAGTATGTATACGTAAAAACGCAAGTTAATCCATAATTGTGAAGAATTTGAAATTGGAGGCTAAAAATTAAGGTGGAATCAATAACTTGATTTGTGAGAACAGCACAAGTACAACAAACAGAATCTATTATGGATGATTGATAGCCTGAATGTAAGCACTGATAGGAACCAATAAAAAGAGAGCATACATTAGGAGCAAAAGGGACAAAGTAATGTGCTAGAGCCCTGCATATGGCTTCCCCTTTTAGAAATAACTGCATATTTCCAACAATCTTATTTAGATAAAATAATCTGTTCTTGTATATTTTCTTCTTGTGAATTAAATGGTGTGTTTATACTTGGTTTTGTAATTGTGTGTATTGGTGTGAGGTTCAAATCTTTAAAATTGTGTACGCAAGGGTCCATGGCTTCCAGTAGTAATTCTATGGGGGTCCACAGAAGTGAAAAGTGTAAGAACCGCTGCACTGTGCGGTTCCTTACCCAAGAATTTATTTCCTAATCATTATTGCATCATAGAGCTACGTTCAGTGTGTCCTAAGTTATTGTGTCACAAAAATATTTTGCCTATCTGGTGACTGTAATACATTTTCTGCAGCACTTTATTTAACATATTTACATGCCTGACTTCACAGCTCTTAGTAACTAACTCAGAAAATTGTAAGTGATACAGCTATTTTCATTTGTTTTAGGTTCATATGTCAAAATGGTGGTAAAACCCAAAAATAAAACACTAATGGGTCAATCTGTTCTCTGTTAAAATGCTCTGTATTCTGTCATTTGTTTCATGAATCTCTTTATTACTCCTGTTAGTCCTTCGATTCTGGTGACTACTTCCCTATCTGGGGGACATGTCTGGGACACCAGCTGTTGACAGTACTTACTGCTGGACAAAATCTGCTTTCAAAAACGCTGGCGGAAAACATCTCACTGCCGCTGAACCTGACAGAAGGTGAGGCAACTGTTATGATGTTGTGTGAGACTTTTTTGCTGCAGAGCATATGCATTAAGATGACGTCATGCCTGGAGGAGATCAGACAGGTGCATGCAGTTCCTCTGCAGCTCCGATTACGCATGAGCAATAATTGGAGGATGGGGGAGGCGATAATGCCCAATAGAACCAGGGTATGTCGTTGCCTAAATGTTGAAAAACAATTATAATCTTAAAAAGACGTATGTCTCTTGTTCCAGATGCGACTTCTAGCAGGATGTTCCGTAATGTTCCTTTGGATCTCATGAAAGCTTTGAGGAAAGAGAAGCTGACAGGAAACTTCCATCATTTTGGACTCGAAACTCAGGTAAGTACCTTAATATTTCTACTTCTGTCTTTTGGTGATAAGGAGATAGTATGGTACTTTTGAGGATGAGACTACCAAGTCAGTAGAGAGAGTTGGAAAGCTGATGCTAGGAAAAAACAGAGCAACTGTGAGGTTAAAGTTAGTGAACCAGCAGAAAACGTGCACGTTTGGAGCCAGGAAGATGGTAAGCACACACTTTCAGATGGAATTATAAAATCAGGAGGGAAGCTTGAAAGTTTAAGGATATAAAAAAGTGAAGATGCTGGGAATGGAGGACTATGAAGATAATAGAAGCCTTTTTAAAGGTTTGTGTAGGAAAGGTAATTGAAGGTGGGACCTAGGAAGATAGTAGATGAGCTTGAGACAGTTATGCTCAGCAGACAGAAGAGAAGCTCAGGAGTTTGGAAGGAAGACAGTAGGAAGGATGATGGGAACTTGGAAAGCAAAAGGGAAGCTTGGGAGGAGGATGATGGAAAGACAACAATGAAGCTGGGGTGGTTGTGGCATCAGACATAAGAGGAAGGTTTGCCGGGATGTGCCTTAGGTTTGCCAGGATGTGCCTAAAGGTGTGGATGGTCTGGTCTAGAATGGTAGCACTAATAATGAGAGTGGTAACGGCTACAAAAACCTATTAGGATATTCTGGAGGTTACAGCTAGGAAGACATTAGAGAAGCTTAGTAAAGGAAAGGGAAGTAGTATATACGATCAGGTAGTTGGTGCTGGGCAAAACGTAATTATGTCCAGAATGTGGCCCATTTAATTGAGAGTGACTACTCTGTATCTCTGACTCCTGGAAATCCTACCTTCAGGGCTTGTATACATTTAAGTTACTGGACACTCTATAAACCCAAGCTTTCTATTTCTTTACACAAGAGATGCACACTTGTAGAGTTAAATTTGACCACACTTCCTAATTAATTGTATCCAGCTGCACGGCTGATTGATCCTTTTTCTGGGTGGGCATACAGAGGTTGTCAGACAGCAAGGCTTTCTAATCCTTGCTCCATTCCACACAATTATCATAATGAGGTGATTATCCTCTTTGCAGACTGGTTAGCTAGCTGGCCAGTCAGTGCTCTACTGCCTGCACTGAGTGTAAGATGAAATAGTGTGCAGATAAAGATTAAGGGCCTGATTAGGAGTATGGTGGTCCTAGGACTGCTGTACCAGTGGTGGCGGTCCAACTGCCGCATCCTTGGTGGTCTTCTTACCAGATTATGATGCTGGCAGTTGGACAACCACAAGACCGTCACCACCACCAGGATCTTGGATCTCGATGTGTTGGCAGTGGGGAAAGCCGTGGTCAAGCAGCCATGCTGATCACAACTTGCCTTTCCGCATGCCTTTTCATGGCAGGGACACCGCCATGAAAAGGCTGGCAGAAAAGCAGAGACAGGGCTACAGGGGGACCCCCGCACCGCACATGCCCATGTTGTGGGCAGTGCAGAGGCCCCATGTGAGCACAGTTGGAATGCGCACTATCTGGAATGGCAACAGTGTGCATTCCGACTGTGCTGGCGGTGCAGACAGTGCAGCAGCATTGGTCTCGACTCTCCCTTAGAACCAATCTAATGCTGCCCCACTGTCTCCGCCGTCCAACCCCACAGGAACATCATAATACGGCAGTGGGGAGGATGCCTGCTTGGCAGCGTCCTTCCCACCGCCATATTGGCGGTCAGGCAGTTGGACTGCCATGTTTGTAATCACGCCCTAAGTAGTTTGTTAATCCAGCCTAAAAACCAATGCTCCAGATTTTTGTACCTTTCATGGCAAAAATTTAAATAAATATGCAACAATGGCACAATGCATTCGTTTTCAGAGTTCCACAGCCATTCTCTGCAAACTGGTTTGTATTAAGATTACATTTCAGTGATTACCAAGACAACTGTTTTTGTTTGAGATTACAGGGTATTTAATCTAGATGAATCGTGTGCAGTCCGATTTGTGTTTAAATTGAATAATTCGGAGAATACCACTAGGGCTCTCAGTTCTACAGTGTATCTTTCTTACATTTCAGTTTGTTTTTATCTGTATTTTTCAAACCTTTGTGTGCTTGTTATCCATATGTATTTAGTAGTCGGCACAAAAAAAACTGCACCGAGTATATTTCCACATTAATTTAACCAATAAATGCACATGCACTAAGATTTCTCTAACGCTTTATTACACTAAGTAGCTGTGTTAGAAATTGGGGGTCTCATTTACAACATTGTGGTGCAGGGCAGTGTCGCAAGCCTTCTTGCTGCGCTGCCCTGCATAAACTAAAGAGCAGGAATGTGCTGAATCTGCATTCCTGCCCCTGTCCCCTGCGCTGCCACACAAATTGCTGCTGTGCGCCAACACAGGCACCGGTGCACCATGGTGCAAGGGTTCCTGCGTTGCGGGGATGATTGCATTTGTGCATTAGGGACACCTTCCTGAACAAAAACAATCACAAGAGGTGTTTCCCTCTTTCTATGTATGCTGCAAAATGCAACACACATAGAAAGAGGAAAAAAGCAGAGAGAAACAATGTTATTTCTCCCTGTTGCACCACCCTTACACCACTCCTTGGGTGGCGTAGGCTTTCGGCGCATTCCCAAGTTTACAAAACATGCAAATCTGTGAATTCTTCAAAATCCATGGGTGTTGTATGGGAACAGCCACTGCAACGCCCATGGAACGCCTCCCTGATTCAATGTCAAGCAACGCAGTGACCTACGCTGTGTTGCCTTACTCCATATCTACAAGGCCATGAAAAGCCACAGAGTGCTTTTGCGTGGCCTTGTAGATATGGTCCTGCAGCCTGCGCCGCCAGTGTGTCACATAAAGTGATGCACCGCGGGCGCAGGGCACTTGTATTTAAGGGTCTGGGTTTTTGGTTGGCAGAGGTATGCACCCTGTCCAAGGAGGAACCGCGATCCTAGTCAGGGAAAGTCAGATACACACCATAAACTAACCTGTGCTCAGCCTCTGGTAGTTTGGCACAGAGCAGGCAGGCTTAATTTAGGAAGCAATGTGTAAAGCATTTGTGAAACACTTACAGTAGTAAAACAGTGAAAAAAAATAATAATAATCCACACCAAGTTAAAACAAATAGGTTTTCATTTAATATTTAATGACTTAAACAAGACCAAAAAGTAAAAACTCCAATAAATAGAAAGTGAGAAATGAATTTTTAAAAAATATCTGCAATTGTAGGACTTAAAAGCTCAAAGCACCAACCGGGGCTATCAGGTCGGGCTAGACCAGGGTAAATCCAAAGTTTAGGCTGACTGCAATGGAGCACTCTCCGCCTAAAGGGACCAGCCTTGCCCCGCTGAAACAGTACCTTGTGCGAAGGGTTGCGTGGATGTTGAGGAGTGTATGAGAGTAGCAGAGGAGATGATGCAAAGGCGATGCGTCATTTCTGATTGGCGCAGTCAGGGGATGCATCATCGTTGAGCCGCACAGTTGTGAATCCACAAGCAGTGATGCAGGGCGTTGAACCCTTTGTGATTAAGGTGATGCATCGTCGTCGAGCCACACGCCGACGATGCATCAGGGCTAATGGCAATGCATCAGTCCTGAACTGTGCAATCAGCAATGCAAAGTCCTCGTCCTCAGTGGCGATGCAACGAAGAGAGATGTGGCAATTCCGATAGGCACAGTAACCCGTGGATTTTCGTAGACCACAGCTGCAGAACCCACTTCCAATGTTCCAGGACTGGATTAGCACCACTTGGCAGGGTAGGACTCACAGTTGGTAGAACCCAGAAGCTGTAGCAGAGGTGAGTGAAGTCTTTGATGCCCCTGAGACTTCAGAAAGGGAAGCAAGCCAGCAAGTTCTTGAGTGACTTTGGTTCTGGGGAAGTAGAAATGCAGGGCCAGTCCTCACTCCCAGGCAAGGAGGGCAGCAGGCAGCAGTGCAGGCACAGTAAAGCAGGTGTTTAGCAAAGTCTAGCAGAGTGACAGTCCCTTTAGCAGCACACCAGCCCTTCTTCCTGGTTGAATGTCTTCAGGTCCTGAAGTGTAATGATTTGGTGAGGTTTGAGGTCCAGTGCTTATACCTAGTTGTGCCTAATTGTAATAGGCAATCCCAGTGTTAACCTTTGGGAGCAATAGGCCTTGCAGTAGTGAAAAACAAATTTAAGAGTTTTTTTACCACCTGGACATGTAGAACTTGAAAGTACATGTCCAACTTTTAAATACGCTGCAGTCAGCCCTTGGGGCTGTTCAGGGCCTACCTTAGTGGTGACTTATATGTATTTAAAAGAAGGTTTATGCCTGGCAAGACGGTTAACTTGACAGGCCCACATGGGAGTTGAAAACCACACACACAATCTCTGCAGTGGCCGGTCTGAGCAATTGTTAAAGGACTACTGAGGTTGGTGACGCAATCAGTGTTGCTGGACCACCACCAGCATCTAATTTATAGGCTCCGGGCACATGTAGTGCGCTTTACTAGGAACTTATAAGTAAATTAAATATGCCAGTTGTTTATAATTGTTACCATGTTTTTAGGGAAAGAACACATACATGTTAGCACTGGCCAGCAAGGATAAAGTGCCCAGAATCTTAAAGCCATCAAAAAGGAAGTCAGAAAAACAGGTCAGAAGGCAAAAGAGTCAGTGGAAACCACACCAAGGCTGCCAAGTCTAACAAGCTGTATACACTAAAAGATCCACTGTAATACTACTTAATGTGGCCTCTGCAGTTATTTGTACTTCATTAGGGCATCTTAATTATTTTCTTTAGCTGTGCATGTTGTCAATATTCACTGTTATAATCCAGGCCACCATGGGTGAAAGCACATGGAAACACTCCAAAGAAGATCTAAAATCTGTTTTTCTTACTTTAAAAAAAATACACACATATATATATATATATATATATATATATATATATATATATATATATATATATATATATATATATATATATACTCAGACAAGGAAGCATTTTGTTTTGTGACTGTATTTATGTCTAAAGTTCAGTAAAACTGTAAACTGTAGGCCTTAAATACAACATGCTAATTGATATATCTTTCTTATAAAGAACAGACATCCCTTTCTTGTTTTTAAGATCTGGCCTTTGATTTGACACAGTTTGAGACTATCGTTTATGTAATTTGCATGAGAGTGGTGGGTCATTCTTATGCTTAGTTTACACAGTTCCTAAGAGTTTTGAATCTATCTATTAAGAGCATAAAAAAACCTTTTTACCAATGAACTCAATCTTCAGGTTTGTGAATTACATTTAATTCTGAAAAAAATGATTAGAAATGTATATGTCTATGTGAGATTGTTAAAATAGGGAATGAAATAAATGGAAACATATTCAAAATACCTGGGATGATCTATGAGTGTGAGTTATTTTATGTATTTATTAATAGGTGACTAAGATGCAGTTTTTCTAATGTGCACACTAGGGGCCAGATTTAAAATGCCCTATTGCCACCGGAACGTCACTTTTAGTGACACATCGGTGGCGCTGTGCACTGAGCTGTATTTACAAGGTGCCGTTAAGTCACTTTTTGTGGCTTAACGCCACTTTGTAAATACGGTCCCTTCACGCGCAGCACTTTGCATGGAAGGGGCATGCAATGGGTGTCCCATTCTGCACAAAAATATCTCCCCTGCAGCGCAGCCATCCTTGCACCATGGCCCAAGGATGGCTGGGTTGGTGCTCAGCATCAAATTTAGCGCTGGTACAGGGGACAACATAGGTGTGCAGCATCATGCTCTGTCAGTTTCTCTTAAATCTGGGCCTACATGTGTGAGAATTTGGCTCACAAACTATTATCAATGAACCACATATTGTACATTATCTGTTTCACTGCATGCTCATGTTCTATTACTTAGAAAAGGATTAGATGTAAAAGGTTTAGATTAGTATAAACGAGGTGCTGCTCACAAAGAATGTCTTTCTTTGAATTCTGGGATTTGTAGTCCTGTTTATTTAATTTTAAAAGAGGGTTACAAGATTCTAAATTTAAATGAAAAACATAATCTGTAGGTGTATATGAAGCATGAACCTGTGAAATTGCTAGAGCAATGTTTTAACTACTCTTTAGGGTAGGTAATGTTAAATTGTAAGACAGGTTTATATGTGTTTAGATGGGAAAATATGTTTTTTAAACTAATAGTGAGTTAGATGTGTAGTACAAGACTGATATGCATTGTTAAACATGCAGTGTTTAAATATGAGCCAGCCGTACTAGTGCAGAACTTGTGTATGGTATCACACTAGCAACTTCTAATGGCATGTACAAGCTGCTTGTCAAGTCCATGTTTTAGTACAAATTACTCATTTTCTGAAATATGCTGTAGGTATGATCAGAAACTATTGCCATAGAACTGCATAATATACATGTGCTGCTTTACTGCATGCTCTAATTATGTTATGAATGCAGACAAATACTGCTTTAATAATAGGTTAGGTCTACTAATGCAGAGGCTGTGTGTGCACTGTGAGTGCCCACTCAAATTGGTCTGCGCTTGTGTATGTAGCAGTTTCAAATCAAATAGAGGCACAGCCACATATCCCTGTATTCTCTAACAAAGGCAGTGAGGTATTTATTCAGTTACTTACATACCCATTTAGAAACCTATAGCAGTACTAAAAGAGAAAGTCACTGTAAGGAAATGCCTCCTTGGCATGGTTACCCCCTGACTTTTTGCCTTTGCTGATGCTAAGTTTTGATTTGAAAGTGTGCTGAGGCCCGCTAACCAGGCCCCAGCACCAGTGTTCTTTCCCTAACCTGTACTTTTGTTTCCACAATTGGCACACCCTGGCATCCAGGTAAGTTCCTTGTAACTGGTACCCCTGGTACCAAGGGCCCTGATGCCAGGGAAGGTCTCTAAGGGCTGCAGCATATCTTATGCCACCCTGGGGACCCCTCACTCAGCACAGACACACTGCTTGCCAGCTTGTGGGTGCTAGTGGGGATAAAAAGTCTAAGTCGACATGGCACTCCCCTCAGGGTGCCATGCCAACCTCACACTGCCTATGCAGTATAGATAAGTCACCCCTCTAGCAGGCCTTACAGCCCTAAGGCAGGGTGCACTATACCATAGGTGAGGGCACAAGTGCATGAGCACTGTGCCCCTACAGTGTCTAAGCAAAACCTTAGACATTGTAAGTGCAGGGTAGCCATAAGAGTATATGGTCTGGGAGTCTGTCATGCACGAACTCCACAGCACCATAATGGCTACACTGAAAACTGTGAAGTTTGGTATCAAACTTTTCAGCACAATAAAAGCACACTGATGCCAGTGTACATTTTATTGTAACATACACCCTAGAGGGCACCTTAGAGGTGCCCCCTGAAACCTCAGCCGACTACCCGTGTAGGCTGACTGGTTTTAGCAGCCTGCCACACTCCAGACATGTTGCTGGCCACATGGGGAGAGTGCCTTTGTCACTTTGTGGCTAGTAACAAAGCCTGTACTGGGTGGAGATGCTTATCACCTCCCCCTGCAGGAACTGTAACACCTGGCGGTGAGCCTCAAAGGCTCACCCCCTTTGTTACAGCACCCCAAGGCACTCCAGCTAGTGGAGTTGCCCGCCCCCTCCGGCCACGGCCCCACTTTTGGCGGCAAGGCCAGAGGAGATAACGAGAAAAACAAGGAGGAGTCACTGGCCAGTCAGGAGCTGAGGTGACTCTGACTTTTAGAAATCCTCCATCTTGAAGATGGAGGATTCCCCCAATAGGGATAGGAATGTGCCCCCCTCCCCTCGGGAGGAGGCACAAAGAGGGTGTACCCACCCTCAGGGCTAGTAGCCATTGGCTTCTAACCCCCCAGACCTAAACACACCTCTGAATTTAGTATTTAGGGGCTCCCCAGAACCGAGGAACTCAGATTCCTGCAACCTAAGAAGATGAGGACTGCTAAGGTGAAAAACCCTGCAGAGAAGACGGAGACACCAACTGCTTTGGCCCCAGCTCTACCAGCCTGTCTCCCCACTTCTAAAGACACTGCTCCAGCGACGCTCTCCCCAGGGACCAGCGACCTCTGAAGCCTCAGACGACTGGCCTGCATCTAGAAGGACCAAGAACTCCCGAGGACAGCGGCTCTGTTCACCCAAGACTGCAACTTTGTAACAAAGGAGCAACTTTAAAACAACTTGCGTTTCCCGCTGGAAGCGTGAGACTTGACACTCTGCACCCGACGCCCCCGGCTCGACTTGTGGAGAACAATCACTTCAGGGAGGACTCCCCGGCGACTGCGAGACCGTGAGTAGCCAGAGTTGCCCCCCCTGTGCCCCCACAGCGACACCTGCAGAGGGAATCCCGAGGCTCCCCCTGACCGCGACTGCCTGCTTCCAAGAACCCGACGCCTGGTAGGGACACTGCACCTGCAGCCCCCAGGACCTGAAGGATCCGAACTCCAGTGCAGGAGTGACCCCCAGGTGGCCGTCTCCCTTGCCCCGGTGGTGGCTACCCCGAGGAGCCCCCCCCTTGCCTGCATGCATCACTGAAGAGACCCCTTGGTCTCCCATTGATTTCAATTACAAACCTGACGCGTGTTTGCACACTGCACCCGGCCGCCCCCGTGCCGCTGAGGGTGTATTTTCTGTGTGGACTTGTGTCCCCCCCCCCCCGGTTCCCTACAAAACCCCCCTGGTCTGTCCTCCGAAGACGCAGGTACTTACCTGCTGGCAGACTGTAACCGGGGCACCCCCTTCTCCATTGAAGCCTATGCGTTTTGGGCACCACTTTGACCTCTGCACCTGACCAGCCCTGAGCTGCTGGTGTGGTAACTTTGGGGTTGCTCTGAACCCCCAACGGTGGGCTACCTTGGATCCAAACTTGAACCCCGTAGGTGGTTTACTTACCTGCAAAAACTAACAAACTCTTACTCCCCCCAGGAACTGTTGAAAATTCCACTAAGTGTCTAGTTTTAAAATAACTATATGTGATTTATGTGAAAACTGTATATGCTATTTTGCTAATTCAAAGTTCCTAAAGTACCTACCTGCAATACCTTTCATTTAAAGTATTACATGTAAATCTTAAACCTGTGGTTCTTAAAATAAACTAAGAAAATATATTTTTCTATACAAAAACCTATTGGCCTGGAATTGTCTTTGAGTGCGTGTTCCTCATTTATTGCTTGTGTATGTACAACAAATGCTTAACACTACTCCTTTGATAAGCCTACTGCTCGACCACACTACCACAAAATAGAGCATTAGAATTATCTCTTTTTGCCACTATCTTACCTCTAAGGGGAACCCTTGGACTCTGTGCATACTATTCCTTACTTTGAAATAGTGCATACAGAGCCAACTTCCTTCAGTCACATAACAGTACAAATACTGCAACATCTCCTGGCACTTCTTTTGGTGGACTCGTACATTCAGTGAGAAATATAGGCAACTAGTGACATAGGTGGTCATTACAACCCTGGCGGACGGTGTTAAAGCCGCGGTAATACCGCAAACAGGCCGGCGGACAAAAAAAGGGAATTACGACCCTGGCGGAAACCGCCAACTAAGACAGCCACTTTAACACATCGCCCGCCACAGCGGTACAGACAAACAGCTCGGCGGTCACCGCCAACAGCCAGGCGGAAGACAATGTACCGCCCACACTATCACAACACACCAATCCGCCACCTTTTCCGGGGCGGATTCACCGTGGATAAAAACACGGCGGAAACAGCTTGTGCTATGGGAAAATGCTCACCTCAACACATCCCACGAGGAACGAGGACACCATGGAGCCGGAACTACAAATCTTACCTGCCCTTGCATTCCTGCTCATCTACGACCAACAGCGACGTAGGCGCAGAACATACCGGTGAGTACAGCACCTACGACACAGGGGAGGGTGGAGGCAAAAGTTACGGGGACACCCACCAAACACCCCCACCCCCACCCTCGCATATCACAACATACACACCAATGCAGTCAAAAATATCACAGTAACAACCCACAATCCCCCCGGAAGAATGCAAAGACAAAGTGAATAGCGGTTAAACTTTGTATTGTGCCAATATACTACTCATTAAAAAATATACGGATAAATATATCAGGAAATCTTTCACAAATAAATGTACAATACAAGAAGTAGTGCAGATATGTACACAACAATGTCCGTGCACCAACAGTCCAAAAATGCATGGGCGACGCCCACAATAGATACCTGACCAAAATCCGAGAGAACACTGCCGGGGCATCAGATAGAAACAATATAGGCACCTCAGGGGGAAGGTAAGGGTGGTCACCTCAGCCACATGAATGCGAAGCCAGACCCACGACGGGGCTCCATGCCCATTGATGTATCCTGGGGAGTGCAAAGCCACAGTCTCTCAAGTCTCTACAGTGGGTGGCTTGCCCACTGTTACATTCTGGGGAGTGCAAAGCCACAGTCTCTCAAGTCTCTACAGTGGGTGGCTTGCCCACTGTTACATCCTGGGGAGTGCAAAGCCACAGTCTCTCAAGTCTTACAAGTGGGTGGCTTGCCCACTGTTACATCCTGGGGAGTGCAAAGCCACAGTCTCTCAAGTCTCACAAGTGGGTGGCTTGCCCACTGTTACATCCTGGGGAGTGCAAAGCCACAGTCTCTCAACTCTCTACAGTGGGTGGGTTGCCCACTGTGCCATCCTGGGGAGTGCAAAGACACATCTTCGCAGGTAGATGCAGTTCTCTACTGGTACTGGGTGGGACTTGTGCCCAGACTGGATGAGTCTCCCCGTGAAATTACATGTCCTGTCATAGCCCCAGCTGCACATGGGAGGATGCCTGATGTGCCGGACGATTCATACCCACACGGTCTTTGCCCTGTTCAGCGGTGCTTTGCCATGGCAGTCTTTGCCCTATTCAGCGGTCTTCACCATGGCAGTCTTGGCCTTGTTCAGCGGTGCTTAGCCATGGCAGTCTTTGCCCTGTTCAGCGGTCTTCACCATGGCAGTCTTGGCCTTGTTCAGCGGTGCTTAGCCATGGCGGTCTTTGCCCTGTTCAGCGGTCTTCACCATGGCCGTCTTTGCCCTGTTCAGCGGTCTTCACCATGGCGGTCTTTGCCCTGTTCAGCGGTGCTTTGCCATGGCTGGCTATGGACTGTTCAGCGGTGCTTAGCCATGGCGGTCTTTGCCCTGTTCAGCAGTCTTCACCATGGCGGTCTTTGCCCTGTTCAGTGGTTTTTTGCCATGGCTGGCTATGGACTGTTCAGCGGTGCTTTGCCATGGCTGGCTATGGACTGTTCAGCGGTGCTTAGCCATGGCAGTCTTGCCCTGTTCAGCGGTCTTCACCATGGCGGTCTTTGCCCTGTTCAGCGGTGCTTTGCCATGGCGGTTCTGGTACGGATATTGGTGTGTGGCATGACGAACTCCAATCTGGACGTTGGTGTGTGGCATGACGAACTCCACACTGGACATTGGTGTGTGGCATGACGAACTCCACCCTGGACGTTGGTGTGTGGCATGACGAACTCCACACTGGACATTGGTGTGTGGCATGACGAACTCCACACTGGACATTGGTTTGTGGCGTTGGTGTGTGGCATGACGAACTCCACACTGGACATTGGTGTGTGGCATGACAAACTCCACACTGGACATTGGTGTGTGGCATGACGAACTCCACACTGGACATTGGTGTGTGGCATGACGAACTCCACACTGGACGTTGGTGTGTGGCATGACGAACTCCACACTGGACATTGGTGTGTGGCATGACGTTCCATCATTGCCCAGCGGGGCTGTGGGATTCTGGACCCTCATGGGCTGTGACTCCGGCGGTGGTGGTGGTCTCCTGACCAGTAACAATCTTGGGCCCTCCTGGGCTATGACTCTGGCAGTGGTCTCCTGACCAGTTACGATACTTGAGCCCTCCTGGGCTGTGACTCTGGCGGTGGCGGTGGTCTCCTGACCAGTAACAATACTTGGGCCCTCCTGGGCTATGACTCTGGCGGTGGTCTCTGGACCAGTAACGATACTTGGGCCCTCCTGGGCTGTGACTCTGGCGGTGGCCTCCTGACCAGTTACGATACTTGAGCCCTCCTGGGCTATGACTCTGGCGGTGGTCTCTGGACCAGTGACGATACTTGAGCCCTCCTGGGCTATGACTCTGGCTGTGGTCTCTGGACCAGTGACGATACTTGAGCCCTCCTGGGCTATGACTCTGGCGGTGGTCTCCTGACCAGTTACGATACTTGAGCCCTCCTGGGCTATGACTCTGGCGGTGGTCTCCTGACCAGTGACGATACTTGAGCCCTCCTGGGCTATGACTCTGGCGGTGGTCTCTGGACCAGTGACGATACTTGAGCCCTCCTGGGCTATGACTCTGGCGGTGGTCTCCTGACCAGTTACGATACTTGAGCCCTCCTGGGCTATGACTCTGGCAGTGGTCTCCTGACCAGTGACGATACTTGAGCCCTCCTGGGCTATGACTCTGGCGGTGGTCTCTAGACCAGTGACGATACTTGAGCCCTCCTGGGCTATGACTCTGGCGGTGGTCTCCTGACCAGTAACGGTTGTGTCTGGACCGCCGGAAATGATGGCGCACTTCTCCGTCGTGATACTCACAACAGGTTGGGGAGACTTCCTCTGGACCTTCCCCACCTTCTTTTGAGTTACAGATGACTCACCATTCGCCTTGGATCCCATTTCACTGTTTGTCCCACCAGGAGTCTTGACACGGTCCCGTCCTCCACTCTCCAATTTCAGAGCCTTTACAGGGGGTGGGCTGACAGTGCCTTGGCTCCGGGTCCTACTGCCTGCCCTGGTGGACGGGGCACTCCAAAAACCTAGTACACGCACCACTGGTACTGAAGGCTTTTTGGCTGAGGCGCTACGACGGGCAAAAAGGTCAATTTGACATAGGGACAGTTTCTGACGTACACTGGGATGGGTAGCTGGAGGGGCTCTGGGAGTGGAGGAAGAGGAGGTGGTTGCAGGAGGTGTCACTTTAGCTGTTTTGGGTGCAGGTGCAGGTACTGGAGGCTGTCGTGAGGTGGATGGATGTTGGGTGAGTGATTGCCGGCGTTTGTGTACTTTGGGAGGGGGCGTCACAGACACACTGGGAGAGGACACAGGGGACGTGTATATGGCAGTGGAGGTGGTGAGTGCAGGTGAGCGGCTTGTGGTGCTGGGTGTCCTGGTGCGAGTCCTAGTGCCTGTAGATGTGGTGCATGCAGGTGTGTGTGTAGACGACACTGGGAGGGAGGAGGGAGAAGAGGAGGAGGGGGACACAGTGGAGACAGTGGATGTTGCTGTGTCTGTATGGGTCTGATGCTTGTGTGAGTGCCTGTGGTGTGTGTGGTGCCTATGTTTGCTTGAGCTACTTGTGTATGTTGACTTGTGTGCATGCTGGTCTGTAGGTGTGCTTGGGATGGGCTGGGGTACAGGGGATTGGGTCTGGGTGGAGGAAGTTGGAGGGGGGAGGCTGGACACAGGGACAATGGCTGCCATCAGTGCTGAGGCCAGAGATTGCAGGGTTCGCTGAAGGACAGCCTGACCAGAATGAATACCTTCCAGGAAGGCATTACTGTGTTGCAACTCTCGTTCTACACCCTGGATGGCATTCACAATGGTAGACTGCCCAACAGTGAGTGACCTGAGGAGGTCAATGGCCTCCTCACTGAGGGCAGCTGGGGTGACTGGGGCAGGGCCTGAGGTGCCTGGGGCGAAGGTGATGACCACCCTCCTGGGTGAGCGGGCACAGGGCGAACGCTGAGGGGCTGCTGGGAGGGCGGTGCTGGTAGGGGAGGTGGCGGCTGTACCTGTAGAAGTGGGGCGCACAGATGGTGCCGCCACCACAGGGGAGCTCCCATCGGCGGACGAGTCCGTGTCGCTGGTTGGTGATCCTGTGGCCGACGTGAAGCTCCCCTCGCCCTCCGTCCCACTGGTGAATTCAGAGTCTGTGGTGTGGCCCTCCATGGCCATGTGGGATGCAGCTCCCTCGTGCTCCGGTGCCACTGTACCTCCGCCTGTTGATGCTGATGTACAGAAGGACAGGGAGAGCAGAAAAAAGGTGGAGACAGAAGAAAGAGAGTTTTAGTGCATGGCATACCGCTACCGTTGGCGGACAAGACAAACGCAGCAGGCCCCTGCATTACGCCGTGCTCCTGCCCTCTGCACATGCAATTTCTGGGATATGGCCTACATGGCAATGGTAGAAATCTGCCCACATGGATGGCAAAGGGGCAACTATACATCAATTTGCCTTTTTTTGAGCTGGGGTAGATTGCCACATGGCCTACATAACGGAGGGGCCTTGCCTACCTAACTCGCCCTGGCCTAGGGACACCCACAGCCCACCACCCCCACCCAGACAGCTCCACTGCACACAAAGTCCATAGGATGAGGTTGTACTCATCCCCTTGTGTCTGCTGTGATGTCCTTAAGCGCCCATCCAACTCTGGGTAGGCCACTGCCAGGATACGGAACATCAGGGGGGGTCATGGTGCGATGGGCACCCCTCCCACGTTGGGAGGGAGGTCATCCCCAGCTGAGCCTCCGCCGTCTTCTTGCTGCAGCGGCGAATGTCCTCCCATCTCTTCCGGCAGTGGGTGCCCCGTCTCGGGTGGGCCCCCAGGGTCCGGACTTCCTTGGCGATGGCACGCCAAATGTCCCTCTTCTGGTGGGCGCTGACCTACATGACATGCACAAGGAAAGAGGAACAGTCATTACCTACAGCACTGTTGTTGTAATTGGCCCCCTCCCAACTCTATCCCTGTGGCCCATTCATCCCCATGCATGACTGTTCTATGTACTCTGCCCCCTTCCCTCATCCACCCAGCCCTCTCCACCCAGGCCTAGCCCATACAACGTGCTCCCTGTGTACTAACCTGTTGGTCTGGAGGACCGTAGAGTAGCGTATACTGTGGGAGGATCCCATCCACAAGTTTCTCCAACTCCTGTGCAGTGAAGGCAGGGGCCCTTTCCCCAGACGCAGCAGCCATCGTCGCTTCCAGACCGAGGTCACAGCAGCACTAGCAGTGTAGGTCCTCTCCTGTCGAAGGTCAGGTATCTAGTGATTGAAGAGATAGAAAATGGTGGTGACGTCCGCGGCGGTGACGTCCGCGGCGGTGCGCATCATCACCGCCAGCGCACCTGTTCATTGGCTCCTGGGACCCATAGGGTCCAATGTTAACCAATGCAGCATTGCGCCGCGCTCTACGACCGCCTACCACGACAGTGTCCAACGCCAGCGCAGTTACCCCACAATTACATTGTCCCAGTTTAGAGGTCAGGCAGCTGCCATTTCAGGGGCCCACATGGCTTCAATTACTACTGCGTCACACATACCGAGGCCTACACTCAATACCTTTCCCGGATGGGTTAATTGTCTGTTGTAGTCTTGTGTGTGACTGTGGGTACATACCTGGAGGAATGCTGACAGTTTCTTCGCTGTTGTCCTTCTTAGGCACCGTCAGTTGGGACATATTGGATGATGGCGGAATCGTGACCTACCGGTTTGACCGTGCCACAATCCAGGAACTATGTACCCAGTTGGAGCCAGACCTGATGTCACCAATCCGTCATCCAACTGGAATCCCCCCTGACGTGCAGTGCTGTCAGTGCTCCATTTCCTTGCAAGTGGGTCTTTTCAGACAACAGTGGCCATGGCATCAGGGATGTCCCAGCCTATGTTTTCCAACGTGTTGTCCAGAGTGTTGTCTGCCCTGCTGAAACACGTAAGGAGATACATCATTTTCCCTGAGGTGGCGGATTTGCCTACAGTGAAAGGTGACTTCTATGCCCTTGGACATATCCCCAACGTCATAGGTGCCATTGATGGGACCCATGTAGCTCTGGTCCCCCCCGCAGGAATGAACAGGTGTACAGGAACAGGAAGAGTTATCATTCCATGAATGTCCAGATGGTCTGTTTGGCAGACCAGTACATCTCGCAGGTAAATGTAATGTTCCCTGGCTCAGTGCATGACGCCTACATCCTGCGGAATAGCAGCATCCCTGATATGATGGGTGAACTCCAGAGGCACCGTGTATGGCTATTGGGGGTCTCTGGTTACCCCAACCTGTCCTGGCTACTTACCCCAGTGAGGAATCCCAGGACCAGGGCAGAGGAACGGTACAATGAGGCCCATGGGCGGACTAGGAGGGTGATCGAGCAGACCTTCGGCCTCCTGAAGGCCAGGTTCAGGTGCCTCCATATGACAGGTGGGTCCCTATTCTACTCACCGAAGAAGGTGTGCGACATCATCATCGCCTGCTCCATGCTCCATACCTTGGCATTGCGACGCCAGGTGCCTTTTCTGCAGGTGAATGATCCAGATGACGGTGTTGTTGCAGCGGTTGAGCCTGTGGAGCCTGTGGAGAGTGATGAGGATGAAGCTGATGAAGATGAAAACGACAACAGGGAGTCAGTTATACAGCAATATTTTCAATGAGACACAGGTGAGTACAATTTCATGTTTCACATTATATTACATTTCACACGTCTACCTCTATCCTGTACCTACATTTCACTCACTATTTGGTAACTGAGTTGTCCCCTTCCATTTCATTTTCAGTAATGTGGTAACCTACGTGTCAACAGCTTGCACCCTTGAAAGGCTTGTGATGTGTGATATTGGTATGTTGACCTTCCAATGGGTAACCTTTTTTAACACTGTAATTGACAATACAAAGTTCACAATCATTGACTGACTCCAATATTATTGAGGTTTCAAGGGTGTTTATTGAAGTGCATAAAAATGTAGGGGGGTTGTGAAATGGGGAGAGGTCATGGTGGAAGAATGTCCATGGCAGAGTCCAGTCTATTAGTCTCACAGGTACATAGCACATCTGGCCATTGGAAGTGGAGCTGGGGCAGTTCCAAGCTGGACAGGGTAACAAAGTGGGACAGTGGGGGGACAATCAGGCTGGTCTTATTTCCTGGCGGGGGTCTTGCCATCTTGCTCTGTCCTGTTCCTGGATCTCAGGGCCCGCGTTCGTGGTGGTTGTCCGTCTGCAGGGGGTGGGGTGCTGGTGTGGTGGTCCTGTGGCGGGGTGTCCTGTCCACTAGCGCCGGCGGAGGTGGTGGGCATTTCATCGTCCTGGCTAGTGTCAGGGGCCCCTTGGAGTGCCACGGTGTCCCTCAAGGTCTTTTGAATGTCCGTCAGCACCCCTACGATGGTGCTTAGGGCGGAGGCGATGGTCCTGAGCTCCTCCCTGAACCCCAAATACTGCTCCTCCTGCAGACGCAGGGTCTCCTGCAACTTGTCCAGGACCGTTGCCATCGTCTCCTGGGAGTAGTGGTATGCTCCCATGATGGAGGATAGGGCCTCGTTGAGAGTAGGTTCCCTTGGCCTGTCCTCCCTCTGTCGCACAGCAGCCCTCCCAGTTCCCCAGTGTTCCTGTGCCTCCGTCCCCTGGACTGTGTGCCCACTACCATTGCCCCCAGGTCCCTGTTGGTGTTGGGGTGGTGGGTTACCCTGGGTGCCCTATAGTGGTGGACACACCACTGATTGACCTGTCCTGGGTAGGGAGGTATGGGCCCGCTGGGTGGGTGCTGTGCTGGGGTTACCAGAGGGTGTAAGCTCGGTGTTGGGCTGTGGCTGGGCAACGGGAACCGACTGTCCTGAGGCCCACGATGGTCCGGGCTGGTCATCAAGATCCAGTAGGGCAGAGCTGCTGTCGTCACTGTGGGCCTCTTCTGAGGGTGGAGTGGTGTTGCCTGGACCCTCTGGTGTGGTGACGTTCCTTCGGGTTCCTGCGGGGGTATAAGTACATGATTATTGCATGTGTGTGTTTCATGGTGTGCAATGGTTGGGTGTGCGTGAACACCAGTGCAGGCATTCCTGTGTGGGGGCTTGTGTGTTGATGGTTGGGGGGTGTTGTGGGTCTGTGCAGTGGGCATGCTTTAGTGATGGGTGTCCATGCTTAGTTGTGTCATGCAGGTCTTGGGGTTGGGATGGGTGGTTGGTGTTATGGGTAGATTAGTGAGGATTTGGGGTGATAGGGGAGGGTGTGAGGGTGGGGGTGTGTGATAGCATGCAGGTAGGGTGGGGGATATGATAGTGAAGATTTGACTTACCAGTGTCCGTTCCTCCAACGACTCCTGCGAGGCCCTCAGGATGCAAGATGGACAAGACTTGCTCCTCCCATGTTGTTAGTTGTGGGGGAGGAGGTGGGGGTCCGCCGCCAGTCTGCTGTACCGCGATGTGGTGCCTGGATACCGTGGAACGCACCTTCCCCCGTAGGTCATTCCACCTCTTCCTGATGTCCTCCCTATTTCTTGGGTGCTGTCCCACAGCGTTGACCCTGTCCACTATTCTTTGCCATAGCTCCATCTTCCTGGCTATGGATGTGTACTGTACCTGTGAGCCAAATAGCTGTGGCTCTAGCCTGATGATTTCCTTGACCATGACCCTGATCTCCTCCTCGGAGAAGCGGGGGTGTCTTTGGCGTGACATGGGGTGGTGTGTGTGATGTGTGGGGTGGTGTATGTGTTGATGAGTCTGGTGAGTGTAGTGGTATGTGGTGTTTTGTGCGTGGATGTTGTGTGGGTGATGGTGTAGTGTGCCTCTGTGTGATGGTGTTATCTATTCTGTGCTGTCTCTCTCTGGCCTTCTCTCAGAAATTGTGATCGTAGGTGTTTGTGGGTGATGTGGGTGTGTGTTTTATATTGTGTTGGGTGTGTGGGAGTGGTGTGTGTATGTGTATGAGGTGTGTGTATTTGTAATTGTCCAATGTGGCGGTGTTTTGTATATGTGTGTGTATTTTGAGCGCATCGGTGTGTACCGCCAATGGAATACCGCGTTTGAAAGACCGCCGCGTGGATTCGTGGGTTGTAATAGCATGGGCGTGTTTCTGTTGGCGTTGAGGTGGAGGATTTGCTTCCGCATATTTATCGCTGACCTTTGGTGTGGCAGACTTGTGTGGGTGTCTGAATTTCGGCGGAATCCGTGATGTGTGTCATAATAGCTGTGGCGGTCTCCTGCCACCGCCGCGGTGTATTGGCGTTCTTCTGCACGGCGGTAAGCGGTTTTTACCGCCAATGTTGTAATGACCCCCATAATCTTGTTATGTATGCAGACAAATATTGCTTTCATTATGGGTGAGACCTACTACTGCAGAGCCTATGTTTGCACGGTCACTGCCCACTCATATTGGTCTGTAAAACCCCTTTGTCAAGTCTTATAGCCCTTATTTTAGTTGAATAACTCTCCTCTGAGATACCCTGTATGTATGCCATCATGCATTTTGGTTTGTGGTTAAATGTTTGAGAGATGTTTATAAACTTTCTGATGCACTTGCAGACCACTAATCCAAGCAGGATATAGACTGTACTATTTATAAAGGAACTGAAATACATGTTTAAAAAGCAAATATCCCCTGTCTCAGTCAGAGAGTGAGACAGAGAGTACTACATTCACCCACATACTCAGAAAGTAAACAAAGGCACTTATGTATTTCTTCAGCCACTTACCATGGAGGTACAAAAACAGACAGTCACATATTGGTGCCTTAAATAAAACTTAAAATGGCACTTCTATAGATGGACTCCTCTATTCAGTTATATATATATGTAATAATAATAATCCTCAACAGATGGAGCAATATCCAACAGACGACTGCACTGATCCCTTGATCGTCTCCAATACGTAAGGACGAAGTAAAATTCAAAGTTCAGAGTTTAATTTCATCAATTTTATTCCATATAATGGTGTCACAGTTTCCTGCACAGAATGTCAACGCATTTCGGCAAACGCCTTCTGCTGGACATACTTGGCCAAAAAAACGGCATCATATATATAAGTTAAAAACCATCATTTGTTTCCATTTCATACTAGGGTAGACTAATGGTGCGGCCATCTTTAAACATGCAAAAAACTCAGATAGACCTACATATTGATGACAATATATTGCCTTAACAGTATTCACATATAATGTTTTCGTTGACCTGGATAATAATCCACCATATGTCCCTCGCATTCTCCATCAATTCATAATAAATGCCAACAATACAGTAAGTTATAGACTATTAATTACCAATCTAATTGATGTTATTGCCCAATATGCAAAAAGCCCCTGTATGAAGATGTATCATCATTATCTAAATGCCATATCATGATTGACACATTTAAAAACATATACTGTTACATATTTTAGACAAATGTCATCAATTATTGTTAATCAACCATTTATAAATCATTTTCAAATATTTATAAAAATATGTTCTTCAATATTTGTTTTTATATAAATATCTTTAAATACTTTCGAATAATATAAATTATTAATAAATACCGTCATAACAACCGATTAGTTATTATCCTGTAATGAAATGTTCAAAATAACATTTATCATTATTTAAATTAGAAAATAAATAGAATCATGATTATTATCCAGTTCATAATTTAAAAACAATGATAAAGTGTCAAGTGATATAAATATTTGTAAATAATCAGGCTATGTTATTAAGGTGAGCTGGGGATTTTTGATCTGTAGCCTTTTCATTCGATGGCATCATGTATTTTGACCCATGTATGAGAGCATTTTATTCTTTAAGTCCTAGATTTACCTTCACCTTTCGAAGTGTCTAAAACTTCTGACACACAAAAAATAATTTTGTTTTATAAGGCATAATGTACTAATTTGTGGTCTTTCATTCAGAATTATAATTTATGCATGTACTGAAGACAAAAGGGCCACTAAATAAAGTGCAACGTGCTAACCATCAAAACCACTTCTATATAAATTATGTGTATATCACATATGGAAAACAGTAATGGAAAATTCATCTCTTCACCTACTATCTTATAAATGTACAAAGAAAGAAAAAATCAAAATCAAAAAATCAGAAATAGACACATACTATTCTGTATTCCTCAGAGCAACATAAAACATTCAGATCACCACTTATTGTTGGCGATTCTAGATATTATATTGTATACAGAAACCAATAGATACTAACTGTTACATCACTTAAAAACACCTTCCACTGTATTGTTATTGGAATACATTTCCTATAGTATGTCATAAATGGACATGTAATTCCGCATCAAGATTATGCCCCCAGGGAGACTCGGAACCAAGTAATAAAATCATCTTGGATTCCATTTGTCTAAGTTCAGATGTTCGATCACCCACCATAGGATTGCTGTTGATAGATTTAATTCCATAGAATATTAATGTACTACAATCACCATTGTGTATATCCCAAAAATTTTTAGCCAAAGGATATGTTCTATCTTGATTTTTGATGGCTCTAAAATGTTGTAGAAATCTGATCTTCAACTTGTGGATGGTACTGCCAACATATTTTTTGCGACATCCATATTCAACAACATAAACCACATAGTCAGTATCACATGTGATACGATCCTTGATATCACAATGGCGACCATCAAAAGTTTGGTACTTCTGCATATTGTGTGCATATTTACATGCCTTACAATGGCCACATTTCCAAAGCCCCAAACTTTTTTTGCTCAGCCAAGATGTACTATCTTTTGTAGAAAATAAACTTCTAGTCAGATGATCCCCTAATGTGCGAGCCTTGCAATAGGTTATGGACGGATGTGGACCAATGTGTCCCTGATATTAGGATCATTCTGTAAAATATGCCAGTTTTTTTGTAATATAGTTTTCAAAGAACCATGTTGTTGATTGAATTCCAAAAATATTCTGGGAGATGATTGTTTATTCTCACTACTTATGAGTGTGTTCTTAAAAAGTAACTCATCCCTGCTTTTATTTTTGACTCTGTCCTGTGCATCCACTAAGATTTTAAGAGGATCATTGTCATGATTTCTATGTCATATCTACTCTCATCGGAGCATATTCTGCGAGCCCGCAGAAACTGACTATACGGTATGCTCCATTTTAGTGTTGTGGGATGTCCACTATTGGTATGCAAAATGGAATTGCATGCCGTGGGTTTGCGATTAATGGTGGTCCCTAATCAATCATTTTTCACTTCTAGTAAAATATCTAGAAATTCAATTGTCTCTCTACTGAAAGTGGTTTCCAAGTGGATATTAAACTGATTATCATTCAGCATATTTATATACTCCAAAAGTGATTGACCAGAGCCATCCCAAATGATTAAAACATCGTCAATATAATGCACCCACAGTACGACCTTATCCATGTAGATATTGTTGCCCTCAGACCATGCCACCTCTTTCTCCCACCAACCCATATATAGATTGGCATACGTGGGAGCAAAAGAAGCACCCATAGCCGTCCCTTGTTTTTGCAAAAAACAATCATTATCAAATAGGAACATGTTATGGGTCAAACAAAATTGCAACATAGACAAGAGCATGTCTGTATGTTCAAAAAATTAAATGGGCCGTGTTCTTAAAAAATATCTACATGCTTGTATCCCATATTGATGCTTAATGGAAGTGTAAAGAGAGGCCACATCCATGGTGACCATTAGATAATCTTTGTGTCACGGAATATTGTGTATCTTGGCCAAAAAATCGTTAGTGTCACGTAAATAGGAGGGTAGTTCAGTGACAAAAGTGCACAGAAACAGGTCTAGATATCGCAAAGTGTTTTCCATCAGCGACTGATTCATAATAACTATGGGTCTACCTGGGGGATGTGATTTATTCTTGTGGATTTTGGGCAGAAAATAAATACATGGAATTTTTGGATGTTCAATTTTCAAATATAAATATTCCTCATAGTCGATAAGATGTTTGATGTGCCATTCTTTAAGCATATCATGATAGGTAATTTGATATTGGGTTATTGGGGTTGATCCGTAACTTGTCCTAATGGTCTGTATTAGTCAATTGTCGATAGGCTTCTTTTGTATAGTCTTGTATGTCCATAATGACAATATTACCACCCTTATCTGAGGGCTTGATAATGATGGACGTATTAGATCTCAATGCATTCAGATCTTTCCAATCTTGTTGTGTAAAGTTCGATCTATTCATGGTTTTCAATGGGATTTTCATACGAAATGTATCAATATCCCAATTACCAACTTATGAAATATATCAATCAAATTTCCACTGGGTAATGGGAGATTAAATTTGCTCGACAGTTTTAAATGACTGGTATTATGATAGTCAGTAGTAAAACCTATCTCATTCAGCATTATGATGTTGGTATTGGTGTCATCATTGGTCGAGCATTTAATATATATATATATATATATAAGGAAGTACTGCTACAATCTTGTCATGGATGCGGAGATGTACTGCTTTAATGATGACAGAGGCCTACTTGTGCAGAGGTCATGTTTACTCTCACTGCCCACTCAATTCCATCTCTGAAAGCCATTTGTCAATTTATATATCCATGTTTTAGAAAAATTAACTGTGAGAACTTTTTATTATCCAAAGTAAGTAATGAAACTATTTAATATGAAAGTAAATAATTAAAACATACGTCAACCTTTTTTGTTACTTTTCATATACAAACTTCTACTTAACTGTACATGGTTACAATGCCATCAATAAAGTGAGCTAAGAAAGAAAGAGCAGCTACAATACTATGTCCCCACACCTGCGAAACAAAAGTTGCAAAATGAAGAAAAAGCAGGGAAGGAAAAAAAACTGCTGGTAAAAGAACAAAGACATTTCTTAAAATAATATGTGGTCAACTTGAAAGACAGAAAAATGAAGTACCTAGGAAACAAAGGGGCATATTCATACTCTGTTTGCGCTGGATTTGCGTCATTTTTTAATGCAAATCCAGCGCAAACTTAACTCCATATTTATATTTTGACGCTAGACCCGCCTAGCGTCGAAATATTGGAGTTAACGTCATTTTTTTACCGTGAAAACCTACCTTGTGTCAATGAGATGCAAGGTAGGCGTTCCCCGGCAAAAAATTACTCTAAGGTCTTAGCGCCTTATTTATCCTCCCGTGAAAAATCACGCATGGGAGGAGGAAGGCCTTAAATAATGGCCCTGAGTCTGCTTAGCACCATTATTTAATGCCTGGGTCACAGCAGGCATTAGGGAACCTGTGGGCTCACATCCATGGTCGTAGACCATGGAAGCAGCCCACAGGTGCCCTTCCCTGCCCCCAGGGACACCCCCACCCACACCTGGAGGACACCTAAGGATGGGGGGACCCATAACAGGTAAGACCAGGTAAGTTTTTTTTATTTTTCCAAACTGCCATAGGGGGGCCTAACCTGGTTCACCCCTATATGGCCATTGAGCAGGGGGGGCATGACTTCTGTCTTTTGACTAAGACAGGAGTCATGTCCAGGAGGTTGTCAAAAAATGACTCTAGTCAGGTTAGAGTCATTCTTCAGACTCTAACCTGACTGGCGCCATTCTTTGATGCACAACCTCATGTTTCCTCTGCGCCTCCCCCACCCGGTTAGCATCATTTATTTTGACGCTAACTGGGCCATACCGCCGGCTAGCTTCAGTCCTTAAATATGACACCCAGCTGGGGTCCAGGAATGGCGCTAGCCGGTGGTAAACTTTTTGATGCAAACCTGCGCTAACGCAGGTTTGCGTCAAAAAGTATAAATCAGGGCCAAAGTTTGACATCAACTAAGAAAGATGTAAAAGTACATGATAGGAAAAGTAAAATGTCCTACAATGAAACACAGACTTTAACTAGAAGACAGTGCCAGATCAAGGAAATTAGAGTTAGAATGTTTTGTGGCAGAGTAATTCATAACCCAATGAGACACATGAAGAAGTATAAAAAGAAGGAGAGAAACTGTCACACAAAAGGAACGCGTCGAGACTGTGGTTGATAAGGCGTTTACGCTGAAAAGGAAGCTGATTATTCTGATTTTAAACAGAATGAAAACACTATATAAAATAGTGTTGAGTATGAGGAGAAAATGTCAAAAGAAAAGATTAGTCAACAGAACTAACTTTTGCAAAGTTTTCAGTGCTAAATGGAGACATACTTCTAGTACTGAGCCCTTCTTTAATGAAGAGAGCTATTTACAAGATAACACATTTGTGCATGTATTTTGATGAATCTGGACAATGTTATGGAGTAAAAGATGGTTCTCCTATTAAAAAAGAGGCAGTGGTACCTAGAAATATAGAGGAAGTCATAGCTGAAGAGGTACACAGAAGGCTTAGATAGGCCCCTGTATATAAGTGGTTCTGTAGCAGTATTTGTGCTGAAAGCAATCAACTGACATTCTGAGGAATCTTCTACATATCTTTCCATGTAAAAGTCTTAAACAGAAATTTCAATTTTACAAGAATTAGATCCGTGCAAAGTAATGAAACATACAAACCTACAGGGGCACTCATTTGCATGTCTATCAAAGAAAGTGTGCCAAAGCACTGTTCTTCATTTTAGAATGCTAGTAGTACATCACTCTCAAATGCAAACTTTAGTTAGGAGTCTCTACCATGTGAAGACTCCTGTGCTATATTTAGAACAAAGGACTAGAGCTCTTTTGCATGGTTTGTGATGATGTAAAATTTTGTTTCTTTGGTCCTGAAGAGTGTAGAGAAAGTGAAGACTTGATGTATGCGGGTGTAGCAGAACAAGAAACTGGTATTACTGTTGATAACTTTACTGACGAGGGTAGAAAGCTTACAACATTAAGTTATGAAAAACAGACTGTGTTTGTATATGCTGTAGAGGTACTCACTTCAAAAGTCAAACTTGTTATGTTATTGAATCTTCAAAACCTGAAGAAGAGAATAGAGATAAGTGGCAAGAATGTGCAGCTTATTTGTGTGTAGAAGAACACTTTAATTGTTTCACACGTCAAACTGTATGTAAGTATTGTCATAACAAGTTAGAGAACAATAAAATGCAAGTTAGAGCAGTGTTTAACAAATTAGAACTGGTTTCAATTCCACAGGAGCTTCAAGATTTGAATGTCTAGAGTCTATACTTATACAATGTGTATATCCGTTTCAAGCTATAGTCCTATTTGTGCCAAAGTCAGCAACGCCACCTCCAACTGACCTCCAGAAAGGTCTTAAAGGTAGAGTTGTGTACTTGCCATTAGATTTCAAGCAGAATATTGAAACTGTAGGGGTGCAGAACAAATTGGAAGAAGGATCTGTAACTCTAGTCAATGGTGTCCCAACCAAGAGTAAAAAGATAAGAGTTAGTAGACGTTAGTAAAGTAAATAAAGCAACGTTATATCTGGTACAAAATAATATTTACTATAAAAATGTAGATGATCTTCAAGATATTACACATATGGAGGATACCACAGTTTCATCAAGAGATCAAATCAGACAAATCGAACAAGATCAGAAGAAATTTATGAAGACTACATTATTCATCCTCTACATTCCAAAGAGATTATTGGAGATGCTATTGATCTCTTTCAGATGAAAAAAGTGAAAGTTGCTCCCTTAAGTGTGTGAGAGAAGACCTTAGAAGCTCACTGTTTTCCACAACTGTTTCCTACTGGAGTAGGTGGTAGATATGATGAGCGGCCTATACAAATACCAGCAGCAGAGTACAGATCAACTAGACATTACTCAGAGGACCAAAGATTCCGGTTGTGTTTTCCCTATATATTTAATCTGCTTTTTGAGAGTGACTTGTCCCACTTACTTCATGCAGTTAATCATATTCTGACAACAGGTGTGAATATGCAGAAACTGTCAGCAAGGGAGTTTGTTGAAAATGTTAATGGAAAAGATGAAAATCTTGGATACACTTTAATTAATTTGATGGCATGTCAGCCTGGTACCAGTGAGTATTAGTATCATCATCACGGAGAGCCTAAATGCATGTTGAGAAACCTAGGAGCAACTACCTGGTTTCTGACACTCAATTGTGCTGAGTATGGGTAGGATGACCTCCTTGATTTCTTAAGAGAAGCAAATTCAAATACATCAATCTAAAGACGCCTGGAGACCTCTGCTCATTGGATCCAGCTTGTAGATATTTTAACCATAGGTTTCAAGCAATGATGGCTTTCAATTGCAATAAAACTAATCTCCCTCTTGGCAAGGCCACTGATTTCTTTTGGCGCATAGAGTACCAAGCTAGAGGTGCTCCACATACTCACATGCTGTTTTGGGTAAAAGATTCCCATTACTTTGGAACAGATACTGATGAGTCTGTCTTGTCCTTCATAGAAAAGTATGTAACATGTGCCATCCCAACAGAAAGTGCTGAAGAGGGATTGAGACAAGTTCTACGATTTAAAAATCACAGGTGTGGTAAATACTGTCATCGAAAACTTAAAGCTAAAGCTAAATTTTACCTAAGATGTAGTTTTGGATTACCACGACCTGTCACCTTTTTGACAGCAGTGAGGCACACTCTAACACAGAAATCACAAAAAATACTTACAATCTGAAAAGAACAGAAGCTTCAGAATATATAAATGACTATAACCCTGTTAATCTGAAGATGTGGAATGCAAATATGGATGTACTATTTGTAGCAGATAACTCCATTGCTGTTGCTCATTATGTGACTTCTTATATCACAAAGTCTGAAGAGATAGAGATAAAAGAGGTCAGGGAGCGGATTTCTGCAGAAAAGTGTCTTACCAAGAAACTATACAGTTTTAGTTTGGACATGCATTCCCACAGAGAAATTGGATCTTATGAATGTGCAGATAGGGTGCACTTGGCAAGTTCTCCAAGTCTAGAGGAATTCTGTGGGTAAGCCTAGGCCTTGCAAGCAGTTGTAATAGAGTATTGAAGTCTTTCTCAGAAATACAGTACCTTGCAGAATTTGATCCAAAGAGTACAGACATTCTAAAAACTAACATGCTGGATACATACTACCCAAGAAGGAGTCCTCATCTTGAAAACATGTGTCTCTATGAAGTAGCATTATGCATATAGAAGTAATGCAACTAAAACTATAGAAGAAGGAAGGTTTGCAGTCATTGGATGTGATGGTTGTTTGGTGAGACACAACAAAGGAAATCTGTTTAACCACAGAAAGCTTATATGGCAAACTGCAGTGAGAAGATAGGTTTTCTATTTGGCATGTGTGCAACTCTTTAAGCCTTGGCATGCTGATTCAGATTTACTTTGACAGTATGCTTGTTATGAAGACTCATTCAATGCTGTAAAGGACAGTGTTAATTTTTGTGTGTTTCCAACATACTTGCAGATGTTGAAAGATGAGATTGAACAGGAAGAATCCATTCCTGCCGAAATAGCCAGGAAGAGTTCACAAAGCAGCCAAAGGTCTGTACCAGGAAGTCAAGGTTCTCTTGGAGGACTAGTAATTCAAAATGAAGCAGCGATAGCTATGAATGAGGTGGCGATTGGAATGCAACAGACAAGAGAGGGAACTGTGGATTTTGAAGTTAGTGGAATAACTGAACAATGAACAAAGATACATTTATAATGAAGTGAAAGGAAAAATAGATTATGGATTTCTCCACAGTAAGAAACTATGCAAATGTTTGTCTTGTAAACCAGTACTACTATACATCAGTGGACAGGCTGGCACTGGGAACAGCTTCTTAATTAACGTTCTCACCAGTTATCTACAAAAGACCACAGATTTGAATTTGTCATGTGTAGTCACAGCACCAACAGGGTTAGCTACACTTAATATTAAAGGAATTACTCTACATCAACTACTAATGCTACCTGTTGAACATGACAATAAATCAGAATATCAGAAACTATCTGGTGACACTTGCCATGAAGTATTAAGAGTACTAAACAAAAATAAGCTACTAATCATTAATGAAGTGAGCATGGTATCAAACATAATGCTAGCCTTCATATACCTAAGGATGCAGGTGACTTCAAGAACCAACTATGATGTACTCTTTGGAGATAATAATGTAATCGTCTTTGGTGACCTACTCCAACTTACTCCTATAAAAGTACAACCTGTTTTCAAAACACTTGCGCATGAATAAACAAGAAATTCCCTGGTAAGTATTGGCAATGTAAACATTTGGTTAAACATTGAATACAAGGAATTTGTGAAGAACATGCTCCAAGCATCTGATATGGAATCAGGAGATATACTAAAAGACATTAGAGTGGGAGTTCTGACAAAAGAGGGGAAGTGTACTTTGGAAACTCGCCTTATTAAAGTCTATTCCAATATAACATTATAGCACCAGAAATAATGTTCAATTTCATTAAAGAAGAGAAATCTATAGTTTGTTTAATGCCAACACTTCAAGAGTGCTCCAACTTTAATGACAAATTACTATAACTGGAGAAAGAAGATATTTTGGAAACTACAGCTATTGATAAAATGGAACATAAGGGAGTCATAATACTACTGACAGATAAACTATAACAAAATTGGATTCTTTTGGAAAAAATCAGTAGGCAAGACAGCAAGATTAGAAAAGCGTTTACGTATCTGCAAAAATTGTCGAGTTCTTTTGACATAATTTAAATGTTGAGGAAGTCTTAGTAAATAGTGCAATAGTTAAAGGTATTGATTTCAGTAATTTTCCAAATAGAGATGAGGTAGAATATTTGGCTATAAAATTTGATCAGATAGATGGTGGGAAGAAGATTGGGTGATGTATTGTACGGTTTTTGCTTGTGAAAGACATATATCCGTTGACAACAATCTCTTTTTAGCATATGCTGTAATCACCAATAAATCACAAGGTTTAAGTTTGGATGCAGCTTTGGTTAATATTGGAAGTTCTAAATTCACAAAAGGAATGTCATATGTGGCATTGTCACAAATTAGAACATTAGCAGGTTTGTTTTTGATTGACTATGATGAGAACAAAATTAGTGCTGATGTAAACTGTGTACGAGAGTACAATTGGTTAAGAAGTCTCTATGCTCCTCATTTAGGCCAGTACCCTGTTTATGAGAACCAGATACTCTGCCCGAAGCGGAAGATTATAAAACAGTACACGGAGCCCCAAGAAAAGAAACAAGAAAAGGAGAACACATAGAGAGCTAAAAGAGAAAACTGGAAAATGATGGTGAAATTGTAGGTTATCAGTTGTAAAACAGTTCAGGAGTCAACTGCTATGCAAATGTTGATCTCAGTGTACGGTTTCATTTGCCATATTTAGTAAACCAAATTGAACAAAGATCAGATAAGAGAATGTCTTCTGTACTATATAATTTGCTGCAACATTTAATAAGTGACAGCCCTGTAATACATTCTGCTTCAGGGATCTGAGATCTTTTAGATACATGTACAGGATCAATAATGTTTACTCGCAACACTCAACAAAATGCACAAGAATATATTACGGTCATCCTTGGAGGTGTAGAACAAGAATAAATAAATATTGATGATCTCTTTGGACTCAGTTACAAACGGAAGCATGACTGCAAAGACTTCTTTTTCACACGTAGCACTGAAATCGCTCTAAATGATTTATTTTCTTAACATTACCAGATTGTAAAACTGTGCCTTTTGACAACTTATACAAATATGGTAACCAGAATATATCCTGCCCAAACTGCAGATCTGACCTTATCTCTACATTGTTTCTATTAAGAACAGGAAAATACCTTATAGTAATGCTACAGCGCTGCAGAGCACAGGGTTCCTAAATGGAAACTCAAATTTTCAACTTCAAATCTGGGCAGATATAAATTTCAGGAAGAACTTTTACTGCTTTAGCTATCATCTTTCATGAAGGAGTTAATACAACCTCTGGAAACTGTACTGTAAATTTAAAAAGCAAAACTGGATGGACAGAGTGGAATGACAGCAACCTGCAATACAAACCAAAACTTCCCTTCAAACTACTTAACTCATAACTTCTGTTTCTTCAACCAAAGTGCTAAGGAAAGGTTATAGTTAAAAATGTGACGTACAGTGTTTTCTGTACGTGGTTCAAGTATTTGTTTGACATTATTCGGCCTATTAAGGGTAATGCCATTAAAAAAGATGCTCACATGTCAAGACTCCTTGTAATGTTCCATAAAGCAGTTTATATATCAAGTCTATACAACACTCTCTAATTAAAGTCTGAAAACCGGTAGAACATACTCCAATTTCAGCAGCTCAAAGCTAAAAGAATAAAGGGCCAGATGTAAGTACATTCTGAATTGCGACCCGCAAATTGCGAGTCAGACCGACTCGCAATTTGCGAGTCGCAATTCAGAATGTTGGATGGTGTCCCTGACACCATCTGCGATTCGCAGGGGGGTCGCAAAGGCCCACCTCATGGATATTCATGAGGTGGGTCACAATTTGCGACCCCCTTGTGATGGCGGCCCTCACAGGGATGGTGGCCTGCTGCGGACAGCAGACCACCATGTCTGTGACTGCTTTTTAATAAAGCAGTTTTTTTTTGGTAATGTAGCCCGTTTTCCTTAAAGGAAAACGAGATGCATTACAAAACTAAAAAATGAAACGTTTTCTTTCAATTTTTTCAGAGCAGGCAGTGGTCCATAGGACCACTGCCTGCTCTGAAAAAATGTTTTTAATGCCATTCACAAAGGGGAAGGGGTCCCATGGGAACTCCTTCCCTTTTGCGAATGGGTTAGCACCCATTTGAAATGGGTGCTAACTGCGATTGCTTTGCGACCGCGGTCACAAAGCAATCTGGCATTGTACTGTGACTCGCAATTAGGAAGGGGACTCCCCTTCCTAATTGCGACTCGCAAACCCGTTTAGTGATTCGGTAAACAGGTTACTGAATTGCAAAAGGGGTTTTATGCATTGCCAAGTGCAGTTTGCACGTCGCAAACAGCAAAATTCGCTGTTTGCGACGTGCAAACTGTTTGCTACATCTGGCCCCAAAATTCCTTCAAGTGAAAAAAAAGACACCTTTTACTTCTCCAACCAAACTTTTACATCCTAATAAGGGAAAAAAAACATCTACAGTGTGGGATTTTCTATAAATGGATTATGAGTTCTCCAGACATCATTTGGCTTAGCATGGATGATGTATTTCAGAAATATCTTTAAAAATGAAAAGTACTTCACATTTACTTCTGATACTGTACCACATATATAATTATTCAAGAAAAATGTTATAATCTGTGTAGGAAGCTTGCTCTCTATATAGTAAACGAAAAAGACGTGCACTGTGTAGAGAGTCCAAGCAAACCTACTCTGGTACCCAGAGGTAAAAAGCAGACCACCTAATGCTGTGTTTTTGTGGTAGTGTGGGTGAATAGTCAGGCTTATCTTGGAGATATGCTAAGCATTTGTTGTACTCACAGTTTCAATAAATGTGGACACACACTTGGAAATATAACTCAAAACCAATTTACAAAAATACTTTCGATTTTTATAACATTTTTAAGACCAAGATCATCAATATACAGTAAGTACTTCTTTTGTTATGATTTTTCAAAGTTTACAAAATATATGATATTTGTGCATAATTATGCACCATAGGAATGAATAGAGAAATCTTTAGAAATGCATACAAACTTTTAATGCTCTCACAAGTGTCACCTTCAAGTTTTAGGTTGAGGTCATCAAGATGTCCTGTGGGCCAGCCGGAAAAGTTTGTGCAGTTCCCGGTTCAAGCGGGAGCAGTGGCTGAAAGTCTTGGAACTGGTGCACAGCAGAGAAGGGGATCACTTGTAAACACACTGCACAGGTGGACTTAAAGGTAAGTCTGGTGGGTCCCCTTGGAGGGTAGACGACGCAAGGGGTTAGGGACTTCTAGAGAACAACTGGTTTGGCATTGCAGGGGCCAGGAAGGCTGGGTGCAGTGCAGATAGATCAGCCAAGAGTTGTGCCTCAGGGAGTCCTTGAAGCCAGGTGCAGGTCACTTTGAGGGTAGATTGCAGGTCAGCAGAGCCACTCTTGGCTGGTTCTCGGGTGTCCTTAAGTCCCTCGACTGGTGCTTGCTTCAAGTTTTCGTAGCGTTCAGAGTGGACTTTGCTTCTGGGTGTCCGACATTGGGGGTCCAGTATCCTGGGCAATGGGACTTCTCAGGCCCTCAAAGGCAGTGCCACCAAATTTGGCACACTGGTAGGTTTTATCCTTCAGGTCTGTTGTGTGGATTTTGGTCAGTCTGCTGGCTCCAGTTTGTCAGTGAACTAGACTTCACTGGTTCCGTGCTTGCGGGTTGCAGGAGAGTGATACCTTTTTTGCAGAAGCTTGGAGGTGCTCTAAGGGTTATTAGAGTCGCTTCAGCGGCAATTGTCCAGTCCTAGGAGCAGCAAGCAGGGTTTGGCACCTTTTTCTTTGTGCAGCAGGACTTCCGTTCTTGTGCCTTAGGTCTTTGTTCCTAGTCTTCTTGTGTCCATCGAATCTGATTTGCAGGTCTAGGCATGCCCACTAAATACTGAATTTAGTGGGCGTTAGGTGGAGTACTAGGTAGTGGCCAATGGGCCACCTACCTTAGGATGGCTACACCCACTATGTGACCACTTCCTTCACACCCCTAGCCCTGATTGGCTATTTTCTTGCCATCCAAGATGGAGGAAAATGAAATGGAGTGGTCACCTCACCTTCCACACCTGAGGGATGGTGGAGGCTAAAGGGGGACACTCCTCCTACTCTGGCTAAGGTTTCCTGCGGGGTTTCCCACTCAAAGTGGGGGGAAAACCTTTGTAGTAGGGGGGTGTCAGATTTCAAAGGCAGTAAAGCCTTTGAAGCTGACCACTAGTGCAGGAGGTCTGCCTGGGGGAGAAGGTGTAACACCTCCACCCAGGAAAGGCTTTGTGTTCTGGATCCTGAGAGAAGAGGCTCTCACCCTAGGAGTCCAGACTTCTGCCTGGTGGTGGCAGGCTGATTAACACCAGTCAGCAACCATGCCAGGGCTGTTAGGTTTTGCAGGGGGCACCTCTAAGGTGCCCTCTCAATACATTTTATAATAAACCCATCGCTGGCATCACTGTGGGTTTATTATTCTGAGTTGTTTGAGACTAAACAACCCAGTACTCAGAGAGCCCATCATGTAGCTGGGGAACTCGTAATGACTAGTGTCCAGCACATGTATTTGCTATGGCTTCCCAGTACACTTACTATGTCTTATGGGTTTGCAAAAATACATTAGGGGCATATTTGCTCATGCACACGTATGCCCTCACATGAATTATAGTGCATCCTGCCTTAGGGCTGTAAGGCCTGCCAGAGGGGTGACTTACCTATAGTGTATGTGGTGTTAGTGGACATGGCACTCTTGGTGAGTGCCATGTTGAGTTTGCAAATTTTAAATACACCTTCTCATGCACTTGCATTGGCAGTCTGCATGAGGCTGGTGTGGGGCCTCTCAGAGTGGCACAATTGGTGCTGCAGCTCTTGGGGGCCCTCTTCAGTACCCATGCACTAGGTACTAGGGGTGCCATTTACTAGGGACCTACAAAGGTGGCTGCAGTGCCAAACTAATTACAGTTTTGGTGAAAAAGATCTGGCCTGGGAAACCTGTTTAGCAAGGGCCCAGGGCACTTATAGTTTGAACCCACATCATTTTCCAGGCAAAACAGGGGGCTACCATGTCAAAAGAGGCTCTTTCTCCCAATCTGCTTGTTTTGATTACTGCATGACTGTAGAGAAAGCCACTGAATAATTAATTGTAGTGGCTGCAATGCATAGTATAACTTATTTAAAGTGATTTACTATGAAGATTTTTTTTTTTTTTTTTACAATCCATTGATTGTTTTTTCCCCACAGTTTGAAGGTGATGCTTTATACAGACCATCGCTTACAGATGAAGAAGTAGAAAAGCTGGGAACAGCTAAAAATGAAAAAAATGATATTTTTAGTACATTGTAATATAGTCTTTCAGTATACGAGTATAAGCAATGACTATTGTTATATTTATGTCAATATGAAGATTAAATACTAACATATCTTTATATTTTTTTCCAGTAGCCGCTGCAGTTGAATGACATTACATGTCTAAAAACAGTTCTTGAGGCTGAGACATATTGCTCAGATACAATGGAGACTGATTTTAAACATAAACTGCTCTTTCCATACTTTCCACCAGTTTATTTTGCTTATTTCCTAATTAAAGTTTCAGTGTAATACAACCAATTTTCACGTAGTTACGAAGCAAGTTAATTAATCATTGAAGCACTAGCTCATAGATGCTCTCACACAACCGTCTACACACCCATACAGGCACTCACACAACCAATAACTCACCCATAGAGGCACTCACTCAACTCAACAGGCACTCACACAGGCTCTACCTCACCCATAAACACACTTTTTAATATTCTTAGTCACTCATACAATCACTTACACAGTCACTCACTAATTCTTATAGCCATTCCAATAGCCATTTACTCACTGAATGCAGTTACTCACACCACCACTCGTTTACAGGTTAAACCACCCAGTTTACAAATTACTCACCCATAGAGCGGGTGAGATACACACTTGCTCTCTCATACAAGTACTCACACAAACATTTATTCACCAACATAGCCCCGAATGGACTCCATCAATCATCCATACATCATTCATACATTCTTTAACTTACCAAAACACCATTCATACACTCAGTTACTTACTCAAACATGCAGGCAGTCAATAATCCATTCAGTACTCATGGACTCACCCATACATGCACTCATACCCTCACTCACCCAAACATATTTTCACTCATTGTCTCTTAAGTCGACAATACAGCTCTAATGCACTCATTCACTTCCCATACATGCACTCATGCAGTCAATGCCTCACCCATACATACACCCATACACTAAATCACCCATACACCATTCCTGCACTCAGTCGCTCTCCCAAACATGCAGTCATGCACTCTCTCATTCACCTATGCAGCACTCATGCACTCACTTCCCTCACCCACACACACTCCTGCTCTTTCGGTCACCCATGCACTACTCACACACTCACTCACCCATACATGCACTCATGCACAGATTCACTCAGCCATTCATGCACTCAGTCACTCATTCATACTTGCACTTGTGCACTCACTCACTCACTCACTCACCCACACATCACTTATACATTCACTTACTCACCCATTCATGCACTCATACAATCAGTAAATTATCCATACACCACTCATGCACTCACTCACTTGCCCATACATACGCTTAGTCAGTCACTCACACATGCACTCAGTCACTCACCCATACATGCACTCAGTCACTCACTCATACATGCATTAACTCCCTCACCCATACATGCACTCAGAGAATCACCTATACAGTCATGCACTCACTCACCTATACAGTCATGCACTCACTCAGTCACACATACACCACTTATGCACTCAGTCGCTCACACATATATCACTTATACACTCACTGACCCATACATGCACTCATACAATCAGTAAATCACCCATACACTACTCATACACTTAGTCATTCTCCCATACACCAGTCATGCACTCACCCACCCACACATCACTCATACACTCACAAATACAGACACTTGCGTTCACTCACTCACTTATACATGCACTCACTCACCCATACATGCAGTCACTCACTCACCCATACATGCACTTTTGCACTCACTCACCCAAACATGTGCTTATGCACTCACTCACTCATCCATATAGCCAGTGATGTTCCCACTCAGCCAGTAGACCCATTCTTGCACCACTCACTCATCCATACATGCACTTATGCACTCAGTTACTCAGTCCTGCATGCCCTCATACACTCATTCAGTCACCCATACAATCACCCATACACTACTAATGCACTCAGCCAATCACCTTTACAATACTCATGCACTCATTCAATCACCCATATACCCACTGATGCGCCTAATCTCTCACCCATTCAGACACTGATGCACCCAATCACTCACCCATTCAGACATTGATGCACCCAATCACTCATCCATACAGACACTGATGTACCCAATCACAAACCCATACACACACACTAATACACCTAATCACTTAGCCATACACACATACATCCATGCATTTACTCACACATACACACACTGACGTACCTATTTACACACGCATACATGGAATCATGCACTCATCTTTTTTAACCATAAAAGTTTGTACTAACAAGAACCTTTTGTTTTTTTGTTGTTTTTGTGTATTTTGTGTGTGCTTTTATAAAAAATGTGGGGTTTTTGTATGCAAACTAAATGGCAATATGGAGCTGAACAAGTTCAACAGGCAGCAAAAAAAAAGGCTGCAAAAAGTGAGATTGGAAATTATATTTAACACTTGTGCTGCTTTCCTGCATCGCAAAGGACTTGAACTGACTGCTCTCCAGCAGAGATGACTGTGCTGCAGTCCATACAATATATTTTCATCAGCTGAATTCAGATGCTGTGTCTCCAACATGGGTCTGTACTTCTACAGGCACTGTGTGCCCTGGCTCAGATAGTGCTGCTGAAGATCTTGATGTTCCTAGCCTTTTTTAACTGGTTGGTGTGGTACGTTTTTAGGTGGTATAACATTGATGTAGTGCCACATGAGTACTTTTTACTGGATCCTCTGGAGAGCTTCTTTTGATAGAGAGCACTTCACCATTTTACCCACAGTCTTTGACTCTCTTGATGGAATTGTGAAGAAGTGCCACGCAACACTGGCTCTCCTCACTGAAGCCCCTTCATCTCCATAGTCTTCATTCTCCGGGTCTTCAATCATTCCTGTGCTGGGTGCGGCACCTGACGACTTGGCTTTCTCCTGTTGCCATTCTGGAAGTTTTGAAAAACCCCAAATGCAAACCTTTAAAAGGACTGCTCCTATATTTGCAGATAGACCTGCTCAGAATGAATCAAGAACCAAATGGAATGTTCATGAACAGACAAATGGGTGGGATCCTTATTAAAATGCTTGAAAACTTTCCACTCCAATCATATAGTTTCCTTTCCTGGTCACATGATCTTTCCAATGACGCATGTCGTTGCGACATTCAGAAATATAATAATTTTTTTTTTATTTCAAATAAGTCTGCATGGGAAAGTTAAAACATCATCACAATAAACCCCTATAACCAAACAATGTCTCCAATATCTGTATATATTTGTTTTACTATTTTTGAAAAACACGCGGTTGTAGCGGTTAAAGACATCACCGCGACTGCCAGAGTCAATACAATAACTCAAAAAACACTATAAAAGTACTTTCCTACAAAGTGTAATACCAAAAGAAAACTGTAAACAGTATATTAGTACACCCCTAGGATCAAACACTGCCTACAATATCTGTATATATGTGTTTTTAAAACCAAGCGGTCATGTAGTTAACGACGTCTCAACGACTGCCGGAGTCACCGCGGAAACTCAAACACTACGAGAAAAGTACTTTCCTACAAAACCTAATACAAAAAGGAAACTTTAAACATTATATTAGTAAGCCCCTATAAACAAACAGTGTCTACATTATGTGCATATTTGTGATTTACACTATTTGAAAACCATGCGGTTGTCGCAGTTAACCTCACTGCAACCACTGAGGAAACGCAAAAACCACCAGAAAAGTACTTTCCTATAAAACCTAATGCAAAAAGAAAACTGTATACATCATGTTAGGAAACCCCTTTAACCAAACAGTCTCTACAATATGTGTATATAAGTGATGTGCACTATTTGAAAACCACAAAGTCATTGTGGTTGATGACATCACAGTGATGTCCAGGGTCGCCACAAACACTGAACATTGATTTGTGAAATATTTTCCATTTAAAAATCATTCCAAAAGATAATTTAAACATGTTGTTGGTATATTTCTACTGTGAAACATTATGTATACTATATATATATTCAAAAAAAGCAGTGATTAAAGCGCAATAATAGAAATTTAAATAATGCTTCAGCAATTTAATATAATATTTAATAAGCTGTATTTAATTCCCTAAAATATAGTGACTAACACTGAAGCGTTATTTCAACAGAAACATATTTTATATCTATAACAGATAATATCCATTTAGAGGAAAAAATTACACAAACATTAGAAACTACTTGAAAAAACATACATTACAAGGTTGTTATAATTAGGAAATTGAATTTAAAAAAACATTGAAATTCACTGAAAAAAACAAAGGTTACAGGGTTGTTATAGTCAGGAAATTGAACTTGAAAAACCTTAGAAATTCACAAAAAAAACAAAGGTTACAGGGAGGTTATAATTAAGCTCACATTTTAAACATACAAAACCAGAGAAATTCAGCAGTTACAGTTAGCTGACCTAACTATTATTTGTGCCCCCGCAATGCACTTACATCACTTATGACATGGTCAGTGACATCGCTGATGCCATCACTGATGACATCTCAAATGACATCACTGATGACATCTCAGATGACATCACTGATGACATCAACCATAGGCCCACTCACACACCACTTACACTGCATATAACTTCTCCTCAACGCACTGACATACCCATTCAAAGACCCATTCAAACACTCCCACCTAGACACTGAACCATGGAGCCACTCACATATCAACACACCCATACCAGCCACTAACACCACTCATATATACAGCCACTCATGCACCTACTCACTGACCAATACAGCCACTCACACATATAGCAAAACAGACATACAGACACTTACACACCAACTCATACACCTGTACAGCCACTCACACGCTGAATCAGTCATCCATACAGCTACTCACACACCTACTCACTCAATCATACAGTTACTCACACACCCACTCACTCACACACCCACTCACTTACTCATACACATATTAACACATGTACTCACTCACTTATACAGTCACAGACAAGCACATACTCTCCCATACAACCTCTCTCACACTGACTTACTCTCTTTTTATGCCACTCACACACTCGTACAGCCACTCGCACACCCACTCACTCATCCATCCAGCCACTTACATACCTATTCATGCACCCATACAGCCACTCATGTACCATGGCACTCACACACACAGACACTTGTGTACCTGCTAAATCACTCATTTAGCCACTCATGCACCCTCACATTCACCATTTGCAGCCACTGACATACCAGCACACTCACCCATACAGCCACTTATTTACCCTCTCATTAACCATTACAGCCACTTACATACCCACCCATACAGATACTCACACAGCCACACACTTACTCATATACCCACTAACACACCCACTTGCTCAAACTCACACACCCGCTCATTAATATATACAGTCTATCACATACCCACTCACTCTTTCATACACCACTTACACACCCACTCACTCACCTATACAGGCACTCCCACAGCCACTTACTTTAGTATACATGTTTAACACTCAGTAACTTTTAGAAAACACTCACAATCATGGGATGATGTTGTAAGTGATGTCATCTGTGATGTGATTTGAGATATCATCAGTGATGTGATTTGAGATGTCATCAGGGATGTCATCAGTGATGTCACTGACCATGTAATAAGTGATGTAATATGTGAGGTCATAAGCAGTGCATTGTGGGGCGTAAGGTCTAGTTAGGCTAACTATAACTTATAAATTTCTCTGTTTTTTGTACGTTTAAAATATGAGCCTAACTACAACGTCCCTATAACCTTTGTTTTTTCAGTGAATACACACACACACACACACATATATATATATATATATATATATATATATATATATATATATACACACTCACACCCATCTATATAAGGTATATTTGTACATGTATACACACACACATATGTTCTATATATGCATATCTATATAGGTATAAATAGATAGATAGATAGATAGATAGATAGATAGATAGATAGATAGATAGATAGATAGATAGATAGATAGACATTTTAAATATACAAATTCATTTTTCGTTAGAGTTATCTCATATCTTAAATAACTATAACTTGTGCCCTAAGGTAACTATAACTTGTGCCTCCACCGTGGACAGTGTTTTCATCAAACATTTTACTGCAAATATTAAATTGATATTATCAATGATGTTATCAGAGATGTCATGAGTGCTGTACTTTGTCGGGTAATTAGCTGTGCATCGTGAGGGCGCAAGTTATAGTTATCTTAGAGCCCAAGTTATAGTTACTTGTGATAACTCTAACTATAACAGGTGAATTTCTATGGATTTGTGCGTTTAAAATGTGAGCCTAACTAGCACGTCTTTGTAACCTTTGGTTTTGTAAGTAAATTTTTAAGTTTTTTTAAATTCTATTTCCAAACTATAACGTACCTGTAACCTTAGTTTTTTCAGTGAATTTCCACACATTTTTAATGTAAAGTCATTTTCATTACTATAAATTAATCCAACCACCACCACCCACGGCATTCGGCGGGCAGGGAAACAGAGGAAACCGCTCGCATGAAGTGAGAGCTGTTTGACAGCTTTCACATCATACGAGCGGAGTGTTTGTTCTGAATTGGTGGGAGCTGTCATCTTATAGTTCGGAAAACAGGTATTCGATAGGGAACCACCTTTCAACATCAGATTTAGGCAGAATTTTTACTAATCTGCTATAACAACCATAGCATAGCACCTACACATAGCACAAAGAGGGTGTTAAGACTATAACTTTTCCCTATTGTTTTCATTTCTTTGCTGCGTTACTGTTTTTTTTCTATGTGGTTACAATTCATATTATATGCACTAGGTTAGGATTATAAAGTATACATTTTTGATGCATAATCTGTTGTATTGCATTTGAAAAGTGTTATTCCTTTATGAAAGAGAGTTTGGGTGTCCACTAATTGTCCCTGTCCCATCTTATGGGACTGATTGTTACCAGAAAACACTTCTTCTTAAGCAAAGTTGCTCAGTGGGTTGTGTATTGGGTCCAGGTTTACTGAGTCCTTAGTGCCATAGAGTCAGAAATCTGAACCGTTCAACTCTACGGGGGGAGGAGTATAGAGAACATATTTTTCTTTTCCTCCCATTGTTTGATTTCTTTAAATTTCTGTCTTACTCTCCCCCATGTCTCCCTGTGTCTTCCTTTGTTGGCTCTTAGAATGCCTTCCTTTATCTTTAATAATGTATGTGTATTTTAACGTTGATGAGCTCATTAAAATATCAAACTATCCTATTAGGATTCACAACTGTGAACTGCAGGTTACAGGAAGTGCTCTGCAGCAAGTACTTTAACTACTTGAGCCTATTTCCAAGAAATAGGCAAATGGCACTCTCGTATGATGATTATTTCAATTTGTTATAAACTTTGACCAGCTTTAGCGCTGTCTACTAAGATTACTGTATCAGAGACTCTCAACTATATAAAAGCATTGACAAAGCCAATAGCTGGTCAGCCAAAGCCAGACCTATTATCTATGGCCATGTTTAGTTCAGTTACCCATTTCCTCAATTAAAAGTTGCCTTTTTAACTTGCCTATCCTGAAACCAGTAATTTTCTGTTCTTAAATTTACAGCGTTAAAATAACGCTATTACGCCAATGCCAAAGTTAATCTTTTAATATTTGTTTTTGATCTGTTAGCCTAGTGTTGACGTTTCTATCATGAGCATAAGGAAAGTATGTTCACTGCATCTTCTTGACCATTTCGATCTGAAGACGAAATCTCTGAGACTCTGTAATCGAACATATTGTACCATGGTTGCTCTTCATTTTCACATAATCCAGTAAAAGGTTTGAAACCAGAAACATTTGAATTACTTGAATTTGTAGCTCTGACCACCTGACTTGAGAATAGCATACCACCTAGATATCTTATTGAACTCACTCTATTTGGGAATGTGTTTTTCCTAGGCGTACTTAAGTAGATATTTGCTTGCCTGTTCATGTACCTATTTCATATCTTGTAGGATTTTTATGCCAACAAGAACCTCAGAAACTTCTACAATGTCCTCTCTACCAACACAGATAAAGTGGGCTTGGAGTTTGTGTCCACCATGGAAGGTGAGTCCTTTCACATCCATTATGCTCCTCATTGTCCACGTAAGGTAGCACCAAAGCCTGCTTCACTGCATCTCTTTGGTTCCAATTAGGAAGCTGACACACTCAATTTGTCCTTTATATTTTACTGAATGAACATGGGAGATCTCACACTTTTTGCATAGGTGGTTCCAGATTTTAGTATTCCATTGCCGATATTTTAATGCTCTCTACAAAACTATGACTTTGTAGCTCACAGTTTTGACAAAAAAAAAACTAAGCCAGAGGGTTGTAAAGGTATTTGCCCAGGTTACAGTGTTTTGATGAGAACAGAAGCAACAAAAAAGGTCTCTCCTTTGTAAAACACCTCCTTGACCAGTTGACGCAGAATAGACTGTATTCCTGAGGGCTACATAGTCCTACAAAATATGTAAAAACATGTCACTGGAATGAAACTGTTACTCGAGAATGTATTAAGAGTACTCATTACCAAATACAGTAATTGGAAGGGGAGTTGTCACCAGCCAAGTAAATCAAACAGATAAATCAAAGGATTTAGGGGACAACAACACTGAAAAATAAAACTTATAAATATAATGACCAAAAAAAATGTCATTAGTTTGAATGTAATTCTATCATACACATTGAACTGACAAGCATTTCATGCAGCTGTATTCCACCACCTTTAGACTATTATCAAATTCCATTAGATGAATGTTTCTTTCACATAATCTAGTTTCCATTGAATTAGTGATTCCCCATAAGCCTGTTTGCATTTCGAAAATCCATCCTTCTCTTGTGTTGTATATTCTCCACCAGCAAAAGAGCCATGGGCCAGATGTAGCAAAGGGTTTTTCCCATTCTGTGTCTATGGGAAAAAGTGTTTGTACATATGGCCCCATGTTCCTTATAAGAAGACATTTTGCAATTTTCAGTCATTGAGCCCCACTCCTCACCTGGGAGACTAGACACATCAACACCTTGCTGCCTTTTTCATCAATTCCTGAGTCCAGCGATATCCCTGATCGCCAAAAGCATACTGATGTCCCTAGCTGCTCTTTTTGCAGAGTCCATGTAGAGTCAACCCATCTAATAACTGTTTGGCATGTATTCCAGACATACTTGAGAGCACTCTTTGAGTGTGATATATACCCTCTCCCCTGTGCCATAAATATTTATACAAAATAGGATCCTACAGCCCTGGGACCATTCTACCCTCTCACTCCCTCCTCAGAGCCACATGATGGAAGAGCTCATCTAACATTCTACCAAGGGAGAGATGAAGATATAATCAGTGGTGTAGTGAACCAAATCCTCCTGTAGATCCTTACTCTAGCAATCTGAGTCATCTGGAAAATTCTTGAACTGCTGAGCTCATTCCGGTTGAAGGTGGACCGGCCCACATTGAAGTAACCAGTAAATATGTTGCTAGTTGACTGAAAATTAAAATTAGCTTGATTGACACAGTGCACCTGTGCAACTGATCACAGTTGTAGTAGAAATGAAAATGTATCCTCTCCCCTTGAAACACCTGGAAGGAGTAATCCTCAGTGGGACACCAGCAGGAGCGCTGGTTCTTCCTTGCCCACATGCAGTTCAGGCCCAAGCCTGCCTGTACCGGAACACCAGAAACTATTGTCTTCCTGTAAATAGTCCAGCTTTCAGAGGGTGAACACATGAGGAAAAACTGTAATTGATAGTTTTCCCTGAAGATGCTATGCGTCTGCACACCAGGAAAGTAAACAAGCATTTTAACAGAGAAAAAGAAATTCAAAGCCAACCCTGGTTCTTTCATGTAAAAGAAACACTGGAAAGGGCTAGAATTTTAATAAGAAAATAATCCCAATACAACTACAGACTACAGAGTCACCGCAAACTCATGCAGCTTGTGAGCTTGAGAAGGTGCTATCCTTTCCATTGCCTACTTTTGTTGTACCGTCTTAGTCTTAGAATGATTACATTAAGTTTGATTTGATCTGGTAATGTAGGGTTCAGTAGACACTAGAGTGGGCCAAATATCCGGATTAAAGTGAGCATAGCCAATTTTGTCCATTCCACTTTCCCAGACATTGTGGGATTTTCAGTAGAACATCTAAACCGACAAGTTGGACTTTTTTTCTTGAAAAAGAAGCATAATTAATAAGTAAAAGTTTTAAACATTGCATTTTTAGCGAACAAATGAACATCTACATTTGTGAAGGATGTTTAGACGTAGTTCTTTTTATAAGTTAAAAATAATGTTTTTGGAACTATTAAAAAACTGTACTTTAAAAAACACAGCGTTGCTTGTTCAGAAAGTTAAAAATAAATGTCAGGTCAATTTTTACAAAACATATGTCTTATTTGTTAAAAATGTACACGTATAAGTTATAGCTTTCAAAAATATTGACTTGTGTAAGATTTTTAAACATGTCTAACTTTTGCAAATAAATAAAGCTACTGAATCACAACCATTTGTTATTTTTATTACGATCTCTGATTTACTAAGAAGCAACAACCAAAACATTAAATTACGCTTCTGCATAGTTCTGAAAAGTAATTGTTATAACATACAGCGTTTTGGTGGCATTTTCATGAGATGTCTGAACTTCATACACAAATGCAGGATATACTTGTGCTGTGCCCATGCTGTACACCAGGCACAATCGCTTTTTATGGAACAAAACCGAGCAGGAATTAGGAGTTTAGCCTACTGTTATCAGGGCCTCCTATTTTTGGTGCATTGCCTTTTTGGACACTAAACCGGCACACTGTCTAGGTTTTACAAATGCTCTTTTTTGAGGAATGACAACTTTTTTGGGGCCATTGTGCTGTTGGTGGATTGTAACATTGCCCTGTTTCTCTAAACCTCTGTTCTGCTGACAGGACAGTTCGAAGAGTTGAACTCCCACCAATGAAAATCCCAGTTCATAGGGTACAGTCACAACAGCTCAGTAAGTTCAGTACCATTAAACTGGGTAACAGTAACACCTTTTAATTACAGCGCTTTCGGCTAGATGTATCAAAGGATTTACCAATTCTGTTTCCGTGGGAAAATGTGTTTGTACAAATGGCCCTCAGAAACAGCAGCAGGAAAAATTAGTTATTGTGTAGCTAAAGCGCACTTTTATGAGGGTTGTGTATATATTTGCTTCTTTGACTGCCTCATTGTTTCGATTCCTCCAGGTAAGAAGTATCCATTTTATGGAGTCCAGTGGCACCCTGAGGTGAATCGCTTCCAGTGGAAGAAGGAACTTGCCTTCCCACATTCTCCCAATGCCGTGCGGCTCTCCTTCTACATGGCAGACTTCTTTGTGAATGAAGGTTTGTGTATAATGGTCTATGTAGTGCATAATGCATACACTCAAAGACTTATCATCATCTTATATCAACAATCATATGCAACATGGTATGTTTTATGGTTAATTTGCTTCAGAAGTTCGAACTATTGAGAAATCAGAAGACAAACACAAGAAGGTGTCTTCAGTAGGCCAGCTCTTTGAGGGCACAGTTATCTCACATCACACTTGACAGAGGATAAAAGCTGCCCAAGCCTGATGTGTCTTTAACCTTGTTCTACTACATGATGTTGTCAGTGGTTTTCAAAAATCGTCATTCGCAACAAGACCTAATTTTCACATCAAAAGTAAAAAATGTAAGGGTTTGGCAAATTATTTTTGTAGTCAATACATTTTGAGGAAATTAATACTTGCCATTGGGTCTCTACACGTTGATATATTAGTGGGAAGAATTTAACTAAATACTCTTAAAGTCTGCCTTAACATTACAGTGGACACAAAAGGGTGCTATTTGGAAAACATAGCTTTAGTATAGTTATGCCATTTATAAAGTATTTTGAAGGCATCAAAAAGTGTGTAATAACAGATCTAAATAACTCAAATGACTAAGCAGTATAAAGGGGCACAGAAGCAATGGTCCGTCGCCATCAAGCTTGCTGGCTCTTTATATACTGCAAGACAAATCAGTCTTATTGTCAGCACTTGCCAATAAGCATGCTTCCAAGTTCCAGACGTAGAAGCCAGACCAAAAGCCTCCACTCAACACTAATGACCAGTGAGGCAATCACATTAAGCGTGACAATAATGTAAAGTTAATCTTGTTAATTATTATTTTATTTAATCAGTGCTGGTAGAATAAATGAAGATATTGCATTAAGCTACTAAACAATCATTACTGGCAAAAGGTTTTCATCATGGCACCACCATGGCACCACCAGAGTTGATGAAAACTAAAGTCTTGTTTCAAAAGGGTAACACATTGCATGCTGTTTTATTTATTTATTCATGAGTTTTGTAATGCACAAAGCTTCTCAAAGAGGGTTTCCCAGCGTAGGGCAAGTGTAGCTAGGGTGTGCAAATCCATAAATTTAAAAAAGCCAGGTGTTCAGGCCTTTCTAATAAGTCATTTATGATTTACAGTTCCCTAGAGCTTCTGGAAGAATATTCCATAGTTTGGAGACAAGGTATGCGAAAGAGTGACTTTTCATCTGAGAGGTTAGTTTGAAGATCTTAACGATTGTGTTGGCTGGTATGGTTTCACCAATTCCTGAATGTAGTGTGGCCTTACGCTGTGTTTAGACTTAAACATGTAGCAGAGAACCTTGAACTCAATACGCTTAGGGCCAGATGTATGACCTTTTGTTATACGACTTGCAATTTGCGATCTGTTTGGGAATCGCAAATTGCGAGTCACAAAACAAAATATACAACAGTGTTTGCGATTCCCAAATGGGAATCATCAGTATTCATGAGGTAGGTCGCAATTGGGGACCCCATTGGGAATGGCTGCACTCACAGGGATGGTGGCCTGCTGGAGACAGCAGTCTACCATGTCTGTGACTGCTTTTAAAATAAAGCAATTTTAAAGGAAAACGGGATGCATTTCAATAAAGAAAATGTCAAAGAGACCATTACCTGCTCTGAAAAAATATTTGCGCTTCCATTCACAAAGGGGAAGGGGTCTCTTAGGGATCCCTTCCTGTTTGCGAATGTGTTAACACCAAGTTGAAATTGGTGTTAACTGCGATTGTTTTGCGACCACATTGACGGTCGCAAAACAATCATACACACCATTCAGATTCGATATTAGGAAGGGACGCCCTGAACACGCCCCTTCCTAATACCGAATCACAAAACACAAATTGTGATTCAGTAACAAGTTACCGAAGTGCAATTTAGGCATTGTAAAGCCCAAAAAACATTTTTCTAGTCGCATACGGGCTGATTCTGCGAATTGGCCCATTTGCGACTAGAAAAATGCCTTGTACATGTGGCTGTTAGTGATCCTAAGTCAATGTAGTTCCTGTAGCAGATGGGAGACTGAGGCAGATTTGCCGGGTCCGGTGGCTTAGTGGACTAATGCGTCCACTGTAGGAGTGTTAGCGCATCTGACCTTTATAAATAAACTTACAAGGGGACGCTTATAGGTCGATTAACCTTTTTACTCATTTAGGATGTTCTTACCATAGTTCCCGAACAGAAACAATAATCAATAATCATTAGTCAAATCAATAATCAATGGAGTCAGTAAATTTCACTCACCATGACTTTTCAGCCATGAATAACTACACCTTTAGTAAAAGTTTAGTAAGTTTATTTCCCTGTTTTTAACAATGCTAAAGTCATGTATTAATCTCCTAGTCCTATCAAACGCAATTAATAATATTTAACCAAAAAGACAGAAGAAACATGATTTAATCGAAGCTTGAATCACAATGCATTCTTAAGCATCAGCACAAATCATTAGTAAAACCAATTTCAATAATACTGCAAGATCCATAGGGTTCAGCAAAATAGTTTGTCAACCATTTGTCCCTGCAAATTGTCAGTAGTCATGTGAATATCCTCAACTAACCCAGATTAGCATCAGCATGTGGGACTTCATGCAAAACAATTTTAGAACACAAATTTAAATAACATCTAGCTAAGGAGAACTATTAAGACAGCGCAGTTGGTACCTAGAAAGAAAATGCATAAAATGCGATTCGGTCACATTGTCATATCTACCAATCCACTGTATGGGTCAGCAAGCAGAATCAGTCTTCGTCCTCAGGTCATCAATTGATCAGCAAAACATCAGGCTCTCAGTCAGAGAGTATGAGCCCAATGACAGAATCTCAAATCTCTTCTTAAGTCAATATCGCATGTCATAACGGGGTAAGATCAAATCTGTGTCTAGTCTCCTCTGTCACGTTGTTATATCAAAGTCACCCAAACCATCCCCTAATTTCCAATTGGTCAAATAATTGTACGTTGTTACTCTGTCCAATAATTTTCTTATACCAAATCTATGAATTCTTATATTTCACACTTCACACATTGTTGATTGGTCTGCCTTATGATGCTCTCATCATCCGGCTCGTCAGGTATCAAATTTGTTGCACCTTCTTCTCCAGTCAGTGCTCTCATTGTTCGCGTCCTGGGAAAGGACCTCTTGCACACATTACACACATAATGATACATCTTAAGGATACTGTCTCCTGTTAGTCGGTTCTCATGGAAAGCTTCTGCTAAGCATTTTTAACAAGACAATAAGCATTTCACAGTTAGTTCAATCCGTCAACATTTTTCATTAAACGCTAAGAAATACAGCTTCTGCATGAGGCCTGGCAAACTAGGCCAAAACACTCGCAAGGTTAAGACCTACAATTAATAAGCTACAACATACTTCATAACCCTTGATATGTCATATTACTACATTAATCTAATACATTTTCAATATTACTATTTTCATTGTATTAATCATCAAATTAGTACATTTCATGAACACTAGAGGCCATTCTTTGAGATCACAATTTCAAACGTGCACAATTTTTTTTACTACATTATTCATTTTCTACAAAAGTCATTATTCAAAATACGTAATCACTCATTAATAATTTCTAATTAGGACATCTGCTTCATCAGGGGCCTGTGTTTAACCTCATGATCCCAGCTGGCCAATTCTGCCTTTCATCCTTCTAAGGTCAATACAATGAGTGCCATTGAGTTGGGTAACAATAAATATCTGTTATTCAGCACCAAGACACACTTCTGGGTGAACATGCGCTTTACAGATGCACATGTTATGTTATGTGTGATGTAAATTAAAGAGCATTCTGGCTGCAGCATTTTGAACTATCTGTAAGCGGTTAATTGCTGTCTTATCCGTGCCCAAATAGAGCACATTTCCATAATCCAGTCTAGGTATAATCGGAGCTTGTATTACGGTCCTCCGAGCTGCAGGAGGGATTAGCCAGATGATCTTTTTTTGGCCGCCTAAGAATAGCAAAGCAGATGGCAGCTACTTTAGTCACTTGCGGTTTCATGATCAGTTTGTCATCAATAAGGAAGCACAGGTTTTTCACCTCCATGACTGGAGTAGGCATGGTTCCTAGGGATGCTAGTGAGTGTCTCGAGCCCCAGAGGAAGTCATTCTCACCCAGAACCATGACCTCAGTTTTATCACCATTGAGTTTGAGAGATTTTTTTTTCATCTATTCAAAGATTTTACTCAAGCACAGGTTCAAGGTCGAGGGGTCCCGGTTCTGGGCCGATGACAGAAAGAAAATAGTCTACATGTCATCCATACATAAAAAGAGGGTGAGCCCACAACTCTCTATTAGGTCTGCTAGGGGGTAGACATAGATGTTAAATAGCATTGGGCTTAGAACCGAAGTTTTAGGAACTCCGAAGGCCAGTTCTTGTGGCCTAGATTTTTAATCAGCCAAAAAAAACTGAAATACACAGTCTGTTAGAAAGGTGGCAAGCCATCTTAAAGCTGTGCCTTTGAGGCCTAGTGCCTTGAATCTTTCCACCAAGATTAAGTGAGATACTGTGTAGAAGGCCACACTCAAATCCAACAGGATGAGTGCCGCAGTGCCACCATCATCCAGGTGTTACCTTAGATGTTCCGTAACGCCCAGCAGGGCAGACTCAGTGCTAAATCCCACCCTAAACTGGACTGTAACAGATGGAAGAAATTTAGGGCCTCAGCAAAAGTGGTGAGGTGTGCAATAACATGCTTTTCCAAAATTTTGGAAAGAGCAGGTATCAAAGAGATGGGACGAAAATTAGACAGATTAGAAGAATCTAGATTTGTTTTTTCAACAAAAGAAGGACCATAGCATATTTCCACCTGAAGGGCATAAACCCGTCCCGCAAGAAAGAGTTAAAAAACTCTAATAACATTGTTAGACAGTTTGTGTCCAGTTTAATAGATTGCAAAATAGCTAAAAAGGATGTGAAATCAAGGAGAGGCCATTCACTCATTTTGGCACCGCAACTTGTATGAGCTGACAAATAGTAATCCTCCTCTGTAGGCAAAGTCCACATATTCATAACTAAGTCAGCATCTGCTTTTGAGGAATCTCTGGACAGCTGCAAGTGAATCTGTTCCACTGTATGAGTGACAAACTGACTTGAAGGCAAAATGTTCACATCTGAATTACAGCAACAGTTCCTGGCAACTGAGGAAGGCAATTTAGAATAAGATTCACATGTTTAATGCAAGGCAAGAATTTGATGATCTTTATCTAATGATGGGCATTTTCCACATGACAAAAGTTGCATTGCTGCGTGCAGGAAGTTATCTCAGTGGATGTAGCATAGACTATGCACTTATTGTGACTTACATCTTTGGAAACAAAACTGTCCCGTCAGTATTGAGCAGAACCTACTATGTTCTTTCGTTACAAAGTATGCACATCATATCTGAGGCTATAGAAAAATTGTTTTAGAATGCTTTCTGGAACGAAAGGAATAGATTAGGTTTTGCATAGCTTCAGAGTGAACAAGGCACAGGGTGCACTTCATTCAAAAGAAATAATGCAAAGCCAGGCAATGTTCAATACACTCAGTTCAACATCAGAAAACCTGAAGACCAAGTTTGTAGATTTTGTCAAAGAATGTGAAGAAAAATCAGAATTTTGCAAGTACTGGGTAAGTGTTCTACACATGATAGCTCTAGTGAAAACCTGGGTACATGCTGATCGGGAAGGTGAATGAGAGCTACATATTAAAACTGTGGAGTCACTGATTACTGTGTTTCGCAAATTTGATTGCATAAACTACGTGAGATATTGCTCCTGGTATTTGGAAAGAGTGATGAAGCTAGAGGTGGAAAAACCATAACTCTACAGAAAAGTTATCCAAAGACATTTTATGGTGAAAGACAGAGAGCCAATGCTGTGGCTCCAGATATGAAAATGGAACTGACGATCCAGAGATCCCGGAAAAGCTCCAAGAGAATTGTTGGTCATGTAAAAGTGAACACCTTCCTGCACAAAAACATAGGAATTTCATCTTTCTATGTGTGCTACAGAATGTAGAACTTGTGAAAATAACAAGCAGAAATTAATATATTCCTATATTCCAAGGGAATTGTTGGTCAGACATGTAAAAGTGAACACCTTCCTGCACAAAAACAGAGGAATTTCATCTTTCTATGTGTGCTACAGAATGTAGAACTTGTAAAAGTAACAAGCAGAAATAAATATATTCCTCCTTGTTACGCCTTTGTTGGGATGGCGTAGAATTTTCATGCATTCCCAAGTTTGCTTCCATTGGTTAATCTGGGAAAGCGCCAAAATCCATAGGTGGGTGTGTGGCAACACCCACAATCCTCCCATAGAACACCTTCCAATTGCAGAGGAACGCCATGCAGCGATATGCACTGCCTTGTGTTACTCTGGATTTACTGCCACGCAGAGACATGCAAGGTGGTTTTGTTTGGGTTAGTAATATCACTTTAGTCCTTGTATGACGCAATGGCAACATAAGGGCTAGGTAAATCTGTGCCCAGGTCTCGTGTGGTCTACAGAATGAGTCGATGAGATCAGTTGAATGAATGCCAGTGACTTTAACTTATCAACCACTTCAGTAGCTTCTTCTTTGTCTGTTGCATTGATCTAGAGATTAAAGCTTTCCAGTAGAATGGATATTTCCTATTGAGAGAGCTTAGATCGTCAAGGCCAGGTCCAAAATTTTCTAATTGAATGTAGGAGAGCGTTCTTGTTTATGATATATTAGTGATAACATGAAAACTTAATTGGAACAGGGAGAGATCACCAATGTCATATGTTCAATTGGTGTGTGTTTGGGACCCATGACTTCAGAGCAAGTCAACGAGTCATGATGGATGATTGCTACACCATCACCTCTGCCACAAGGTCTATTCTTCAACAGGATTTCAAAGTGATAGACCCCTGTTACCTCTTACATAGCACAGTCCTTTTTTTTATCTAGTCAGGATGAGCCAGTAGTTTCTGGATGATCCAAAAATATAATAATTTCATTTGTTTTTCATTCTGAATTCTGGGTGCCCTATGACAATTAGTAGCAGAAATGCAGACTTTGACATAGCTGATTTAAAAAAAGGCATAAGACACAGGGTGTATCTCTCACATAGCTTTGAGCTTCCCTGCACATTTCCTACATCATCCAATAAACCTATCTCAGAACTAGCATAAAACTATCCTAAACCTCTGTATCTCACCGTGGAACTAACAGGAGAAGAAAGACATGAAGGTTGTCAGACACTGGATGGGAAAAGTAGTGATAAAGTGTCTGGCTTGTCTTAATAGGCCTAGTCCAATAGGTCTGGTCACTCACAGTCAAAATCTAAAGGAACAGTAGGTTACTGATCTGCTCCCTATTCGAGTGGGGTGGTTGGGGTGACACTGGAATGGCAGTATAAGAGCACAAATACAATCCCAGGCCCAGACTTATAACTACCATCATATTACCAATAAGGACATGAGGTACTATTACAACTAGCAACATACTGGCAAACTCACAGCAAATGAACTACACCGACTGGTATTAACAGCTCTGCCCCTACATTCAAAGGCCCACTGAGAAATCTAACTCCAAAAATATCATATAATCTACACAGAATACCCAAACAACCTTATTACTAGTGTTAAATATGAGCCTTAGTGGGACAGAGGAGCCTGAGTGTGATAGACTAGTCACCATTTGTCCAACAGCTGTACCACAGACCAGTCCCTTTGTCCCATCTCCCAAGGCCCATCTATCGGCATATATTCCTGGAAAGGTGTGAGCACTGAAGAGAAGGCTGGAGAAGAACAGTTAGATGATTTATAAGCCCAAGACTGAACTGTGATCACAGACAATACAAGCCGACCTAGAAATGATGTGACACGGAAGCAAAACAAAAACTGAAAGCAGATCAGAAACAGGGAACAACCTGGCCTCAAGTAGACAATGAGACTGGCAACAAACAAAACATTTCTCATGTCAACAGTAGCTCCACTGGCAAAACTTCACAAGCAGTCAGGACAAAACAAGAAGCTAGTCAGCACTGCCAATGTTGACACCAGAGGGTTAGTCCTCTTCACTGTATTCCCAATGAGGAGAAAAGGTGAGGGAATTCAACAAGCAACTCAACAATAGTTTCCACACTGGAGACCCGTGCCATTGTTCGGTTGGGCAAACTTAAAAAAAATGGCCCATGTCAGCCTCAAGACTTTGCAGAATCTTACAACTTAATGGGTGGGCAGAAAAACGGGCTTCCATTCCGGTCATTATACTGAGGGGGGGGTCCTTTCAGCCCTCAAAGATTTTCTCCAGCTAATTGATAAAAGAGAAACCAGTATGCTGGTACCCCTAGACTTGTGGCTGCACTTGATATTATTGAGCACAATATCTTTCTTAAGATCCTGGAAGCAACAGGTACCCCAGAACATTCTATAATGGACAAACCGTTGCATTTCAGGCTTATCACAAGTGGTCAGTCTTTCCTTGTACCCTTTAAAAGTATACAACATCAATAGTGGAAGTCATTAATGGTCAATCATCTCTTCCTTTCTGTTTAACATATATATGCAGCCACATACTCAATTATTCCACCAAGCAGCAGGGGTACACCTTTGCATGCATGCTGATAAAACTCAGTTTATCTTTATCCTACGTAGTGTCCAAGTCTCCAGTTACAAAATGAGACCAATAATGGAGGCCCTCACCATTGTCAGGGGAAAGATTGCCAGCAAATTTCTGACGATGAATCTGACCAAAACTGAGATCTTAATTATCTCCGATCCTTCTGTAGCAAATGGGGCACAAGCTTATGGCCAGATATTATTGGCAGCCATATATCCTTCAAAACTGATGAAGAATTCAGGAGTTCTATGGTTCACCCACCTTTGAATTCAAGAAAAGAATCTCCCCTTTATTGATCCCTCTTTGAAGGCTATCATTCAGTCTCATCTTGAATATACTAATTGAGTCTAACTTGAAGCAGCACACAAACTCTTATGCCGACTGCAGCTTGCTCAGAATGTTGCAGCACAAGAGCTTAGTGAAACTGGCATTCATGTGATCTCTACACAAGCTTCCCAATTAATTTCAGGAAGTCTTTAAGGCCCTAACAATTGTCCACGAAGCCCTACACTTCCACTTCAGATCACTCTCTTTTCTGGCGAATACATCACAACTGTCATCAGATTCTTTCTTGCCATCACTAGGACCAGAACGGTCACTTATGGAGACCATGCTTTTCTACAGCAAGGGCAAAACTAGAACTCTCTCCCTTTGAAATCTAGTCTGTTTTAGGCTCAAGCTGAAAACCTGTTTTTTAAGTAGTTAAGGGCCAGATAGTTAAAGAATTCTTCCGGTTGCACATGGCCCAATTTGCAGACTTGGGCCGTTTGCAGCCAGAAAAATGCTTTTTCAAATGCACAAAATGTATAATGCGATTAGGTAACTTGTTACCAAATTGCATTTTGCATTTGCCATTCAATAATTGGAATGGGTGTATTTAGGGCAGCCCTTTTAAATACTGAGGGCCTGATTCTAACTTTGGAGGACGGTGTTAAACCGTCCCAAAAGTGGCGGATATACCACCTACCGTATTACAAGTCCATTATATCCTATGGAACTCGTAATACGGTAGGTGGTATATCCGCCACTTTTGGGACGGTTTAACACCGTCCTCCAAAGTTAGAATCAGGCCCTGAATCCATTTGGTATGTATTACTATTTTGCGATCGCATTCACATCACAGAACAATAATGCTTCACCACCAGTTTAAAATTGGTGCTAATCCATTCACAAAGAGGAAGGGGTTCCTAAAAGACCCCTTTGCCCTATGAGAATGTAAAAAAATATTTATTTAAAAGCAGTCACAGACATGGTGGTCTGATGACCTCAGCAGGCCACCATCCCCATGATGGCTGTGTTTCCTAATGGGTCACAAACTGCGACCTACCTCATTAATATTCATAAGGTAGGTCGATTAGCGACCAACGAGGAATCACTAAATGCAACTCAGTGAGTTTCATACATTAGGAAATCGGTATTCCTAGTGTTTGTACATCTGACCTTAAGTCTCTTCCAGCTTTTTTCCCCTGTCAACAAGGTTGTATCTTTCTAAAGCACATAGAAGCATCAGCATACAAGCGCTCTACAAATAAGTTATAACACAACATAATTCTTAAGAAGCAAGGGTTTTGAGAGATTGAGCGTTAGCAATAATAAACACACAGAGTTGCTTTATCGGGTCTCTCAAAAAGACAGGGTAGAGATAGAGCTGACAGAAATTTTTGAGACAGCTCTCAAGAAACAAGCCATACAGACATCCTATACAACCTCCACACAGACTAGCTTTGAGACTTAATAAACAGAATCACATTTTACTAGTGAAGCATCCAACACAGATGTTCTTATGCCATCCATAATAGGCATGATAGGGACTCAAAGTGGCATTCTTCAACTAGATCCTACAAAGAAAGCAACATGTGTTACCCAGGAAGGTAGAACAGCGCACATGCTGCTGCACTATTTTTCATACATTCCCTAGAAATCGCTGTCCTATCCAGCACTGCTGCCTGGACGTTTGCCTTGTAGACGTCAATGGCGAAAGAGACAGATTTGGGGTGGTGGTTTTATATTTCTTTATTAGCGTTGATGCAGTATGAAGCAAGGTTAACGCACATTTTTCAATGTGAGATTTCCAGTTTCTCGTTTTATCGATTCTGACTCCCAGATAATCAAATTTGTCAACAGTTTGCAGTCACCCACTTCATTACAAACCCATCCTGGCCTGTCCTGTGAGGTTTGAACACCATGATCCTAGTTTTTGTAGTTTTTTACTTCCAGACCTCGATAGTCACAAAAGTCAGCAAATTTGCTGAGTAGATTTTGGAACTCAGCCAGGGTTCGAGACAACAGAAGAGTATCATATACAAACAGCATGGCTGGGATTTAAGAACCACCCAACCTAGGGGAATCATGAACACAAGTGGTAAGAAAGTTGACTATGTCAATTCCATACAGGGAGAACAAGGTTGGAGCAAAAACACATCCCTGATGTACCCCTTGCTTAACTGTTACACGGTCAGTCAACTAACCACCCATCTAACGTGTGCAAAATTGTTCTTATGTCACCTAATGAGCACATCTAATAGAGCCGGATTGATGACCATTTTTGCAAGAGTGTACCATAGGGCCTAAGATATGTCAATGCAATGAGATTGAATCAAAAGAGACCTGGTTGATTATGCTTACCCTAGGAAGGGGGCAGACCTGGAAAGGGACAGAAGAGAAGCTTCTGCTATCCAGTTGAGTAGTTTGACCAAAACTTTCCAACAGAACACCTTCTGGAGATTGTCGATGAGACTGAGGGCCAATAGTTATTCGGGGCTGTTCTATCACCTGTTTTGAACAGTGGGATTATCTCAGCACCGTGTCATGAGTCAGGGATCTTTCCTTCGTCCATAATCCTGTTTGAAAGTGCGTTTATGTAGGGGCTTCATATTGTAAGATCTGAGTGGAACAAATCACCAGGGACTTTGTCAGGGCTGGTGCCTTCCCAGGCCAAAGGGACTGAATAGCCCTACATGTGTCATCCAGTGTGAAGTGGACAACATCATTGTCGGTTTTGGTCACCAAATCCTGTACATTTAACCTTGCCACAGTAGCCCCTGAACTAGTTTGTATGTACGTATCTGTAAAACTGTCAACCCATTTCTGTGGTTTTCGGAAAGTTCCATAGAGCTGTAGGGTTTAGGGCTATTGTGTGCAAATATATGCCAGAAAGTCTGGGAATCTCTATTTTGCAATGCCTCAACCAAGGCTAACCAGTTTGAATCAATCCAATTCTGTTTGGTAGATGTCATAATCTGCTTGTAGTTAGTATGTGCTAAACTAATTGCCTCTTGGATACCTTGCTTGACAGCTTCAATTAGTTGCCCTTTGTTTGAACTCCTTTGTACATAAGTAATTCAGATCCATAAATAAAAAATGAGGATCAAGTAACAAGCAGTGTCTAAGGACTTCTCTATAAGGGGCTCAAGTGTGGCACTAAAGGTTTTTATACATTTGCGGAAAAAGCCAAGGTCAAGACTTAACTTTGACCATTTGATGGATGTTCTGTTGTTCCTCAGGGTTATAGTCATCTCTGATAGTGCACCCTCAACGATATTATTTCTAAACTGGCTGCCTCTCAGTAAAAGTTTAAGGGCATTATGATTTCTATCCTATCTAGACACAATTTCAAAATCTAACACTACATGTCAAAGATCAGTGTCAAGGAGTATATAGTAAATTCTGCTCTGGCTGGTGCCCCGTACAAATGTATGGGCACACCATTTGTCTGAAATGAATCTCCCATTGCATGCATGCAAGTCATGGGCCAAGGTAATTAATAATAGCTGCGTGGCAGGAGCAGTTCATGGAGATTTAGGCTCGCTGTTCAACAATGGAATGCCTCTAATTTTGTCTTCGAAATTGGTAACTGACGCAAAGCCATGAAGCGTTTCAAAGGTGGTTTTAAAGTCTCCAGCAATAAAGTGAGGCACATTGTTCGTTCTGTGGAAGAGATGGTGGGCAAGCATTTTTAAAGTTGGAGATTCTCTGTTCCACTGTACAGTTGTGCACAACTGCCATTACTGCCCTTCATAGACAAGCCTACAATGCCATTACTGTCAATCTACACCTTTTATAGCTGTATTATATTCTATGGATACATTAGGCATATTTTTGACCCAAATTAACAGGCCAGCAGAGGGACGACCAGCTTTGGGAAGGCACTGCTTCTATACTAATGTTCGAGTAACCCAATCTATTGTATTTTTCTATATCCCATGTCTCTTGCAAAAGTACTATATCACAGTTATTAATAAAGACTCGCTAGTCAGGATCAATAATCTTCCCACGCAAGCCTGCAGTGCTCCAAGATAGTAATAGGAGAGGGGGCAAAAGCCCATTTGCAGTGCTCCTTTGGGGGAATGCCTAATAGAGACTGTCCAGGTTTAACTAGGACGGAGATATTGGTATTTATTACTGTGATTTGGGTACTGATTCTGTGAGAGGTGCATTGCTGTATATATGAATCATTGGCATTAATGTTGATAAAGAGTGGACAGTCAGTCCATGGTTTAAGGGGCAATGATAAAGCTTAGAGATACCCTCTGACTTGTTAGTTGGCTTGACTTGAAGTAGTCAATCAATCTCTTTTAACAGGGTTTATACAGAACAGGCAGCATCTGGGGAGATTGCGGACATGATTTAGATATTGGTGAAGAGGAATACTCCATCACAAACGTGACGGATATCCTGTCTGCCCCATTACAATCCCATTATATCCGAGGGGGTCATAATACAGCGGACGAGTTCTCAGTCACATTTGTGATGGAGTATTCCCTCCTCCAAAATCTAAATCAGGTCGAGTGGGCTACATCAATGGCACTGCCTGTATTGCTAGGCTGATTAGAAGTTGTTATCAGGGCAAACGTACTCATTAGATGAGGATTCCGGGGCAAAAGAAACCTAGGAGATCGCTCACTCAAGTCACTTTTTACTTGAATGTTAGAACCAGGAGGTGAAAACGTTTGGGCATCCAGAGATAAAAGTCTCTTTGCTATGGTGTGACTCCTCAAAAACAATTTAATATTGTCAAGTTCATCACTATGACTTGGCAAACACTGTGCATGTGTGATGTCAGAGTGTATTAAGGCGAGGCAGTTTAGCTGGGGGCGAATCCAGAAGGTCACTTTGTTAAACAGGGACTTGGTGGTGTCCTTTTGGCCTGCCTTGAGTTTGGAACATGGGTCATATAGGCAAAGGGTTGCTTAGTCTGCTTAGGCAGGTAAACAACTTTGCGGTCAGATACTGATGGAGTCTGTGCCCAGGTTGTAAAACTAAGCCTGTCTGGAAGATGCATGCGTTTAGCGGGGTCTTAGATACCTCAGGGTGATGAATAAGCTCCTATATTTGTGTACAGCCTTTACTTTGGAGCTAGTGCACTTCCCACACCTGCAAGTCCACGATCAGCTCTTTTTGTGAATAGCCCAACTGGCATAGCATTAAAAGTAGAGTTACTTGAGTTTAGTTGTCCACCTGGTCCCCCACTGCCAAGTTTATTAGTCTTTGCTGGCAGCTTGATAATTTCACAAGATGCCGAGGCTTAGAGTCCAAGGTTCCTTGAGGAGAGCTGCCATTCGCTTGCAAAAGCTCCCTTACAATGAGGCACAGTTCCCGAACTGTAGATTTCATAGCATCAAGTTTGTTCCTCAAGATATTAACCAACGGAAAGTGATCCTCTGAGCTTGTTTTACCAGATGGTGTAGCAGACTTAGGGGATAGAAGACCCTCATGTGTGGGATTGGCCAATGGAACAAATCAACTGGAGCATAATAGAGTACATGTGGAAAAAGGTTCAGCTGACTGACTTTGAGTCGAGAGAGGCTGAGCGTTTGGGAGATTTTGGGAGGCATGAAGTTTCTTGGCCAGATCTTTTGGCTAGGAGATCCAAGGTAGTTGCCAATTGCAAAGTTGACAGGGTGTGACCTGGCTTATGTACCTTCCCCTTAATAAATATAAGGTATCTTCTATTTTGTACTTTGTATGCCAGGTTGTTTTAAATCTTTGGTAAGTATATCTTCTACCTCCTTGATCAAATCATCAATGTTTGTTAGCGTGCATTTTTCAGCATCATGTTTCTGTGCCAGTTTATGCTCCTTGCCACTTCCAGGGACAGAATTGACAGCCTTCCTTTTGCCCATGACATTAAAACCCCAAGGGGATACTCACTGAGTCTAAAGGGCTGCTTCACTGAGCAGAGGGACCAAGGGGGGTGGCCTTGCACTGTCCCTTCCTGTCACTGCCGGGTGCGGACAGGCCTGCCCGTGCACAGACCACACGAGTTCTGAGCTGCAGGAGGTGCTAGGGCACCTTTAATAGCATGCAACAGAGCAGCAACAACACAGGCACCTGCACCGCAGGAGGTGGTAGGGCGCTTTAATACCGCACGCCGCAGGAAGCTGAAGGGAGCCTTTCTTTCTGCTGGGACCACAAGTCCCCTGGACAACAGAGCAGCAACAGCACAGGCACCTGCACCACAGGAGGTGGTAGGGCGCTTTAATAGCATGCAGCCCGGTAAACTGAAAGCAGCCCATCCTTCTCCTGGGGTAGTCTGGGACCGTGAGTCCCCCAGACAACAGAGCAGCAACAGCACAGGCACCCGCGCTGCGGGAGGTGGTGGGGCTCTTTAATAGAACGCAGTGAGGTATACTAAAGGGAGCCCCTCCTTCTTCTCCTGGGGCAGTCTTGGACCACGATTTCCCCAGACAACAGCAGCAGAAGCACTGGCAGCCACACTCTAATTATAGGACCCCAAACAAGAAAGAGGATACTAGCAGGCACCTGAATTTCAAGCAAACCAGAAGTCACGGATAAAAGGCCATGGCCTGTTCAAAGTCAAAGGCAATGTGATAATCAAAAACACCCCAACAATTACAAAGACAGAACCATAAGAGGCCTTGTTAAACATGCAAATTGACCTTGTTTAAGTATACATTGGGACACATTCACCTACAATATTGGGTTCGTAGTAGAGTGGAGGCACTGTTAAGTACAGCATGAGCACACTATATTTCAAACCAGTATGGATTATGTTATAAAGTATTTCAGGCCATGTAAGCTCTATATGGTGGGACCAGTGTTGCTACTCTTTTGCTGCCATACACAAACTATCCATTCTCACTAACAACCAGCTTTTGCTAGTGTTGGACTTTTACTGTGATTGGTCAGTACTGGTAATCGCGTCATTATCCCTTTAACTATTATTTTTTCATGGAGGGATTATGGAAACTGGATTTATTTTAGCATTTCTGTTTGTCAGTTGCAGTACTACTTCGAATCTCAAATGTCACTGAGACTTCTTTATAATAAATACTTCTAACAGCAGATTCCTCACCTTTAGAATATTCCCAGGTGGCAGGCTGAATCTGGATATTTTTTCAGCAGGGCTCCCAGCATGCTGCTAGGTGGCACCATAGGCTCTGCGATGACTTCATACCACCTGATATGTGAAGGAGCAGAGCTGCATAAAAGCACCTCCCCTACGTGCTGACATTAGTTCCTTTTTTTCTGTGCTCTTCAGTGTGGATCGGGAGTTCCAATACCAATATTGTTGGTTTTACAACATCACAAATATTATTACAGTCATTGTGCCCGGGAAGATGTCTCCCCCTAAAACAATTGGATGCAACTGTGATGCAGAAATAACGCTTTTGCTCTATTTCTTAGGTGCATTCACAAGGCCAGTCCTATGCGAAGTATCATTGCTACTCCAAGTCTTCCAGTAAGTCAAAGTAAAAAATGCACCCTATGTGCAAGAAAGACACATGGGAAGCTTGGCACGTGTTAGACCTGACAGCCTTAGGGTGGTCTTCCCCCCAACTTTTTGCCTACCTCCTCCATTTTTCTGATCTTGTTTTTGCTGTCTTTAGGACTCTGAGCATTTTACCACTGCTAACCAGTGCTGAAGCGCATGTGCTCTCTCCCTAAAACATGGTACAATTGACTCATACCTAAGTGACATATTTAATTTACTTATAAGTCCCTAGTAAAGTGCACTACATGTGCCCAGGACCTGTAAATTAAATGCTACTACTGGGTGTGCAGCACTGATTGTGCCACCCACATAAGTAGCCTCTTAACCATGTCTGAGGCCTACCACCACAGAGCCTGTGTGTGCTGTCTACACTGCCAGTTCGACCTGGCAAGGTAAACCTCTTTCCAGGCCTACACCTTCTCTTTTCATACACATACATCACCCCTAAGGTAGAAAATAGGCAATCCCAATGGCAGGTGCAATGTACTTAAAAGGTAGGACATGTACTTTTAAGCTTAACATGTCCTAGTAGTGAAAAACTCTCTAGTTTGTTTTTCGTTACTGAAAGGCCTATCTCTCCTGTGGGTTAGCATTGGGATTACCTTAACATTCTATGTGTGTAATTTCTAATTGGGACAAGATGCATATTTCGAGTTTGGTGTCCCTGGATTCACACTCTAAAATCACAACTTATGATGAAGTTGGATTTTAGGTTCCAAGTCTAAAAATGCCACTTTTAGAAAGTGGGCTTTTTCTTTACTTAAGCCATTTTGGTGGTCATTCCAACCCTGGCGGTCCATGACCGCCGGGTTGGAGGACCGCGGGAGCACCGCCGACAGGCCGGCGGTGCTCCAATGGGCATTCCGACCGCGGCGGTAAAGCCGCGGTCGGACCGGCAACACTGGCGGGCTCCCGCCAGTGTACCGCCGCCCATTGGAATCCTCCAAGGCTGCGCAGCTAGCTGCGCCGCCGAGGGGATTCCGACCCCCCCTACCGCCATCCAGTTCCCGGCGGTTCTCCCGCCGGGAACCGGATGGCGGTAGGGGGGTCGCGGGGCCCCTGGGGGCCCCTGCAGTGCCCATGCCACTGGCATGGGCACTGCAGGGGCCCCCGTAAGAGGGCCCCTAAATGTATTTCACTGTCTGCTGCGCAGACAGTGAAGTACGCGACGGGTGCAAATGCACCCGTCGCACAGCTTCCACTCCGCCGGCTCGATTCCGAGCCGGCTTCATCGTGGAAGCCTCTTTCCCGCTGGGCTGGCGGGCGGCCTGAAGGCGGCCGCCCGCCAGCCCAGCGGGAAAGTCAGAATTACCGCCACGGTCTTTCGACCGCGGAACGGTAACCTGACGGCGGGACTTTGGCGGGCGGCCTCCGCCGCCCGCCAAGGTCCGAATGAGGGCCTTTGTGTCTTCTGACTGTCTGCAGTACGTCTGGAGTGGGTGACAGCTGGACTTTGTGCATTCCCTCTTGGCAGCCACACAGAAAGGGAGCTTAGGTGTGTCTAATTGGCCACTCACTTCCTGATGGCCCATCACCAGGATAATGGCCATCCTGGGCTAGATGGGAGGGACCTAAAAGGGCTGGGCCTGTCACCACTCAAAGAGCTGCATAGCCCCCTTTACTGAGCCCGGAACCAGGGCCAGATGGGCAGGGATTTCATGCACTTCAAAGCTTTTCTTTGAAGTCTCCCCACTTCAAAGGCACAGCACTAGAGCCCTACACTTTTGGACCAGTAACTACTCTGCCAGGAAGACGAACTGCAGTGCTGAAAGCATTGCTAATGTGCTGGATTGCTGCTTTGCTGAAATCTGCCTTGCTTTGCTCTTGCCTCACTGAACTGCCCTGCTGCCTGCTGTTCCCCTGCCTGTGTGAGAAGGATTGGACCTGCATCACTTGACCCCAGAGTGTCTACAAGGGCTTGCTGGTTTTCCTCCTGTTGCCTAAGTCTCAAGAAAATAAAGACTTAGAACCCTCCGGTTCCGACCGTTGGGCTCATCTGCTGATGAGTCTGTCCTGCCAGGTGGTGCCATCCCAGTCCACCCTGGGTCCTTGGAAGTGCACCTAGAGGTTTGCTTCAATGGAACAGAAGCATCCTCTACTGTGAGACGTAAAATTGACGCATCGCTGCTTTTGCGTGAATCGGATCAGCGCATCTCACAAGGATTGGCTGCATCGCTCTGGAAGTGACGCATTGCCACCACCACGGGTAGAAGATCGACACATCACCTCTACAGCGTAGGGAAACCCAGAGTATCTCATTCGGAACTGCCACACTTAGGACTGACATTTTGCTCACGGACCCAATGCATCACTACAGTTGTGTGGACAAATATGGTGCAACACCTCATCTGGGTGGGAATGAACAATGCATCTTGCTGTTGCAACCAGGATCAAGGTACTTTTCTGCTGTGGTCTGCATGGGTCCTGTATCTGGCCTGCGCTCCATTGCTGGCAGCTTGAACTCATGACTTTGTTCCGGTCCAGCATGACCTACTCTTGGAGCGCTATTTGCTTCTAAGCACTATGCTTGTCTTAAATCTTTAAAAAATCATATCTCAACTTCTGGATAGATTTATGTAGTTTTGGTCTTTTTCCATTTATAAAACCATTATCTATTTTTGTAACATAGTGTGGAGTCTTTTTGTGGTGTTATCACTGTGTTATTATTTAAGTATTTCACAAATACTTAATACATTGCCTCCTATGTTAAGCCTGACTGCTGTGTGCCAAGCTACCAGAGGGTGAGCAGAGGATAATTTAGGGTGTGATGTGCCTTACTCTGACTAGGATTGTGGTCGCTACTTGGACAGGGTGCTTACCTCTGCCAATTAGAGACCCACGTTATAAACGCAAGTCACAAGGGTACCATTTTAAGAGTCTGGTGTCTTCTGACTTCGAGCTGTACCCAAATATTTCATGGCCCTTTGTTGATCCTGCTGCAAATAGCGGCCTTCTAGGAGGCCATGCTACAGACATTTCAGGCAAAACTGGCTCCTTTTGACATTCCTTTGGGCCCCATGGAGCTGCAGGAGCCCCCAGAAGGCCCTCCCCCTGATGCTGACTGCCATACAAGGCCTAATTTTCATCCTCATGCCAAAGCTGGTCTAGACTTCTACTGTGGCCTCTGTGATGTTGTTCTCTGACCCAGAACTAACGTTTGCCCATGAGACACCTATGTTGCACTATTAAATAACTATGGCATAACCAGTGGTTGAACAGCCAGACCTTTAGTCTCAGTCTCTTCCTAAATGTCAGTACTATAAGAGGACAGAAGCCCTCATTGGTTCCAAGTCCAATGCGGTAAAGAAACACGCATAACACAGATGATGACAAGTAGGCAGACATTCCGGCCCCCACAATCCACTGATGATAGGAAGTTTTAAGACTTAAAAAATTCCAGTTGGTTAGATACCTCACTAGAGTGAGAGAGCTGGGCTCGTCACCTGGTCCACTAACTGAAGAAAACTCCTTTTACTGTAGTTGTGCAAAGAGCAACAGAAATAAAAGATTTGCATTTGCCAACTCTGGAAACCAAAGACAGTTTACTGACTGAAGTTTTTAAACCAGGTCCAGCGTCAACTGGACCCATGTTATCATTTAACAACCCTATTATGGACACTCTCATGGCCTTTTGATTAAAAACATGGTCTGCACCTCCAGTCAGCTGACAAGTGACCAGATGGCACCGACCAGCCCCTGGTGACCCTGACGTTTTCACAAGACACCCTGCACCTGAACGTCTTGTGGTGCATGTGTCCACAAGTCAGTTCAAATGATTTTTCTTCAAACACTGCAGATAAGGATCCTAAACATATTGAAGCCTTTGACATGGATTTTTTTCCTTAGCTGCCAGGATTTACGCTTTGAATGCAGTGTGCCTTCTGCGTAGATACACCCATGCCTTATTGAACATGTCCATTAACATCTTGCCAGCTGTTCCAGAGTACCACAGGAACCAACTGGCCCAAATGGTCCAGGATGTGCAGGATGCAGCAAAATATGTGCTGGACAAAACAGACCGCATAGGGCATGCAATTGGCACCAGTTTGGTGTTTAAAAGGCATACCTGGATGCAATCAACTGGGTTGTCAGGTGATGTCTAAGCATCCTTTATGGGCATGCCCTTTGATAACTCTAGTCTGTTTGGAGGGAAGGCTTAATCAATGCTCCAACAATTCAATGATAGACATGCCACAGCTCGATCCTCTGAGTAATCGTCCCCATTCAGGCAATTCCACCAGCAGTGTAGGAAGTTTAAGGACTATTGCAGGGGCCTAGCTTACAAGCAGCATTGATCTCCCCAAGTGGTACAACAGTAAACTCAGCACTTTCAGGGCAGAGGGTGTTGTGGCGACTGGGGCCATTCACACTAGCAGGGGCAGCAAACCTCCAGCTCTTCCTCTCCTGCTGCGTTGGTCCACAAGCAGCTTCGCTTTGCCTTCTCAGGCCCACGATCGTCCGATGACACAGGATTTACTTTCCATTTGGAGATTCTTCGTGCTGATTGATGATTTTTACAGATTGTTCAAAGAGGCTACACCCTGCTTTTTATTTCATCCCCACCTTTTATTACTACCCACACTCACTGAGGGGATGAATGTCTTTCTGAAGAACAACAAATCTGCTCCCTCAGCTCCTTATCCTCTCTGTTTTATCTCTAGGGGACTGAATGATGTCCAGGACACATTTATTTGCATACCCAGTATCCGGTCCCAGTAATGCTACCTGTCACTCCCAATGATGCCCTTTATCTCTTTGGGGTATTCCAACAACTGGCTGAAGTTCCAAATGAGCTCTATGCAGAGTATTTCCTTAGTAAGGGTAGTCCTGGACACTGGAACGTTCAATGATTTTCCACCACCACAGCAAGTGCAGAACAGTCAGGATATGATCCTGAGGTTTTGGGTTCAGTCCAGGGACTCAGTGAGGATGATCTTAGGCTTCTTAGGTACCAGATGGCACATACACTCCTTGCAATGAAACTTAGGCTTTCAGTTGGTACAGCACTGCAGCTGCCTCTCTGAGTCTGTCCAGATTTCATAAGACATGGTTCAGGACCGTATGCAGTGGGAGACCAGTGGAATCCTAACACCTGGCAGGCCATTCTTCCTTCCCTACTCAGTTGTAATTGTTGTTACAAATGCATCATTACTTTTTTGGAGAGGTCTTCTATGAAAGGTGGACATAAGGGACCTCTGGTCTCTGGTGGGGAGCTAGTTCCAAATCGAACTTTAGGAGCTTTAGTCAGTCTGCCTGGCATTGACAGCCAATCATCATCGGAAGGTTGGTGCAGGTCCTAATGGGCAACAAGACCACCATGTAATACAGCACCAAGCAGGACGAGGTAGAGTTGGGTATTCTGTACTAGGAGGCATCTCTGGGAGAGAGTGGATGGGTAGAAGATATTGCTGGTAGCCAACCACCAACTGGGGTCCCTGAATGGCAGACAAGATGAGCTGAGCAGACATCAGGTGGTAGACGACAAGTGGAATCTCCATTCAAAGGTGACTCACAGCACTATTAATCATTGGGGCATGGCCTGGCTAGATCTGTACTTCACCATTAAGAATGTGAAGTGTAGGGGCGTGGCCTGCTGAGCAGCGAGATGGCCGCTCTTTGAGTGAGCTCCGCCGGCCGGAACGCAATCCTTTAATTATCCTTCACTTGAGGACGAGCCGTAGCTGCCAGGACCAGTAAAAAGTTTGCAGGTGGCGGTGGGGCACAGGCGGAGATACGAGAGGCTTATACCCTAATGCCTACGAGGAACTGGGGACCGCGCGGCCTGCGGACGGGCCCGTCGGAGGCACCTGCCGGAGCACGCTGTTGGGAGCGCTGAGACTCGGGCCCGGGGCACGCACTGGCGGGGCCCGAGAGAGGGCAGCGCCAGGACGTTGTGGATCCAGGCACGTATAGCAGCTGGCCTGGCGATCCCGTGGGTGCCAGAGTGCTGGGGCGGCCCCCGGGCAGCCTAGGAGCCGAGACCTTGGTGCCGCGCGGCTGGGTGGCGGCCCAGAAGTCGGGGCGCTGCCCGCCGGCACGGACGACACTGGCGGGAACAAGGAACCCCTAAAACAAAAAAGTTGCATGAGCGACACCAGGGCTGCACTCCGTCTCACGGAGGCGGCCCACTGGACACCGTCGTTGTGCCCGCGGCGGGAGCGGAGGCGGCGGACTCTGGTGGTGGCGGCCGCCATTTAGGAGCCAAAACACAGGCCTAAGAGTGAGACGGTGCGAGAACTCGTGTGCGGTTGGGCATTGACACGGGACCTTGCTGATGCCGTGGGCGCACGGGTGAAGACTGCTGAAGCACCAGTGGTGTTAGTAGTGCCTGGTCTGCCCGGGTGACGCAGGTGGCATGCTCCAGAGATGCAGAGGTGAGGAGACAGGGATCCTACGAGCAAGCGCTGCTGGGCTGGAGGCTGAAGGTGGTCAGTTGGGACAGGCGCTGCTATGGCAGGCCCAATTGCCTCGTGAGTGCGGGGGGTGCTTGAAGGGCCTTCCCCTCCCCATTGGTCTAAGGTCATGGATGGCATAGTGGACATTTGATTACATCCTGGCAAAGGTTTTGGTCTACCGTGGAGTAACAGTCTAAGGGAACCCAGTGGAGGTGCTGGCGGCGACTAAGCGGCTTATTAGTGAGGAATCAGTCAGCGAAAGCGCCGTGTGGAGGGTAGAGGTCCCCGGCTGCGACTGCTTGGAAGTGGAGGTGGTGGTAGGACGACTGGTGGCTCGCGGCGTGACCCGGTGGATATCTGGCTGCCATGGGGAAACATGATGCTAAGCAGCCTAAGCTGAAATTTTATAATAAGCGCTCTACACGTCAGGGAGAGTCGGAGCAGGGCTCCCAGGCGGCGGCGGGGCCCGACCTAGTCGCTGATGATCAGGGTGAAGATTTGCGCACATTGATGCTGGAGATGTGCTCCAGCCTCAGGAATATCGACACTAAACTGGACAATCTTACCACTCAGTTAGACTCTGTGAAAACACAGGTGACCACACATGAGACGAGGTTGGACACGCTTGAGGCTCGCCAGTTTGAGTGTCACGAGTTTCAAGTGGAAACGAGGGACCAGCTCCTACACATGGACAAATTGCTGGGAATAATACAGGCCAAAAATGAAGACTTGGAAGCGCGGTCCCGGCGCAATAATCTACGTATCACGGGGATTCCGGAGACCACTGCCATAAATAAGATGGAAACATACATTACTGAACTCCTACACGAATTATTTGACCCTGACCTCTCGGCGATGTTTGCGGTGTAAAGGGCACATAGGTCATTGGGCCAAAGACCCCCTGTTGGAGCGCCGCCCAGGCCTATAATTGCGAGAATCCTGAACTACCAAGACCGTGATTTGATCCTTAAAATGGCAAGGCAGAGAGGTTCCATCACGCACAAGGGCAACAGCATCTCCTTTTACCCTGACTTCACCCCGGCTGTGCAGGCTGCCCGCCGGGGGTTTCTGCTTGCTAAGAGACTTTTACTACAGGCGCATGTCCCGTACTCCCTTCTCTACCCGGCCAAATTAAAGGTGTCCTTTGAGAGGTCTACCCACATATTCACGGATGCCAAGGAAGCGATGAAGTTTGCCAAACATGTGGGTCGCAAATCCGCACAACAGTCAAGAGAGGCTGCGGAGACAAGGGATAGCAGGCTCAGTGACAATGAGTAAACGCGGGCCCAATTTACCATATCCTTTGGGAATGACTCTTACTTAAATGTGACCTCTATTTGCTTGAGGGGGTGATGCATTTGGGGAGCCTGTGGTTCAATTTCCGTCATCTGCTATTCTAGATAGATCTAAATTATAAGGTTCTGAGCGGTGAGGTTCCCCTGCAGAACTTCCGGCCACCCCGTTACATACGGGGAAGTAGCTGGCATCGCCACACCCTCTCGGGAATGTTCCCTTGTTTAGTAAAATGTCTTTTGGGGGATAGTATGGGGATGGTTAACCTACGACCCGGTTGGGGGGTTGGAGTGGGTGGGGGGCGGCGAATTGGGGTTGTTATTTTGTTGTTTATTGCCAATATCTATCGTATGCTATTTGTGTGGTGTCTTGATTGTACAGTAGGGTCACTGTCTACATGATCTCCTGCACTTTACATGATGTGTATGAGAAATGTCAAGAGTAGATAAGACCTTGAACTGTCTCACCTGGAATGTTAGGGGGCTCAATGACCACAGGAAGGCTAGGTTGGTACATGCATATTTGGTACGACATGGTGTGGACGTCTGCCTATTGCAGGAAACTCATCTGAACACCGCCCCTGCCCAAAGACTTCGCCATACCAGATGGGGGCATGTTTACTCGGCTATCTACTCCAACTATGCTCGGGGTGGCGATATTGATACGACGTGGGTTGGACTGGCGTGAGGGCGTTGTTCAGTGTGACCCAGAGGGGCGATATGTTTGGGTACAGGGTGTTGTATGTGGTGTTTCGGTAATATTTGTGGCTGTGTATGGGCCTAATGCTGACTCTCCAGATTTCTTTCATAAGTTGTGGGGACAAGTGAAAGCCACTGGGTGCGATACAATTAAATGGGGAGGCGACTTTAATGCAATACTTGATGACAGAGTGGATAGGAAGGGAGTGGCTCGCTCTTTAAATCCGTTGGCGGGCTCCGCGCTGCGGGATATAATGCTTGATGGTGCGCTGGTTGATGTGTGGCGAGGTAGGCATGGGGACCTGAGGGAGGGCACTTGTATGTCAACCTATAGCGGCGCGTGGTCCCGTCTTGACTTCTGGCTAGTGTCGCGGGATGTAGCGTTGTGGACGGCGCAGGCGGAGCACATGCCCCACACGCTATCAGACCATGCACCCTGCATGCTGAAATTGCTGCTTCCCGGGGGTCCTTTCCCGGCGTTCTCGTGGCGGCTCCCACCCCATGCATTACTTGATGCTGCATTCAGAGAGGAAATACGGCCTGATATCACTGACTATTTTGGGCACAATGAGGGATCGGTGGACACAGAGGCGACTCTGTGGGAGGCCTTCAAGGTCGTCATTAGAGGCCAGTGTATAGCCCGACGTATTAAGGGCGATAAGGGGTACGCTGGTGGGGCTGGAAACTGAAATAAAATGTCTTGAGCGCACTTTCCTGGAGGCTGGAGAATCAGAGGTGGCGGGGCTGTTGAAAACCAAATTATTGGAATATGAGGAGGAGGCGCTACAGGAGGTCAAGTTTCTAGGGAAATATGCGGAGGCGAGGCGTTACGGTGAAGGAGGGAGACCGGGTAAGGTCCTGGCAAATATGATTAGACCGCCTCGTCCCGCGACTTATATCCATGAACTGCGTACAGCTGATGGCGAACTGCTTCTTGACAGGGAGAACATTGTAGGAGCATTCTCCAAGTTTTATTCCCGGTTATATACCAACACTCATGATACATGTCCAGTGGGGTTGGAGCCCTACCTAGACTCCATTGCATTGGCATGGCTCAATAATAACCACAGAGAATATATGGACCTCCCGATAGACGCCGGAGATGTGGCACAAGTCATCAGGAGCCTACCGCCTGACAAGGCACCGGGACCTGATGGTCTGACAACAGCCTTCTATAAGGCATACGCAGATGAGCTGTCGCCCAGGTTGCTGGCGGTGTACGAGGAGGCCCTGGAAAGAGGGGTGTTGCCTGCCACTATGCGTGAAGCGCTGATTATCACGCTGCTGAAGCCAGATAAACCGGCTGACGATCTAAACTCATATCGACCATTATCTCTTATTAATGTAGATGTGAAAATTTTGGCCAAATTGATTGCAAACCGGGTGCAACCAATGCTGTCGATGATCGCACTCCCTGACCAATCCGGTTTTATACCAGGAAGGGCGACCTCCCATAACCTGCGAATGATCTTCGCTGCATTACATTACCTACACCCCGAGATTAGAGCGGCCGTGGTGTTTTTGGATGCCACTAAGGCCTTTGATACAATTGAATGGCCATATTTATTCTGTGTTTTAAAGAGGATGGGGTTCAGTACGTTGCTGATTAGGAAAATCCGCCTGCTCTACACATTGCCTACAGCCAGAGTGCGGGTGAATGGCCTGGTGTCTGAGCCTTTCCCCATCTTGCGTGGTACTAGGCAGGGTTGCCCCTTATCCCTGCTGCTATTTGTTATAGCTATGGAGCCGCTGGCAGCGAGGATTAGGCAACATCATTCTGCAAGAGGTATAGGATTCAGCTCTAGAAACCTTCTAGTATCACTATACGCGGACGATGTGACCCTTTACCTTACCAATCCTTCGGATAACTTGGACCCCATCTTGCGTGAATTTGTCCGCTTTGAGGGCTTTGCAGGTATCTTCATCAACTGGTCCAAATCAGTTATCTTTCCTCTCACAAACGCCACCACGGAAGTGCGCTCTGAATATCCTTTGCGTTGGGAGGCGGGAGGGGTCAAGTATCTGGGAATTTGGATTAGCCGGGACCTTCAGAGATTTGGGGCCTTAACTTTGGCAGAGCAATGATGTGGCTGAGCGAGAAAGTGAAATTATGGGCTTCCCTGCCTCTGTCACTGACTGGGCGGATTGCGCTTACAAAAATGATAGTGTTACCCAAATTCCTTTACCTATTCGTCAATATACCTATACCGCTTACGGCACACTTCTTTGCCACTTTGTGGTCACGCCTGGTGGAGTTGGTGTGGGCAGGTGGACAGGCCAGAGTGGCGTGGGACACGCTGGCACTGCCATTGCGACGGGGAGGTCTAGGCGCCCCAGATATAAAATTGTAAGCCCTCTGTGCTCAGGCTCAGTTCTTGCATTTTTGGATCCACCCGGTCCCTTTTCAGCCTCACGTGGCAGTGGAGCGCGATGTGGTGGCGCCCCTTCCAATTGGAGTGGCGATATGCGCTAAGGCAGGGCGTCCCAGAGCAGAAGTAGATACGGCTAGGATGCTGCAGTGGGTATGGGAGGAATTGCACAAGAGGGCCGGGGTCCCACTGTTGTATGCTCCATCGCTTCCGCTATTGCATAACCCGTTGCTGCCTTGTGTGGCTGATGGGATAGCTAGTCATCTGATTGACAAAATGCATCTCCACACATTTGCTGACCTTTTTCCCAATGGTAAGTTTATACCTCCCCCTGCGTCAGAAGAGGGAGGTACGGTGCCTTTTTCTGAATTATTTCTATACCACAGACTACGTGCGGCGTGCCGGACGCTATTCGATAGCTTCCCTGACGCGCCACCAGTATTTACAGCTTTGGAGGTGGTGGTGAGCTCCCCTTCCCCCCGTAAACTAGTAACCCGTATTTATCGCCATATGCAAAACATGGCACCGGAAGTGACGCCTAAATCTATGCTGTATTGGAATGAGGAGCTCCAGCCTGAGATTACTGAGGAACAGTGGGAGTTCTGTTGTGGGCAGCTTGCTGAGCTTTTGCCAAATTACAAGCTGCGTTTAATACATTTTAAATACTTGCACAGGTTCTATAGAACCCCCATCAGCCTGAGGAAAATGGGGCTTAGGGAGACAGATGAATGTTGGAGATGTGGGTCGGCCTCGGCCTCTTTTCTACATATAGCGTGGTCCTGCCCAAGGTTAAAGGGTTATTGGTCCCAGATCTTTGTGTCGGTAAATCAGATAGTGGGTCGCTCGGATGTCCCCTCCCCTCGGCTTGGGCTTCTGGGATATGTCAGGAACATTCCGCCAACAGTGCGCAGGCTGCATGCACTACTACTACTGTTTGCTAAACGATGGGTGGCAATCCACTGGGGTAGGCAGAGGGTACCTATGGTGAGAGATTGGCTAGCTGATGTAACCTACGGACACACGCAGTTAACTACATTCTGGGAGTTAATGCTGGCTGCTTCTAGGCCCCGTGACATCTGGGATCCGTTTGTGAGTTGGGCTCGGGAACATCGGAGTGGTAGGTTGGGGAGTGATACTCTGAGTGAATGACCCCTGGGAGGGGGGGGACGGTGGGTGTTACATCGTACTTCTCTCCTTTCACATCATGTGGCTGGTGTTCGTATCGCTGGAGTGTGCCTGGTCACTAACCCTGTTTTCATCCGCTACTGCCCTTTCTACATGCTAAAGCAAAATGTTGTGGCCCCCCGATCCCCTGAGCCCAGGCTAGTGGCTTGTAATCTCTATTAATACGGACATGTTGACTATTGTAACACGTTCTTTTTATTCGACACCTAATAGCATACCATATGTAACACACTAATGATGATAACTGGCAAGTTTGTTTGTTGTATTTTTTATACTGTAAAAAGCTCAATAAAAAAAATAAAAATAAAAAGAATGTGAAGTGTCACAGCTTCTGTGCATTGGAGTTTCCTCAAAGAAGGTCATTGGAAGACACATTCTGTCTGCAATGAGGTGGGAGTCCTGTGCATAATTCCGGGACTGCTTCCCCTGCTCCAATTTCTGTCCAGACAGACTGGGCCTAGGTCATCCTAATAGCTCTGGACGGGGCCAGAAGAGTGTGGTGCCTCAAGCTCCTAAGTATTTACCATCCCATCAAAGTAACACTTCGGGAGAACCTCTTGTTTCAGCAAAACGGGAGGGTCCTGCACCCATATATTCACAACCTACACCTCCAAGTGTGGAGATTGAGCAGCAGCAGTTAAATTGTTTTGACTTGCCACTGCAGTGGTGGATGGCATTCGTGCTTCTAGGACACCAATCCAAAAAATTAATCTATTGCTGGTGCTGGGAGATGTTGCCGTCTGGTGTGGCATAGGTCATCTAGAACCTCTGCAGACCAAACTCACGTATGTATTGTTTTATAGTTGGCCCACCAAGGCCTTGCAGTGGGCACACTTGAGGGCTACTTTTCAGCTCTTTCAGTCTTTTTAGGTTTGCCTGATCAACCCTCATGCATTTTTAAAAGGCCTAGTGCATATGTTCCTTCCAAAACCATGTGTCATGTCTCAGTGGCACCTACATCTAGTCCTGATGTTCCTAATGTGCACACCACTTGAGCCTATGGCTTCTGGTAGTCAGCAGTCTTTGTTACCTCCATGATTTCTGCGTTCCATGTTAGAAAACTGTAGGCACTCTCAGTGCAACTTCCCTACATCAAAAGTGTTACTTGCCTCCATTAATGCTCTTTCTGGAGGAAACTCTATCTAACCGCAGATTCCTCACCGACCACCCACCTCCAGCACCATAGAGTTGACTCCTGAACATTATTATAATAATGATCCAAGTGAGATTTTGGCACACCATCATCTGTAATTTGTAGGAAGTGCTCGGAATCTGTTGGTGCAGAAGGGCAAAGTTTAAGAACCTTCATCAGCACGCTGGGATGGTGCTTATATGCAGGCGACATGAAGTCTTCCAGAGCCCTATGGCACCACCTACTGGCTGGCAGAAAGCACTAAAAAAAATCTGGATCTAGCCTGGTGCCTGGAAACATTCTAAAGGCTAGGATTCTGTGGTTCCAAAGGTAAGGAACCTTTTAATTAGGAATAAGAAGAAACCAATGCATCTCTCAAGTGTTTCTTTTTCTTCATAAATTACCATTTAACAGATTGTGTGGAAAGCTGTCTATGTCACACATAATAGCTAGTTTTCAACCGGTTAGTCTTTTTTGTTGTGGGGGGGTGGCGGGGGTGCACTCTGATAAACCATCCTGACCAAGTTCTTTGTCCAAGCTTCTTCTTGCAGTGCCACATAGAATGAAATCATGGCCTGCTAGCAGGTTCACTTTAGTTATGTATATCACAAGTGAAATTAAATTCTCATCCTAATCACAGTGTCCTCTATTCACAGCCAGGAAGAGCTCTCACCAGTTTGCCAGCGAAGAAGAAGAGGAAGCTGCCCTGATATACAACTTCCAGCCTGCCTATGTGAGCAATATCACAGACTATGAGCAGGTGTACTTTTTCTAGAACTATCTTCAACGGCAAGACTTAAAGTTCACAGAGAACTGCAAACTCGCCTGCCTGTCTACAGCCCAAGAGTTACAATATGACTTTTGACTGCTTCTTACCCCCAGTGAATTACTGCTTGAAGCTGAGGACCCCACCTAAGAAATGTCTATGAATGTAACCTCAAATTCATATTCAAAAATACAGAAAAAATATGCATCAAACAAATGCACAAAATATAAACTATTTTATTTAATGCACAAACAAATATGCAGACATTGAACATTTAGTGTGAAGGTTTGAATTTGGCAAAAATTGTATTTCTAAAAGAAGAAGCAAAATATTAGACTCTAGAATATCACTTTGTCTTTTTGGCTTTTAATGCATGCTTTCTTTTTGTCTGCACATACCACTGCTGATTCAATTGAGTACACCAATTGTCCAAACTAGATTCCGTTTGCTTTATTTGTGCTAATCCATCAAATCAAGATAAGGATGCCAATTCCATTTTATACTTCCAATTTCAAATTCCTTCACATGTGCATCAATTCATTGTATGTGGTGTATCTTTATTTATTTTTTTACAATTGGTCCTTCGTAATAAACCCTGCAAGCCAGAATGATGGCCCATTGAGTTAAGTGCTCACTGTAGACATCTCGGGGTCATTATTTCGAATCCCCGCAGGGACAACTACACTCTTCTTCTTGCCCCGGGTGATACTGTGAGCATTACTATATTAAGTTTGACACACGTGATGTTTGCAGCCCTTAGAAAGGGAAAAACACTGTACTAATTACAGTATAAAACATGCAACTAGGCAGAAAAATTCTCCTCCCACGATGCATCTTTCCCTTCCTGAATTCACATGGAAGATAAACGGATCTTCCAGTTTTGACTTAAAATAATTAGAACTGATAAAACACCACCGAAGAGAAGTAGAAGCCAGAAATCACCAAGGGGCATATTTAGAAGAAACTGGCGCATCAGTGCTTCACCCTTGCCTCACCTAACAACACCATGGGTGCACTGTATTTACAATATGGCGCACCATGGCGGTGGTTATGCCAATAGCGTCATCATTTTTTACGCTATTGTGGCACTTTCCTGCACTATTATCAAAAATGTTGACGCTAGTGCAGAGAAGTGCAAGGAGGCCCATATGTTTGTGTGGGTGTGTGAATTTTAACGCCTGCTTTGAGCAGGCGTTAAAAATGAAGCCAAAAATAGAGCAGTGAAATCATGTTGACTTCACTGCTCCATTTTGCGGGCCGCCTTGTGCCATATTGCCCCCCCTGAATACATTATGCATTCGCAGGTATAATGTGGTGTAAGGGTGTGCAAAGTGGTGCAATGCGAATACTACACCACTATGTAAATAAGGTGTGGCAAAAAAGTCTTTCTGACGCACTTTAGCTTAAAAATAAAATGCCGCTAATGTGACGCTGGAAGGCGCTAGGGGCTTGTAAATATGCCCCCAAATTTACCTGCACTTTTACTACTTTCCTGCCTCTAGTATCAAAGCAATATTATTGTACACTCTACCTCTAAATACTTTTCTCTGGTGGATCTTCCCAGTATGACTCACCCGAACCATGGTAAGGCACAAAATCCCAGAAATAGCTCAGTCATGTAAAATAAAAACTCTATTCACTTTATGAACTGGCCAAGCTGCCAGAATTGATCCTGCACGTCCTGAAGTTTCTCTATTACCTCAGCTGCTTCTTTGTGGAGAAACAGAGTTTGCTGTCACCAATGATCCTATAGCTAACATTATGTGTATTAATTTCTTACCATACTCTGCCTACAACCAAATAGAGCAGGATTATGTCCAGGCCAGCTATTAATGCCACATTTATATGCCCAGTCCTTCCTTGATACCTGGAGACAAAGAACAGAGCAGCATGGACTCGTTTACAATAACAGAGCAGCGATCACCCACAAAATATATCTCATATCTTAAATAGAAAATCTTCAATCAGTTGCTCTGTGCTACTTATGTGAAGAACATAACAACAGGTAATGGTGTTAAATGCTCACTATTTAAATTTTATCTGCTGCAGTCAAATATTATTGAAGTGCAAACATATACCCATCCATGCACAACCCGGGCACAGTGTGGGACTGGACTGCTGGAAAGTGGAGTTTGCATTCTGGGAAAAGAGATAGGCAGGAAAGAGAGGAAACTAATTAAAACATACTTGTAAGAGCAAATTCAAGGGAAAAGTACAGAACATGAATTAGGAGCAGGAAGGAAGATTTGAAAGTAGAATTGAATGAGAGAGGGAATTAAATAAATGCCAGTTCTATATAAACACTGGAAAAACACCACCCCCATGATTTGTTGTGGAGCAGAAAAAGAATAAACACTTCTTTCTTTAGATTTATTAACACACTGGAAAATGCCGAGACAACCCCACCAGAATTCATAGCAAATAGAAACTTAAAACAAGGAAGCCAAAGTATATAGAATACAGCTGTCCGTAGTCATGTCTGTCATTGAGATAAACTGTTTGGACTAGGTGATGTTAGAGGCAAGACACGCCACCTTCCTGGTCACCTAATTTTTCTAGAGCTCTCCCTATCTCCTTCCAGCCCTGTCCGCACCTTGCAACATCAACCCGTATTTTCCTTATCTTTGCTGTCAGTCTGAACGTGGAGCTTCATTGAGCCGTGGAAGATTAAGTTAGGCAAATATCTTTAGCAAAAAATTCAATATTTTTTGTTTGTTCCCAGTGACCTCAGAAAAATTAGAAAAAAGGCCAGATGGAGGTTTCATGTGTGTTTTTAAGGTTTGTGTTTTTTTTTATTAGTTCTATTTTAAGCAGCAGCAAAAACTAAATAAATTATGTTTCCGGGTTAAGATATTTTAGACTATATTTAGCTATTACCATTTTCAGAATTCCCTTTCCTTTATTATATTAAAACTGAAGTGTAACTCATAGTGTTAAACTAATTTTGAGCTGGGAGATGGCAGAGCAAGCATTCACCCTTGGTGAGCGGCAAAGATGCCCAAAGTTACATAGAGAAGTAGGAAGGCTGACATTACCTGGCAGCAGTGTCTGACTGCTTCATTCAGGAGGTACATCTGGGCCACTGGCCTTTGTTTAAAAGGCACTGTGCGCTAGACTGAGACGGGGTGCGTTTCAAGATAGCACCCGTGGCTTAGGCGTCGCCAGAGCAGGACTGTAAAGGTGTGGAATCACACACAGAGTGAAAATTGAGGTGTTTTATTGCTACATAATCCAAAACTGTGTAGTCTATGATTATGCTTATTTTTACCAACCTGTCAATAAAATGTTTTAAACATAAAATAATTTTGCAAACCTGTAATACATAACACATACATTAAAATGATTTATAGATACCAGATTGTTGTTACTCAGCTGGGAGACTCTTAATGAAGGTGCAGATTAATGTGCATGCCACATAACGCACATTAGACACAAGATTGCTTATTTTTTGTTTTGTAAATATGCCTTGTAATGATATCATAAAATCTGGAGAATCCTGAAATTAACACTGGTTAAATCATTACCCACAGAAACTGTATAAACAGCATTTTGCATGCTATTTGCGCTGGTCCTACTAACAGCATAGTATACTATATGCGGAAATGATTATGGTGGTAGCAATTGCTCTAGCCAGTAAATTGTAATAGATTTAAGACCGTTAAGACTGAATTGAAAGCATTGGATAGTGATAAGGTCAGAGATACTCTTGGATTGCTGCAGTCTAAATACAGACCATTTCAGGGAAAATATTTACCATTGATCATACAATTCAATAATCATTCTTTAAAATCTTAAAGATTGTAAGCTAATTATAGTATGTATCAGAGGGATAGGAGCTACTTAAGGATGCTGTCAGTGATATACCTTCTATTACATTTAAGAAACTAGGGCCCTCATGTACTAAAGTAATTTACAGGCGGTAAGGCTCTGATTCATAAAATTTGTCTACAATACTGAGTGTTACCGAATCACAGTTTTGGTTTGGGACTAGATACAATTATTTTAGGGATATGTTAATGTTTTACTACTGAAATCCAATCACTAAACATTAATATTTGACCACCCCTCAACGGAGGTAGTAAGCCATTCGCAAACAGAAAGGGATCCACAAGGGAAGTCTTCCCCTTTGTGAATGTTTCCAAAAACGTTTTTAGGAGCAGGCTGTGGTCCATGGGACTAGTGCATGCTCCTAAAAAGGTGTAATTAAAAACAAAAATTAAAATTATGCATTTTTTTTTTTTTTTTTTAAGATTGCTTTATTTAAAAGCAATCACTGACATGGTGGTCTGCTGATCCCAGCATGCCTGTATGCCTGTGACTGTAGCCTGTCGTAGTGGGTCGCAATTTGAAACCGACCTAATGCATATTGAAGAGGTAGGTAAAATTGGGACCCGCTACATTGCTATATTTTGTGAACCACCCTTTAAGAATATATGTTGGTTCACAAAATACAAATGCATTTGGTAAAAGTCAGTGTGCTTTCACCGTATTCATTTTTGTACATTCCTGATAAGAAATCACAATTTGCAAACGGTTAAATGTCGAGGGTGTTACAGCTTCGGACGTTATGTGTTTTCTTTGGGGATGAATAGATATCAGAGATTGCGGCCTCTATTGGAGATACTTTGAGATTCAGGATTTTGTTGATTGTGACAGCTTTTGTCACCTATGCACGTGTTTGCCCTTGAGCACCACAATATGTAGGAAATACCATAAAGAAACTGCATTGTTACATTGTTTGTGCCTTCTTAGTTTAAATATTTTACTGAGAAATATCACCAGTTCGTTTTTAATTGTTCTAAACTTCCAAACTGAAGTGTGTTCCACTGAAATTAATAAAGTGCAATATTACTATGAAAAGCAACACTTTTTTCTTCTAGAGGTAGGATACAGATAACCAAGACACTTGTCAACTACTCTCAAATTAAAGCATTTCCAACTGTGACACTATAATCCCTAACACTTCCCTTTATATCTGAACTCTTAAACCTATCAACCTTTACCTAATCCCTTAATGCTTATCTGGTGTCTTTAGCCCTTTTACTCTTAACCCTATTCCCTTAACCCATGCATTTAACTTAATACCCTTAAATACATAGCCCCTAGATCCAAATCCTTAAAGCTTACCCGGTACCCTAAACACTATCCACCCATTATCCCAAACATAAATCCGATTCCCACTTCCTTAACCTTGTATTCTTTACACTTAACCCAAACCCCATAACTCTTTAACCTTGACTCCATACCCTTAACCCATATGCACCAAATGCAATAGTTATCCCATTGTGATAGTGTGAATAAATCAAATTTGAGTATGTGTTGTGCCCAGTAGACCATATACCGATGTATTGCCTCAAGTAAAAAATTATGTGAACATAATTAACATATATAATATTAAAGATAATTGTTATCATATAGTACCACGAAGATGACACTCTCACACAGCTTTATCATTAGACTATGTGTACAGTCCTATCTTAGTCTTAGATTCTTCAATTTTTTAATATTCCCAGGCATCATAATGGATCTGGAAACTTTTTTGCAGTACCTCGCCGTGCCAGTACGGCACCGTACAGCTCTCTCACTCATGCCATGACGTGCAGAGTCTATATTCCCACCACTCACATGCTGATGTCAGTTTCTTTCGTGCTACACCAACAGATGTGGATCCATCTCTGAGGCTATTTAATCTCCAAAAATGTACACTTTGCTAGGGAAAGGTCACTTCCCAAAATGACAGGTTTTAAACCAATGCAAGGACTGTTACAAGGAAATACCTATAAGAGATCCTCATCAGGTTTGCCTTTGGTACCTGGGGTCGACTCAAGGCCCGCAGGGACTGCACGTTGATGAGCCCAAAGGCCAAACGGGACCACGATATGAAACTCTACATCATCAAGCATTGAAAGACACCACGTCGAGACCAGTCCAATTCCAAAGGTCAGTCTCAGTCCTATTCCTGCGGTACAGAAGTTGAACGAGTGGCTCCAAGGTTGATCATCATTGTGCTCCAAATCTTAGGGTAAGTCAAAGAAAAAACATTAAAAACCCAAGCAGGAGTCAGCTCCTTCCCACCACTATCATAACCCTGAGAGGGCCTGAGGAAGTCACCATGCCTCTCGATCTCCCTCCCAAAGTAGGTCTGGTATGACCCCTTTCTGCAACTTGTTCTGACACAATCTGAGTTTCCAGGGCAGTTTGCAGCATCAAGGCATATCCAAGAGTTCTGAGAGGCCATGCTGTGGCTCATCTAATCCCTTCAAACTACCTCTGATGCCTTAACAGCCCCCCAAGGACCTAAGAGGACCCCCGTCCTGGAATACCGCTGCTGGGTTTACCCTCAATGCAGTTGGACCCTCCGAACCCTTTACTTGGCCTCCCCCTGCTCCTTTATAGACTCCGACTCCAGTGCTAGGATTCACACCAGGTCCCGAAGCATCAACACCAATCCATACTCCACCAACACTGGAGGATAAGTTGTCCCTTGTGTTCTGAACCCAAATCCTTGCAGCTCCAATCTCAAACAAGACCGCGCTCAGTTTCCGTCAAACCACAACCTGACCTGCTTAACATCCCTCGTCCACAAGGCAAATCTCATACATTGCATTCCTTGTTTGGGACGGATTTCGTTAATGACTATGATACAGGGGGTTAAATTGGCTAACCCTACCATGAAGAAAACTGGTATGATGACCTCCAGGATGCCAGTGGTCTTGACACTTCTTCTGATTCCAGCCTTGTCTCTCATCCAGACCTGAACCCTGAAGAGAGTGCTTCAGGTCATGCAGTGAGCGGTCGAAGTTCTTGACCTCTACAACCCCAGCTCAGAGGTCAAAATCAGTGTCCTGACCAAAGTACACCAGCTAGGGCAAACATCCACTGAGCCTCTACTGTCTTTCAACTAGACACTCACTGATACCCTCTTGGGAGCCTGGGCAAAACCCTGCTCTGTCCCTCTGGTCAATAAGCATATTACCAGACACTACTGACCTGACCCTGGTGACCCTGCCTTTTTGTCTCCTCATCTCTCTCATGAGAGCTTGGTGCTGATTAACCCAAATTATTTTTGGACGACCCCTCCCCCCAATAGGGAGTCCAAGAGAGTGGAGACCTTTGGGAAGATAGTTTTCTTCCACTAGTTTGGCCCTTAGGTCAGTCAGTGCCAGTTGCCTACTGGGCTACTAGTCCCTCACAAACTGCGATTTGGTTGCCCAAGTCCTCCCAGGTGTCCCGACTGTCCTAACCTAAGCCATACAGGATTGCCAAATGTACAATTCATGGTGGCCACCGTACCATGGATTCCATCAGGTGAGCCATTAACACTGGTGTTGCCATTCGTTGTCACAGTTCAAAGAGAGCGGGGACACAGCATGCTCCCTGGGTTATCTGCTGTGCATCATCAGCAGCATATATCCTACTACTACTTTCATGGTTTCAGAAGAGGTATCCCATAACAACAGCCAGTTCAGCCTCAGCAAGGTGCCCAGAACATTTGCGGCCAAGGCTGTCACACCCATCAACCTCACCTGCATGGACAGTACACTGTCCTTCTACCACCCCACCCCCTGGCACCCGCTACCCCACCTTCAAAACCCTTTTAGCATCCCTTAGTGGAGTACAGCCACCCAGTTGCAGGGAGTATCCAAAGATTCTTGACTAGTTGGTTGGGTATAACATTGGACACATGGGTCCTACAGATTGTCCAGACTGGTTCTCCACTGACCCTGGACCTATTGACGGAGGACCATCTGCCAGTCTTGCAGCAGGAAGTGCAAGCCCTTTTGGCAAAAGGGGCTATGAAGAGAGTGCCTGCACTAGAAGTGGGTTGTGGTTGTTATCCCCACTATTTTCTGATGCCAAAGAAGGACAGAGCCCTTTGCCTATTTTAGTTCTGTGCCCTCGCAATGCCTTCCTCCAGAAGAACAAATTCAAAATGCTCACTCTGGCAAAGGTCTTGTCTGCCCTTGACTCTGGAGACTGGATGGTGGCATTGTATCTGCAGGACGCCTATTTCCATACACCCATCCTGCAGGCCTACTGGCACTACCTGTGATTCAGGGTGGGAAACTAGCGTTTTCAGTTTGCTGTGCTCCCGTCTGGTCTCACCTTAAGGGTGGTTGCAGCACACCTTCCAAGGTCAGGCATCCCAGCCTTCCCCTACATCGACAACTGGCTGTTGAGTACCAAATCACCACAGGCACTCGTCATCCACCTTCAGACTATGGCAAATCTCCTGTTATCTTGGGGTTCACTATCAACCTGCAGAAGTCACATCTGACCCCTTCTCAGATGCTCCTCTCTATGTGAGCCATTCTGGACATGGTTCAGTTTCATGACTTCCCCCTGGAAAGGAGAGTTCACAACATTCAGGCTATGATCCCGATTTTTTCACCTCTGCCCTATATCTCATTGAAGTTGCCTCTGAGACCCTGTAACAGGAGACACTGCGCCTCTGGGAATGGCTGTAAAATCAAGGGATTTTTCTGGTGGTGAACCACCTACGCAGGTTCCTTGAATGCTAGGACGGGCAACTCAGCAGTTGACTCAGATTACACCCGTAGGTGGCGCAAGGTCTCTTCCTTGAATGGTGAGAACCTTGGCTCAATCTATTTGTGAAGAATGTTCAATGTCAGCAGTTCTGTGCATTGTAGTTTCCAAGGTGTCACTCACTCAGGGACACATTCTGAATAACAGTGGAACTTCGGACTTCTGTATGCCTTTCTGTGGTAAGTGCTTCTACCCCGAGTTCTGAAAAAGAAAATGACCGGCTGGGCCCAATTTATCCTATTGGCCCCTTATTGGACACGGACAGTATGGTATGCAGAGCTCCTGGGCATAGGTATCTGTCTTCCAATCTGGTTGTCCTCCCAGCAGGATCTGCTGTCCGAGCAATGGGCCAGGATTCTGCACCTGGGCCTTTGTAGTTGTGTTAGCACGTCGGACCTTAATAGGTAAACCTAAAAGGAGACGCGAATAGGTCGGTGAACCTTTTGACTTGCTTTGATGTTTTCCCACCATACATCCCGTACAAGCAGATCAATAACCAATAACAATCAATAACATTAGTAATGAATAGGAGTCAGAAATTGTCACACACCATGACCTTACAATCATGAATAACCACACCTTTATGTAAAAGTTTAAATGTTTATTTCCCTATATTAATACTGCTAATGTCACGTAAGTTAACCTTAAAATCAAATGATAAACATACAGAAACAACACTGGCTGAGCAAAGCGGCAAAAGAATCGCAATCTAATCAAAGCTTGAGCTACTACATATTCTAGAGTTACTGTACAAATCATTAGTAGAAGTAACTGCGCAAACAGTATCACATACATTGAGTTTCAGCAAGGAAAATACATCAAATGCTATTACATGTATTGAACTTTATTAATGTGGAGCCCAACAAACATCAGATTAGAATAGCATGTTTGGGCTTGATGCAAAACATTTAGTCAACACAAATTTGGAAAACAACTAACTATGGCTTTATCAAAACGGCGGTTGGTACCTATAAACAAAAGCAAATAGACTTGACAGACAGTATCATAGTCAATATAGTTTGGATCAGCAAGCGGTGACAGTCTTCGTCCTCAGGACATCAGTTTGGTCAGCTAGTCATCAGGATTTAGCATCAAGTTCAGAAAAGGCAAAGTCTCTTCAAGCAATAAAGTTAAGCACGTCTCTTCCCGAGACAGTAGAATGGGCGAAATGGGGGCTAAACTCTCAAGAAGAATGTGGAGAATGGCTTCTGTTCTCCCAGTGCAGTCCGACTAAGTTAGATTTCCTAACACTACTTCCAAAGTCCCTATTGGTCAAGGGATTGCATGTTTGCATTCAGTCCAATTAAACTAAAACTTAAAATCTATAATTTTGCTAGTACATGGTTCACATGTCGATGATTGGTTCTCATCTTTTTCGTTTTCGTCATTGCGCTCATCAAATAACAATATTGTTGCAGCTTATACTCCAGTCAGTAAGTTTATTGTTCTCTCCTGAGAAAGTCAGTCTTACACACATAACATTAAACATTGTTGCATTAGCTAGTACATAATCTCCTACCAAACAGTTCTCACGAGAAAGACTTTTAGCTATGAGCATTTGGTCAGCACAGTGGAAAACCCCAATTTAATTCACTTAGTATCCATTTTATAAAACGCCTAAGCAATGCAGCTTGACATGAGGCCGTGCAACTAGGCAAAGACCTTGCTAAATTAATGCCTACAATTAATAAAGCTAATACATAATGCATAACCCTTAATGTGACATATGACTACATTAACCAAACATAAACTCATTGTTTCATATTAATAAGCCATTAATAAGTACACTTCAGGAATACTTGGGGCAACACCAGTGGGCGCACCTTAAAATGTGTGCATTATTTTTCCCTATGTTACATTTTCTATGCAGTTTCATCGCTCACAGTACATGAATAATCATTAATCATTTCATTAGCAAGCTCAGCGTTAACAGTCACCACCTTCATGCCTGAAGGTTGAGGTGGAGGCCAGGCGTCCCTCAACAACAACTGTATGCAGCTATCATTTGGACAAATTTGAGACTTCCTTCGACACACAGCAGATTGACCCTTTCCTGGCGAGGTTATCTGATGTTCTGTTGCTTATTTTGTCCCTCACCCAGCAAGACTTTGCCCTGGGCGCAGTTAAACAGTATCTTTCTGCTCTTTATGCCTTTTTACATTTTCTAGTCCAGCCCTCATAATTCAAATGACCTGTTGTGACAGGTTTTTTTGAAAGGTCTTCAACATCTTTTTCCCTCTTTGTACCTTTGCGGTGCCTCAATGGGGCCTTAACTTGGCCCTCTCATTTTTGCACTACCTTTGAGACACTTCATAGATGTCCTCTGCAACTCATCACCCTAGAGACACTGTTCTTCATCGCCATTACATCAGCACACTGAGTGAGTGAGCTGCGAGCTCTTTGTGTTAACCCGCAGTACACCACCTTTTTCTTAAACTGGCTCTGCAAACCTGACCATCCTTCTTGCCAAAAGTTGAGACGCTGTATCATATTGGTCAAAATATCACCTGTCTGGCGTTTTTTGCTTTACCTGGCTCCTCTACGGAAGAGGTGAAATCACTTGCACCCCAGAAGAACACTGAGGCCCATATTTAACAGAAAATGATGGAGTGTGACGCTGCGCCAAAACTTGCAGCACCGCGCTCCATAATTTTCACAATGCAGGGATGTGCCGTATTTAATTGAACAAGGCGCACCCCTGTGTTGTCCCTGTGCTGGTGCTAAATTGAGCTGCCTAGCACCAACGCAGGCATCCTTACGATGTCTTCGTTGAAGGGTTTGATTGTTTATGTGTGGGAAGGTGTCCCTTCCTGCACATAAACAATCACTAATGGTGAATTGGCACTTCTGTGTGTACTACAGAAGTGCCAAAGCTTCACTTTGAAATGTTTGTTTATGTGTGGGAAGGGACACCTTCTCGCACATAAACAATCATGTCTGGCATTTTGCTATTTCTATGCGTGCTGCAGAATGCAGCACACATAGAAAAAGCAAAAAACGAGGAGGAATAAAAGTACTCCCCGTTGCACCTTACTAACGCCACACCTGAGGTGGCGTCAGATTTTGGTGCTGCCTTAGGTTTACAAAATCTCATAAATGTGAGGCAGCATCAAAATGCAATGGGTGTTGCTGTGGCACGCCCACAGCAACACCCATTGCATGCCCCTTCCCCACAGAGGGTTGTGTGTCAAGGGGCCATATTTACAAGGTAGCGTTAAGCCACACAAAGTGGCTTAATGCCACCTTGTAAATACAGCACAGGGCATGGTGCCTCCGGAGCTTCATGAAAAGGTACTCTCTGGTGGTGCTAGGAGCTCTTAAATATGCCCCTGAGTTTTTACATCAATCATACTAGAGAACATCGGGTGGACAATCAGCTCTTTCAGAGATTCACTGGAGTGAAAAAAGGCAAGACTGTGCCAAAGAACAACTCCCTCTGGTTTGTGCTCTGATTTAAGATGTGCTACACATTGGCCAAAGAGCAACCTTCTGGAAGGACTGCAAGCTCATTTTACAAGGGCTAAGGCCACTACCATTGTGTGTGGATGTGGGGTTCCTGCTCCGGACATCTGTGAGGCAACTGAATTTGCCTCATGCCATCCATTCACAAAGCACTACTGTCTGGGCAGCCAGGTGCGCTGAAAGGGCCGTTTTGTCTGTTCTATCCTACTGGACTTTCTGGTTTGAGAGCATTCACAGACTTGCCTCCAAATAGATACTGCTATAACTCTTTCTCAGACAGACTTGGACTTTCTCTATTAATTAATATATGCCAAGTATCGGAATCTGCACACTGGTCACAACCAATTTGCTTTTGAGGCTCTGCATCTTGGGATGTGGACAGCCTCAAAAGGAATTGACATCAGCGCGCTGGAGTGATGCCTATACAGGCTCTGCATGTCGTTTCTGCAGCAGACCAGTGCGGAGGTGCAGCGCACCACCTTCCAGCTCACTGAGGTACTGCTGAAGTTTCAGGATCCAGTCTGATGCCTGAGAAATATTCAGAAGCAGAGGAATCTGCAGGTAGATAGCACCTGTAACAGGAAGAGCGTTACCAAAGGTAAGTAACTTGTTCTTATCACTGTTCCTAGAAGGTACAGCACAATGCTGCACTACTGCATGGATGATATATGGGAATTAATTGAAAAACAAAAACTGAGAAACCACATTGGAGGAAACCAAATCATGAAAACCTTGTTTTAAGGAAAGGCAATTTTAAGTATATACAAAAAAAACAAAATTTAAAGAAACATCCTTCTCTTTTCTTGTGGCTTCCACATGCAATTCTCTCCCACTTTATTTAAAGGCCATGAAGGGTGAAGGCCTTTCAAAACCTGAATATTTGACTATGTGTATCAGTAACTGTTTTTAGCATGGTAGTCAATGAGACCCTAGCACTGGGACACACTCTGAGTAGCTGTGTGCTTTATAAAACCCACTGATTGGTTGATTGAAAGATCGTTTTAAGGAAAAATCTAAAATTACATTCAACTTGGGCGGAGTTTATGACTAGTGAGGGGCTTTTGAGTTCAGGAATGGGTAATGTGTAGGGGTGATGGGTTTAGGGGGTCAGGAATGGGTAGAGTTCAGATGTAGAAAGGGGTGTAAGAGTAGAGCCATGGGTAGCATTTAGGAGTGGTAAGGTTTTTTTAGATATGAGGAATGGGTGGAGTTTAGGGGTATAAGGTATTTTTTGAGTTTAGGGACAGGTGAAGTGTAGGGGTGTTGAGGGTTATTAGGGTTCCTGGTTGGGCAGAGTTTAGGGCTAGTGAGTGTTTTTAAGATTCAGTTATGGCTAGAGGTTAGGAGTGGTGAAGACAGACTCTATCTAACTGAGGATTCCTCACTGACCCACCCATCCTCCCAGTTCTATTAATTGGACTCTATCCATTAATAAGATGCCAAGTATGGGAATCTGCACACTAGTCACAACCAATTTGCTATTGGGGCTCTGCATCTTGGGGCATGGACAGCCTCGAAAGGAACTGACATCAGCACGTTGGAGTGATGCCTATACAGACTCTACATGTCATTTCTGGAGCAGACCAGTGTTGAGGTGCAGTGAGCCACCTTCCAGCTCACAGAGGTACTGCTGGATCTAGTCTGATGCCTGAGAAATATTCAGAAGGAGAGGAATCTGCAGGTAGATAGCAGGAAGAGTGTTACCAAAGGTTAGTACCTCTTTTCTTATTACTGTTCCAGGAAGGTACAGCGTAATGCTGCACTATTGCATGTATCAAGTATGAGAATTAATCTAGAAACAAAAACTAAGAAACCACATTGGAGGAAACCAAATCATGGAAACCCAATTCTAAGGTAAGGCAAATGTAAGTGAACTCCAAAAAATCGAAATTTGAAAGAACCATCCTTCTCTTTTATTGCAGCTTCCACATGCAACTCTATCCCTGTTCATTTAAAGGCCATGAATAATGAAGGCCTTTTCAAACTCAGCTGCAAAACCTGACTGTGACTTAGCATGGTAGCAAATGAGCCCCTAGCACTGGGACACTCTCTGAGTAGCTGCATGCTTTATAAAACCCACTGATTGGTAGTTTGAAAAATCATGTTAAGGAAAAACCTAAAATTACATTCAACTTGGATGGAGTTTAGGACTAGTGAGGGGCTTTTGGGTTCAGGGATGGGTAATGTGTAGGGGTGATGGGTTTAGGGGTCAGTAATGGGTGGAGTTCAGGTGCAGAAAGGGGGTGTAAGGGTAGAACCATGGGTAGCATTGAGGAATGGTGAGTATTTTCTTTTAGATATTAGCAGAGGTTGGAATTTAGGGTTGTGAGGTGTTTTTAGAGTTTAGGGACAGGTTGAGAGTAGTGATGTTGAGGGTTATTAGGGTTCATGGATGGGCAGAGTTTAGGACTGGTGAGGTTTTTAAGGTTCACTTACAGTTAGAGGTTAGAAGTGGTGAAGAGTTTTTAGGGTTCAGGATTGGGTGGAGTTATTGGTGGTGAGGGCTTTTAAGGAGTATGGGTGGGTGGAGTTTAGATATAGAAATGGGTTTTTAGGGTTTAGGAATGGGAAGTTTAGGAGTGGTGAGAGGATTTTAGAGGTCATGGATGGGTGGTGTTTAAGGGTAGTGAGGGTTTTATAAGTTTCTGGGACGGGTGGAATTTAGGGGTAGTGAGAGGTTTTACAGTTTATCAGTAGATGTACAGGGCTGAGTGTAATTAGTTGTGGTGAGGAGTTCTTAGGGGGCAGGGATGATGTTTAGGGGTGGTAATGGTTCAACAAACCAAAAGCATCTGAAGGGATTGTTTTACAATGTAAATGGCATAAATCTGAAATAATGTCCACTGAATGAAAGCACTGAAATAATACCTGGGGCAAAACATTCTGCAGGTCTGCAACCATTGCACTTACACATAAAAAAATAAGCAAGCAAATGCCAATTTCGAATAAAAAATCATTCCATAAATTCACAAATTGGTTTCTATGAAATGGCGAATGCCATTCGTTCTGAAAATTTCCATTAAACAGTTTAGATGAAATGGCTTCTCTGTAATGGTATCCTTTGAAATTGTTTCTCTGTGACATCACATACAACCCTTGGTGCATTATTACAGCTCCTCTTCTGTCTTTGGTATGAATCAAAATACTGGCACCCAACACATCACTCTTAAGATATTTCATAGAGGCAGGATTGCTGGACTGTTTTCAATTCCATACTTACATTAATTGGCTATGTGTTAAGCCCAATACGGCACAGATGTGGAATGCTGTTTACACAAAAAGCAGAGAAGTTACAGTCCTGCCTCTATCTCAACTTTGTATAAAGGTTCAACAAACATGGCACCAACACAGTACTCTGTTTACACAAGGTAACCTTATACTCTGAATGCCATCAAAGAATAGCCCTCCTCTGAGGTAATTATTTAATGTACTCAATAGGGGACTCTAAGCATATAGACATATATAACTTGTTTGTGACTATAGACGAATTACATAGTAACTTTAGCAACAATTTTTCATGAAGATGTCATGATTGATGTTATATTTGGGGTAATTAGCAGTGCACAGTAAGGGCATGAGTTATAGTTACCTTAGGGCACAAGTTAAAATAACTTGAGATAACTCTAACTTCTGAATTTCAATGTTTTTGTACGAGTGCAATCTGAGCCTAACTATAACGTCCCTGCAACCTTTGCTTTTTCAGTGAATTTCTATGGGTTTTTAATGCTATTTCCTAACTATAACATCCCTGCTACCTGGGTGTGTGACTGGGCGTGTGAATGGGTGTGTGACTGGGTGGTGAGTGTGTGTGTGACTGGTTGTGCTGGTCTGTGAGTGGGTGTGGGTGTATGAGTAGGTGTGTGAGTGGCTGTGTGGGTCTGTGAGTGGGTGTGTAAGTGCTTGTGTGGGTATGTAAGTGGGTGTGTGAAAGTTGTGTGGCTCTCTCAGTGGGTGTGTGAGTGGTTTTGAGGGTCTGTGAGTGGGTGTGTTAAAGCTGTGTGGGTCTGTGAGTCGGTGTGTAAGTGCTTCTGAGGGTGTGTGAGTGGCTGCATGGGTGTGTGAGTGGCTGTATAGGTGTGTGTGTGGGTGTGTAAGTGGTTTTGTGAGTGTCTGAATGGGAGTGTGAGTGGCTGCGTGAATCTGTGAGAGGGTGTGCGAGTGGTTTTGTGGGTCTGTGTATGGGTGTGAGTGGCTGTATGGGTGTCTAAGTGGGTGTGGGAGTGGTTTTGTGGGTGCCTAAGTAGGTGTGTGGATCTGTGAGTGTTTCTTTTTTTTTTTTATTGGAATCTGGATCCCCGAATCCTCCCCAAATCCACGCAAATCTGTGAGGATCTGGGGATATCCGTGGCTCCTTGCATGGTAAAAAAAGTTATTGGGACAATATATTGCCATGAAGGGTCACTCACAGGCCCCTCCAATAGCCCCATGGGGTCACTCTGGCCCCTGCATGATCATGGAGGGAGTACTGCATTATACAGAGACTTAGGAGGGAGTGCTGCAAGAGCGTGGAGGGAGTAAGAGGAGTGATTGCTACAGTGGTTAGAGTGTTAGGAGGAAGCACTGCTGCGGGGTGTAGTGCTCTGGGCCTTATGCCCATAGGCTATATTGAATGACCACACGGACACCAGTAGGTGGGTAGATAACTGACCTCGAGCATGTGCACTCAGGCTCCTTTATTGGCAGGGTCACCTGACTGGTGACGCCTGTGTTGGATGGGTGTGGGGTGGGTGTAAAGTCCAGCCCTCGGGAGTGGCTGGCAAAATCCTATGCGCAGAAGTGCAGGTGTGTCCAACGGGACACTACATTCCTCCCAGACTTTATTGACCATATTGTGACACACACATACCAATCCGTCACTATACAGCCACACACCCAAGTCCGCCAGCCCAAAGGTCAGTGATAAGCTGGCGGTAGCAAAACCCACACCGTTACGCCAACAGAACAACTCCCAGAACATTATGACCCACGAATCACTACAGCAGACATTTAATGGCGGTAAACCATTGGCTGTACATACCACTGCGGTCAAATTGCACACAACCTAACAAAACAACACCACATTGGACAATTCAAACTACACACACCTGACACACATACACCCACCACACCCAAACACCACTATAAAACACACACCCAAATTACCCACAACCCTTTACGACTAGAAATAATTGCCAGCAGAGAGAGACAGCAAGAGCACACACACAACCAGAGCCACATACCACCATCACCTATACACCACACATGCACCTCACAACACACACTCCAATACATCACCCTACACACCCTCATCCATACCACCCACACCACACTCATGGCACCACAACAACACCCCAGGTTCTCTGAGGAGGAGCTAAGAGTCATGGTGGAGGAAATCATCCAGATAGGGCCACAGCTATTTGGATCACAGGTGCAGCAGATATCCATTGCTAGGAAGATAGAGCTATGGCGGAGAATCGTGGACAGGGTCAATGCCGTGGGACAGCACCCAAGAACAAGGGATGACATCAGGAAGAGGTGGAACGACCTATGGGGGAAGGTACGTTCCATTGAAGCAAGACACCAGCTCGCAGTACAGAGGACTGGCGGAGGACCCCCACCTCCTCCCCCACAACTTACAACATGGGAGGAGCAAGTCTTGGCAATCATGCATCCTGAGGGTCTGGCAGGAGTAGGAGGAGGACTGAACTCTGGTAAGTCAAATCTCTATTACTATCACCCCTTGACGAAGGGGGCGTGGCTGAGCAGCCGAAGATGGCGGCCGCATAAACCTTTTGCCTAGGAGGGGCCAATGAGTTATCCGGTAAAAATAACCCCGACCTAGGGGCCATCCACGTTGCTGCTGCCGGTGTGGAGCAGCGGACCTGTCGGGGAGCCGGGCACGCTGCCTTGAGCGCCCGAGGGTGCTCGCTGGAGGTGGAGCAGGAGCGGGGCGCCGGCGGCCTGGCGCCACACCCCGAGACCGGGTACCAAAGTTGCTGTGCGTGCCTGGGCGTGGTGCGTCTGACCGCCGTGCGCGCCAACCGCCGGGGGAAGTTGCTTCGGTCCCGCTAAGATAAACAGCGGGGGACCCGGAGTGTGGTCGGAGGTCCGGCGCGATCGGAGTGCCGCAAGAGCAGCCCACCGCGGGCGAGAAAACCAAGAGGAACCCCCATGTGCAGCCTGCCGAGGCCCGGTAAAGGAAGACTGGGCCCAGGAGACCGGGGGAAGCGAAAACTGAAGGCGCTGTGCCACGCTTTAACACGGACGATGGTGCAAACATCTGCGACTCTGACAGGGCACATAGGCTCGAGGTAGCACCACACTGGAACAGGTGGAATACCCCTGTTTATGGCCTGAAGTAGAAGGTGTGGAAAAGAAAGAAGGAAAAATAAGATAAGAAAACTGATAAATAAAACAAAGAAGAATAAAAAGTAAATAATGAATATAAGGAGGCAATAACACCGCCAATGCAAAGGAGGGCGAGTCCCCCCCCTAGCCATCACAGGACTGACACTGCGACCCCCAGTGGAACACAGAATGGAGAAATCGGATGGCTGCCTGGAGCGGAGAAAGATCGAGGGAGCGGAGCAGCCCCAGAAATACAAGAGGTAGACCCAGCTGAGCGTAGCCTCTCTCCCTGCTTCATGGCCATGTTGGGCATGCATTCTGCTAGTGATGGGGCCTGGTGAGCACGGTATAGCCGTACTTCGGGAGAACAACCCATAAACGCGGAAGGGAAGGCGGGACGGCATGGTCACCAAAAACTTTGAATCAGAGAGGAGCTGAAGTAGCAGGCAGGCCCTCGCTTTAAGCTTGCTGACGCGATCCACAATATCCTTGATGTCTTCCAAGAATAGGCACAAGGGTAAAACCATGGATCGAACCCTGTCTGTGGAATGCGGTGGTGGGGACCCTCAGGACCCTCCGCAATCTAAAGTGCAGGATACCCTGGACAAAATCCTCAGTGCAATTGAGGACACAAAAATTGCGTTGCGGCACGATATTAATCAAGTCGCAGTTGAAGTGGGCCTCCTGAGGGCGGATCACCCAAAACTGGCCGACAGAGTCAAGGAAATGGAATCCACCCTTGCGAAAATAGCACCGGAACAAAAAGACCTAACAGCTACGGTGATGAACCTCACAGACAGAGTGACACGGCTAGAATAAAGAGCAGAGGACGCGGAGGGTAGAAACTGTAGGAACAATGTACGGGTCGTTGGCCTTCCGGAGGGAGCGGAGGGCTCAAATATGGTGGATTTCCTCGAGGAGTGGTTGCGCACAGTCGTGGCACCGGACAGACTGACCCCCTTCTTTGCATTGGAACGAGCGCACCGAGTGCCCTCGAGGCCCTTGGCGCCGGGCAGGCCGCCCGAGTGGTGGTTGCTAGACTGCTACACTATAGGGATAGGGATACAATGCTGCAGCGGGCCAGAGAAGCAGGCCCTTTTAAGGTGGCGAATGGGGAAGAGACGCTGTTCACGGATTTCACACTCGAAGTCCAGTCCAAACGTGCCTCATTCCTGGTGGTTCAGAGGGCCCTCAGAGGTGAGGGAATACAGTACTCACTCCTCTTCCCAGCTAGGCTGAGGGTAGCTCTTGAGGACAAGACTACATTCTTCCAGTCCCCTGAGGAGGCGTGGGAATGGTTGGAAGCACGCGGATGCCGACCTGGGCAGCGTATGAGAGAGGATCGAGCTGAGGGCGGTCCCCGCAGGGGCCCGAGGAGACGGCGGAGCACAAACCGCAATCGTACGCCACCAACTCAGGCACAGAGGGAGTTGGGAAAGAAAGCTGCCCTGGAAGCAGTGCCTCCATGAGCGGAGAGGCGTCTCCACCTGAGGGATCAGGAGGAGAATCAGATGACACAGCGGGGTCCTCTATGGGGGGCTCAGGGTGCTCGGCGCGGGCCCCGAGAGTGACCCCGCAGATAGCAGATGAACTTGGATAACTGAACGGTACAATCGGCCCCGAGGTGAGGAGAGTTGCATGAGCTTGGGGCCCCTCTGAGCACGCCACCCCCCACCGGATTCTCGACCATTCCATCAGACTGGCGAGAACTAGCACTAAACTGTTGAATATGTTGCACTGTTGCACAGTTCTTTGGGCAACCTACCGTTTGAGAGGCGCCCTGGGGAGGGGGGAGTTGGGTTTTATTCTTACAAGTTCTGATGGTGCCTAGGAGGCAGTGGTGTGATGGCGTAGGACATGCGATGAGTTCCGGGATGGATCGGGCCACCGGGATGGGATGGGAAGACTGCAATGCTTATGACACATCAACGTGGCAGAGTATAACTTCATAACGTGGAACATACGAGGGATGGGGTCTCCAGCCAAAAGACATAGAATATTGTCCTATTTAAAAAGAAGGGGTATCCAGGTGGCGATGCTACAGGAGACCCATTTGGCAGCAGGAGAAACAGAGAAATTGAGACGCAGGTGGAGAGGGCAGGTGTTTGCCACGGAATACTCCACGTACGCACGGGGTGTGCTGATTTGGGTCTGGGCCGGGGTACCTTTCGAGGTAGTGTTAACCAATATAGACCGCGAGGGGCGATTTGTGATAGTGAGTGGGAAGCTGCATGGTACCTCGATTGTCCTAGGTAGTATTTATGCTCCCAATCAGGATCAGGTCACCTTCATGATGCACCTATTGAGTCAACTCACCTGACAGCAGACAGAAGAACTGATAATAGGTGGGGACTTTAACAGTATACTAGATGTGGACATGGACCGCTCCACCCCACCGATGCCTGGGGCGGCAACACATAAGGTATCCAAGAAACTGAGAGAGTGGTTGGACTCCTGGGGCTTAGTGGATGCTTGGCGAGAACCACACCCTTCTGATAGAGACTACTCATATTACTCAGATCTCCACTGAGTGCACACCAAGATAGACAGAGTGGTGTGCACAGCAAACATGGTACGGGGAATGACCCACTCTGAATATCTTGGTCGTACCCTATCTGACCACAGCCCTTTACTGATTACATGGAGAGTATCCGAAGACAGGCCCCCCATCCCAATGTGGAGACTGTTCCCGTCTTCACTAGAAGATCAAGCATGCAGGGACGACCTCCGCTCATATCTGGCAGACCATATTGAAATTAATAAGGGGTCCACCTCCTCTAGGTCCACGGAGTGGGAAACGATTAGAGTGGCAACGAGGGGTCACTGTCTGGGACAAACAGTAGGGGTGAGACGTACATTGGAGCGGGAGTTGACCAGTCTCGAGAAGAAACTACACGAGGGGGAACGAAGGAGGGGAGGGGCCAGAAGTAGAAGAATATGATCAGGTGAGGAGGTCCCACTCCCAGGTTGAGGAACAACTACGCTACCATAATATGCAAAAATACTTAGCATCATTGCAATCCGAGGAGGGCAGATCAGGTAGGATGATGGCGTGGTTGGTGCGACCAGGAGGGGATAGTGAACCCATCACGAGTGTGAGAGACAGGGATGGGGAACGGAGATGTAGACCAGGCCCTATAAAGAATACTATACCCACCTGTATAGGGACCCAGGCGAGCTCAGTACAGAGGAACTTGACAGTTTCTTCCGCCGACTCCCCCTGACTACCCTGACGCATGAGGAACTTGACAGACTGGGAGGGCCGGTGACAGCAGAACAAGTGCAGGAGGCCATTTCACAACTAGCCTCAGGGAAGACTCCGGGGACAGACGGCCTTCCAATTAACTTTTACAAAACATTTGTGACGCTGTTGACCCCACAATTAGTGGAGATGTACACAGAGGCATTGCATTACGGCAGGTTGCCAGATTTGCTTAGGGAAGCACTGGTGGTCCCCCTACCCAAACTGAAATCTAAAGAAGCATCGGTAACTGACTTTCGCCCCTTATCAATGCTGAACAGCGATTTCAAAATCCTTAGTAAGATTCTGGCCAACCGCTTACTCCACTGTTAACTGCCTTTAGTGCACACAGATCAGAACTGATTTGTTCCGAACTGCACTACCTCCCTGAATCTCAGGCGATTATTCGCCATCCTACAAATGCCCATAGAGAAGAGACCCCCTTCGGGAGTGTTAATAGCGGTGGACTTTGAGAAAGCCTTTGACTCGGTCCGATGGGACTATCTCAGGGTGGTGATGCTGCGGATGGGCTTGGGGAGGGTTGGGTAAAATGGGTGGACCTATTGTATGGTGCTCCGCTGGCAAGGGTCAAGACGGGTAGGATGGTGTCTGAGACTTACCCCATATATAGGGGAACCAGGCAAGGTTGTCCTCTGTCCCCACTATTATTCGCCCTGGCCATTGAACCTCTGGCCGCCAGGTTGCGGATGGACGGAGTTGGCAGAGGAGTGGAGTGGGGGCAATCAGAGCATGTCATCTCATTGTACGCTGACGATATTCTCATCTACCTCAGGGATGGAGAATCTGGTCTCCCCTGGGCCCTGCAAAACTTGGAACAATTTGATACCCTGTCAGGACTGCACCTCAACAGGCGCAAGACATTTGTCTTCCCCATTCTGCCAAGTTGTGAGTGCCCCACCACGTGTCCACAGGACATGATATGGGCACCCCGCACCTTCAAGTACCTGGGCATTCAGGTGTACCATGAAATTGGGGACCTCCGGGACGGTGACATCGGGAGGGTACTTGGCTCCTTGAGGGCATCTGTCTATAATGGCCAGAATACCAGTAGCCAAAATGATCATGTTACCTCGTCTCCTTTATTATTTCGCTAATTTGCTGCTGTTGATTCCATCGGCATGGTTCCGCGAGTTGAATACCCTGCTTCGGGAGCTCATATGGGACGAAGGGCGCAGGCGCACATCTCTTTCCATTCTCTGTAGACCGGCTCAATCGGGGGGCCTAGGAGCCCCAGACTTTGAGTCCTATTATCTAGCATCCCAGCTACAGTGGGTATCCAAGTGGTTCACCGGAGAGGGTCATCTGGACAGATGCACTGCCAGCGGAGTGAAGGGTATGGATCTGATTATTGCACGCTTGATAAACCGGCGGGTGGCACACCAAACTGACAGCCTCATGACAAGTGTTGCCGTATCGTGCTCGAAGAGATACACGAGACGTGTGGGACCACCCTACTCCCCCGCCCTGCCACTATCGGCGCTGATGCTGGGAGTCGAGGAGAGAAACCGGACGGGCTCCGGGTTGGAAGCATGGAAAAAAGCGGGTGTGGAGACACCGGGGGACCTATTTAGGGATGGGGTGCTGAGATCCTTTACCGACCAGGTAGAGGGTAATGGGGTACCACAAGGGCAATTCCTTCTATACCAGAGGTTGATACACAACCTGAGGGAACACTGGGAGACAGTTAATGCCGAACCCTCTACCCACCAGATATTACACCTACTATTGGTATCAGGGGGCGAGGCCCACCTAATTACTAAACTATACTGGGCCCAAAATGAGCACGCCCTGGACCCGCCCAAATCACAAAGGGAGAAATGGGAAAGGGCAGTGAGTAGGGACCTAACTGACGCGGCATGGAAGAGAGTCCTGGCGTACCCCCGGGGGGTCTCACGAAACACACGATTAAGATACATCCAATACAATTATATTCACAGAACGTACCTTACCCCGCACCGTTTATTCCTAATATATGGTGGCCCCCCAAGGTCATGCCCCAGATGCGAGGACACAGAAGCAGATTTCGACCATATGGTGTGGAGTTGCCCGGAACTCCAGTGGGATTGGGGAGCGGTACTGTCTGACCTGAATAAACTATTTGATGTGGAACTAGCTCTGGCCCCGACTGTGTGCCTCCTGGGTCTTGGACCAGGACTCCCACGTGGGAAGGTGGGGGGTCGATTCCTGGACCTAACCCTGGCCCTTTGTAGAAGGTTGATCACATTGGGCTGGAAATCGCCCAGGTGCCCTCTACTGAAGGTATGGAGACAGGATGTTACGAAATGGGCGAGGGCACAACTGCAGGTCCTGATTAGCGAGGAGGCGCATGGCCTCCGACAGACTCCTATTGCGCCAGCATGGGAGGAAGTACTGATGAAATGGAACCGAATAGTGATGGTAGATGTTCTGTCAGCAGGGGAGGAAGTAGAAATGACAGGAACAGGAGTAGGATAAGAGTGGTGGCAACAAAGGCATATCTGCTGGGGTATAGTGTATAGGAAAGACCTGAGGCTACTCCTGCGGGGTAAAACAGAGGCGACTACAGACCGAGGATGAGACCCTCAAACCAAAAAAAACAAAAAAACTATTGGGGTATGGAACAGATACGTGGGATAAGCAGGAGCTGACCGGTCGAATTCCCACTCCCCAAGGAACCAGCCGGGAAGGTATGGGAGGCCCATCCCACGTGCCGATGGAGAAGTATACGATCCTTCCCTGCAGATGATCTCACCCGCTAGCACTGGCGCCATCAAGTAAAGTTACTATTTATTGTTAGTTAAAGTCTGTCATGTAGGCATTGAAGTAAAAAGGACAATGTGGTGCACTCACGAAATGTATATATGATTATGAGGCCCGAGTAGACCGAGTATGTAGAAAGTCTAAACATGAAGCACGGACAAAGGATATAACGTGAAACAATTAATAGTATATGCAGGAATGCGATAAGATGTCTACAAGGATGAGGGTGAACAGAACGGTGGCCGGTGTCCTTCAAGTCATGAATAGCACGTGTATGACGGCAAAATGTTAATAAAAATGTTAATAAAAATATATTTAAAAAAAATACTATCACCCCTTGACCTGCATGCCATTACATACCCCACCCTTACCCTCACTCCCATCACTCCACCACCTCCCACATACTGACCTGCATGTACACCTATCACCACAGCATGCACACTAGAGAGAATCACCTAGCCCAGGGGTTCCCAAACTTTTGACTTCTGTGGACCCCACTTTATCATTAATGGAACCTAGGGACCACCACTGAACCATCATTGGAATCGGGGGACTCCCACTGAGTCATTACTGGAAGCATGGGACCTAATTTGTCAATATTTGTTAATATTTTTTAATTTTCTAAGCAGTCGCAGACCCCCTGAGAAGGCTTCGCGGACCCCCTGGGGTCCCCGAACCACAGGTTGGGAACCACTGACCTAGTCCACCAAATAACAACTCACACAAGGCAAAGCTGCCAGGGCAATAACAACCATAGAGGGCAACAAACTCATGCGCAATATGTCATACGCAGAAACAATAACACTACATTTACATCCCCACAGGTAACCCACCCAATGTCACCGGCAAAGAGGTGACAGCAACATCCAGTCCCCCCACAAGAGGCCCACAGTGATGACAGCAGCTCTGCTCGTCTGGATCTAGGTGACCAACCTGGCCCATCAGGGATCTCCGGACAGTCGGTTACCCAGGCACACTCTCATACCACCACAGAGCCTCCCCCTCTGGAAACACCACCACAGCACCTACCCATCGGACCTATACTTCTGTCCCCAGGACACGTCAGTCAGCAGTGTGCCCACCACTACAGGGACCCCAGGGCACCCCACAAACCCAACACAATCAGGGACCTGGGGTCAGTGGCAGTGGTTACACGGTTCAGGGGCACAGGACAACAGGGAAGCTTGGAGTACTGCTGTGCGACAGGGGGACGACAGACCCAGGGAACCGACTCTCCTGGAGGCACTCACCGCGATCCTGGGAGCATACAAACATTCCCAGGATACACTGGGCCAGATACTGGACAAGTTGCAGGAGAACATGCCGCTGCAGGCGGGACAGTACCTGGGGATTAGGGAGGACTTAAAGGACATCAACACCACCCTCGTCTCCATTGCAGGGGTGCTGACAGACATGGCCAACAGTATGAGGGAGGCAGTGGCACACCACCGGGCCCCTGACACCAGCCAAACCACCGAACCGCCCTCCGCCTCCGCTGCCTCTAGTGGACAGGAGGCCCCACCACAGGAACAACAGGCCATCAGCACCCCTCCCCCTGAAGAAGGAGAACCACCCCGCAAACCTTCCCTGCGATCCAGGCAGAAGCCAGAGACTATTGCCAAGACCCCCACCAGGAAATAAGACTCTCCTGATTGTCACCCTTGTGTACCACCCTGTCACCCTGTCCACCATGAACTGCCATTGCTTCACTTCCTATGCCCCCTTAGACAATGCACCTGTGATACAAATAGACTGGACTCTACCTTGGATCTCCTCCATCATCACCCAAGCCCATTGCACTACTCCCTCTTCTTCAGAGCACTGCAATAAACACACTTTGATAAAATACACGTATGGCATATGTCAGATTTTTTCATAAGGTATTCATTTAACAAAGGTTCAAACATTGCAATTCAACTGTACAGTAATGTTTACATTGGAAAGACCTGTAGTTGGCTGCACTGGACACACCAAGCGCAATAGTGGGGCACCAACATCTGCAAAAAGAGATGACAAAGGGTACAGTGAGTGGGCATAGAAGTAGGAATACATAGCCTGCCAGTGACAATGTCACACATCATACTGTCAAATATATGTGTATCAACACTGTCTTACCTGTGTTCCACTGGAGGTATTGACAAATAATTGCACTTCTATTGTCATCATCCTCATCCTCTGCCTCCACATCTTCACTGTTCACAGGGACCACTGCTGCCACATGGCCATCTCCAGCCTCCTCCTCCTGCAGAAAAGGCATCTAGTGATGCAAGGCAAGGTTGTGCAACATAAAGCATGCCACGATGATCTGGCAGACCTTCTTGGGTGAGTAGCACAGGGCTCCACCTGTTAGGTTGAGACAATGAAACCTGGCCTTCAGGAGGCCAAAGGTCCTCTTTATAATCCTTCTTGTTTGCCCATGAGCTTCATTGTAATGTTCCTCTGCCCTTGTCCTGGCATTCTTCACAGGGGTCAGTAGCCATGAGAGGTTGGGGTAACCAGAGTCACCTGCAAATATCGAGGGACACTGTTAGCTACACACTAACCCTTAGGGCCCACACCATACCCATACACCAACATATACTGGGTGGGAACCAGGGCTCACCTATTAGCCACACCCTGTGCCTCTGTAAATGGGCAATCACATTTGGGATGCTGCTATTCCTCAGGATAAAGGCATCATGCACAGACCCAGGATACTTTGCATTGACGTGGGAGATGTACTGGTCCGCCAGGCACACCATCTTCACATTCCTGGAGTGAAAACTCATTTGATTTCTGAACACCTGTTAATTTTGCCGGGGGGGGACAAATGCAATATGTGTTACATCAATAGCCCCAATAATGTTGGGGATATGTCCCATTGCATAGAAGTCAGCTTTCACTGTGGCCAAATCCTCCACCTGGGGGAAATCAAGGTAGCTGCACATGTGTTTAATCAGGGCAGACAACACTCTGGTCAGCACTATTGAGAACATTGGCTCTGACATTCCTGCTGCCAAGCCCACTGTTACTTGGAATGAGCTAGTTGCCAGGAAATGGAGCACTGATAGCACTTGCACAAGAGGGGGGATCCCGGTGGGGTGATGGATAGCAGACATTAGGTCAGGCTCCAATTGGGCACACAGCTCACTGATTGTGGCCCTGTCAAGTCTATAGGTGAGGATAATGTGCCTGTCCTCCATTGTTGCCAAGTCCACCAGGGGTCTGTACACAGGGGGATGTCTCCATCTCCTATTCATCTGCAGCGGTTGCAATCTATGGGCCAAAAGAGTAAGCAGCTGGTCATTATCGCTGAATTCCAACCACTACAGTTCAATGCATGTTGTGATTGTAACAGTATTTTGTTGGAGATGTGCCAGAGTCACCAGATCATCGGGGTCTGCGCACGTTCCCAGCATGTCCACCACAAGACAGCTCCAACACTCTGATAGAATGTCACTGAGTCGAAGAGAGTCCAAGTGGGGAAAAGGGGATTAGGTAGGGAACAGCTGGGAAGCAAAAGGTTAAACAACACAACATCAGAATAAAATCACCTTGACTGTCACTAGATTATGATTCTTAGTATTGTCTTACTGTTACCATGGATACTCTAAGAAATGATTTTAACTAGACCTCAAGAACTCTGGATACCTGGAATAAATCAAGGATGATTAATGCAATGTTTCATAAAAGCTTTTCATAACATGTCACATAGGCGGTCATTCTGACCCTGGCGGTCAAAGACCGCCAGGGCGGAGGACCGCGGGAGCACCGCCGACAGGCCGGCGGTGCTCCAATGGGGATTCCGACCGCGGCGGTAAAGCCGCGGTCAGACCGGCAACACTGGCGGGCTCCCGCCAGTGTACCGCCGCCCCATTGAATCCTCCAAGGCGGCGCAGCTTGCTGCGCCGCCGAGGGGATTCCGACCCCCCCTACCGCCATCCAGATCCCGGCGGTCCGACCGCCGGGATCCGGATGGCGGTAGGGGGGGGTCGCGGGGCCCCTGGGGGCCCCTGCAGTGCCCATGCCACTGGCATGGGCATTGCAGGGGCCCCCGTAAGAGGGCCCCTAAATGTATTTCACTGTCTGCTGCGCAGACAGTGAAATACGCGACGGGTGCAACTGCACCCGTCGCACAGCTTCCACTCCGCCGGCTCGATTCCGAGCCGGCTTCATCGTGGAAGCCTCTTTCCCACTGGGCTGGCGGGCGGCCTGAAGGCGACCGCCCGCCAGCCCAGCGGGAAAGTCACAATTACCGCCGCGGTCTTTCGACCGCGGAACGGTAACCTGACGGCGGGACTTTGGCGGGCAGCCTCCGCCGCCCGCCAAGGTCAGAATGAGGGCCATAATGTCTAGAAATACAAGAACCTTCTAGAATATAGCTTCAGAACAAACACTGCATATTTAACAGGAGGACTAAAGGCTGTCTGAAAACCATCCCTGGAAAACAATGGGAATTATGCTAGGAACTTGATATGCACAAGAACGTCACATTTAGGATTTGTCATCTTTACAAAAGAAATGTGTGCACATTAAATAACATTACACTTCAGAGTCTTTTGTATGGCCTGAAATGATTGCACACACTGTTTCCGATCTGGGAATCAAGTTTTACATGAGAGAAATGAATCGTGCACTCTGCCAATTCCAACAGGAATATGTAAATGTCTTGAAATGATCGCGCAAGCCTTTGCTGATCTGAACACCAAGTCTAACATGTGGGAAATGAATCGCGCACACTGTCAATTCCAACAGGAACATGTAAATGCAATTAAATGATCGCGCAAACCTTTGCTCATCTGAACACCAAGTTTGTCATGCAGGAAATGAATCGCGCATACAGTAGATTCTAACAAGAGTATGCAAATGCCATGAAACGATCGAGCTAATCTTTGCTGATCCGAACACCAAGATTGTCATGCAGGAAATGAATCGCGCATAGAGCCGATTCCAACAGGATTATGTAAATGCCATGAAATGATCGTGCAAGCGTTTGACGATCTGAACACCAAGGTTGTCATGCAAGAAATGAATCGCGCACACAGCCGATTCTAACCAGAATATGTAAATGCCATGAAATGATCGCGCAAGCCTTTGCCGATCCGAACACCAAGGTTGTCATGCAAGAAATCAATTGCGCACACAGCCGATTCTAATCAGAATATGTAAATGCCATGAAATTATCGCGCAAGCCTTTGCCGATCCGAACACCAAGGTTGTCATGCAAGAAATGAATTGCGCATACAGCCGATTCTAATCAGAATATGTAAATGCCATAAAATGATCGCGCAAGCCTTTGCTGAACCGAACGCCAAGATTGTCATGCAAGAAATGAATCACACGCACAGCTGATTCTAACAAAAATATGCTAATGCCATGAAACGATCGTGCAAACCTTTGCCGATCTGAACACCAAGATTAACATCAAAGCAAATCTGATTCCTCACTTGCTACCTGACCTTCAACAAGAGAGGACCTACACTGCATGTGCTGCTGTGACCTGTGTCTGGAACCGACCATGGCTCATGTTACTGGGGAAAGGGCCCCTGCATTCACCTCAGCAGAGTTGGAGCGGCTGGTGGATGGGGTCCTACCTGAGTACCGACTGCTGTATGGGCCTCCAGACCAACACGTTAGTACACAGTGAGTACGATGCATGGGGCGTGAATGCATGGAGTGCTGTGTGTGAAGGCCTCATGTAAGGGGGGTTGGTGGATGGGCCCTGGGCAGCATACAGCATGTATGGTGGCCCATGTGTGTGCAAATGGGAGGGGGCATGGTGGGCCATGAGTGTAACAGGCAGGACGGTCAAACTAATACCTTTACCTGTGTCCATTGCCCTGCAGGTCAGCGCCCATCAAAAGAAGGGTATATGGCGTGCCAAGGACGTGCGGACCCTGGGGGTCTCCAGCAGTCGGAGCACCCACTGTCGCAAACGGTGGAAGGATCTGAGACACTGGGCACGGAAAACGGCGGAGGCCCAGTTGGAGATGGCCTCCCAATGAGAAAGGGGTGCCTGTCGAACGCTGACCCCCCTGATGGCCAGCATAATGGCGGTGGCCTATCCTAAGCTAGGTGTCACACCTACAGGTGTTGCAGGGGCCAGGACACACTGCAGCCCATGTAGTCACGACTACACATTGCTTGCCGGCGGTGACGGCTGCTCAGTGGATGGCAGTTGCAATGCAGGTGGCGGTGCTGTCAGTGGTGTTGGCAGGCTCCAGAACTTCCCCTGCATCCTCAGACTGCTGCCCACTGGGGCTGCTGCTGCTGGCAGTGGGGCTGCTGGCGGCGGGACAGGTGGCGGTGCTGGCGGCGGGGCAGGTGGCGGTGCTGGCCGCAGTGCAGGTGGCAGTGCTGTCAGTGGTGAGGGGAGGTTCCAGCCCTTCCCCTGCAGCCTCAGACGGCTGCCCACTGGGGCTGCCGCTGGTGGCAGTGGTGCTGCTGGCGGCGGGCAGGTGGCGGTGCTGGTGGCGGGGTAGGTGACGGTGCTGGCCATGGTGCAGGTGGCGGTGCTGTCAGTGGTGGGGGGAGGTTCCAGCCCCTCCCCTGTAGCCTCGGACGGCTGCCTACTGGGGCTGCTGCTGCTGGCAGTGGTGAGGGGAGGTTCCAGCCCTTCCCCTGCAGCCTCAGATGGCTGCCCACTGGGGCTGCCGCTGCTGGCAGTGGTGCTGCTGCGGGCGGGGCAGGTGGCGGTGCTGGCAGCGGGGCAGGTGGCGGTGCTGGCTGCGATGCAGGTGGCGGAGACTGTCAGTGGTGGGGGGAGGCTCCAGCCCCTCTCCTGCAGCCTCGGATGGCTGAGCTCCACAAGCCTCGCAGTTATGAATTCAAGATCTGAACACTGGACCCCAAAACAAAAAATAAAGAGATATGGCCCAGCCCAGCCTCTTCCAGGTGCTGACGGGCATAGGACGGGCCCGCCCTTGGCCCGGGCTTTGCCCAGGCGCATCCCGTGAAGCGGACGCGAGAATTTCCCTTCTGAACCCTAGCCACCAGGGGACCTATGCTCCAATGTCAGGCCTGGCCTAGGGGTACCCACTGACACACATCCCCCACCCAGATATCACCCTACCATGCGTAATTTGTAATGATGGGCACTGTACTCACCCCCTTGTGGCTGCTATGAAACCCTCAAGCGCCCATCCAGCTCAGGATAGGCCACCGCCATTATGCGGGCCATCAGGGGAGTCAGCGTTCGATGGGCAAACCTTTCTCAATGGGAGGCCATCCCCAGCTGGGCCTTCACCATCTTCTGTGCCCAGCATCTCAGGTCCTCCCATCGTTTGCGACTGTGGGTGCTCCGCCTGCCATAGACCCCCAGGGTCCGCACATCCTTAGTGATGGCACACCATATACCCTTCTTTTGATGGGCACTGACCTGCAGAGGAAATACACACAGGAAAATAGAATTACTCAAACAGTCCTGCCTGTTAGACTTATGGCCCACCATACACACACATGGCCCAGCACACAACCAATACGCCGCCCAGAGGACATCCACCCACCCCCCTTACATGAGGCCTTCACACACACCACTCCATGCATTCATGACACATGCATTGTGCCCACAGTGTACTCACCTGTTGGTCTGGAGGCCCATACAGCAGTCTGTACTGGAGTAGGACCCCATCCACCAGTCTTTCCAACTCCACCGAAGTGAAGGCTGGGACCCTTTCCACAGTCACACGGGCCATGGTAGGTTCCAGACACAGGTCACAGCAGCACATGCAGTGTAGGCCCTCTCCTGTTGAAGATCAGGTAGCAAGTGAGGGATGAGTTAGAGAATGGCAGTCACGTCCGCGGCGGTGCATACCGTCACTGCCGGCGTAGATCACCATTGGCCACTGTAACCCATAGGGCCCAATGTTAACCAATGAGGAGTTGCACAGCGGTTTACGACCACCGCCCGCAATGGCGCACAAAGTCAGTGGAATTACCTCACTTCCACCTGTCCCTCCACACAGGACAGGCGGACGCCATTTTAGGGGGGGGGGCATGGCCTGGATACTTGCTGCGTCACTGGTGAAATTAGGACATACTGTAGATATCACACTTACCCATTCCAAGTTAACAGCATGCAAAGTTCTGTTGTAGCTTCAGTTTGTGACCGGATTCTCACTCTTTTGCCCCATAGATTGCTACCGCTGCAGATCAATAGGAGATGAAGACATACCCCCATGTACAGACCCCTGGTGAACTTGGCAACAAAGTAGGACAGGCACATTATCCTCACCTATAGACTTGACAGGGCCACAATCACAGAACTGTGTGCCCTATTGGAGCCTGACCTCATATCTGCTATCCGTCACCCCACTGGGATCCCCCATCTTGTGCAAGTTCTATCAGTGTTCCATTTCCTGGCAACTGGTTCTTTCCGAGTGACTTTGGGCTTGGCAGCAGGAATGTCACAACCAATGTTCTCAATAGTGCTAACAAGAGTGTTGTCTGCTCTGATTAAACACATGTGCAGCTACATTGTATTTACCCAGGTTGAAGATTTGGCCACAGTGAACTCTGAGTTCTATGCAATGGGACATATCCCCAACATTAATGGGGGGATAGATGGAACACATATTGCATTTGTCCTCCCCCGTCAGAATGAATAGGTCTTCAGAAATCGGAAGAGTTTCCACCCTATGAATGTACAGATGGTGTGCTTAGCGGACCAGTACATCTCCCACGTCAATGCTAAGTATCCTGGGTCGGTGCATGAATCCTTTGTCCTGAGGAATAGCAGCATTCCAAATGTGATGGCCCAACTTCAGAGGCACAGGGTGTGGCTAATAGGTGAGCCCTGGTTCTCACTGTGTAGATGTTGGTGTATGGTGTGGGCCATATGGGATAGTGTGTGGCTTACTATTGTCCCTCAAAATTTGCAGGTGACCCTGGTTACCCCCAACCTATCATGGCTGCTGACCCCTGTGAGGAATGCCAGGACAAGGGCAGAAGAACGTTACAATGACGGGGACGCGAAGGACTTTGGTGCTGCTGCGGGGCAGGACCTTCAGGCCCCTTTAAATTCTATTGCGCGCCCGCTTCGCGGGATGCGAAGTACTTTGGTGCTGCTGCAGGGTGGGACCTTCAGGCCCCTTTAAATTTTATCGCATGCCGCTTCACGGGACGCGCCCGGGCAAAGCCCGGGCCAAGGGCGGGCCCATCCTATGCACGTCAGCACCTGGAAGAGGCTGGGCTGGGCCATATCTCTTTATTTTTTGTTTTGGGGTCCAGTGTTCAGATCTTGAATTCATAACTGCGAGGCTTGTGGAGCTCAAGTTAATTTCACCTACCAGGATCCCTGCTGTACTTTTTAGAAAGCGGACGTGGTCCAGCGTGCTATGAAGCCTGGGCCAAGAGCAGGCCCGTCTGTACCCGACTGAGACCATCTGGGGCCAGGCTGGGCACCCCCTCTGGGCCCCAAGGTACGATTTGGGGTTCTTTGACACAGTTGTGTGACTTTTTTATTCTTAAATAACCTTTACATTGGTGCAGAGATCCTTGCACAGAATGGGGAAACGTAAGGCAAGAACTAGTCCCGAACTGGGCCCTGCCAAATCAAAAATTTCAAAACCGAATAGAGTCACGCAACCTCACACCAATTGCGTGTCTAGAGAGATTGATAATCTAATAGAAGAAGTGGAGTTGATTCTTAACAAAAAAGAGAGGAATAATCGGAAGATGCTGAAATCAGGCACTGCTTAACGAAATCTGCTTTGCTAGAGTTTTCTGCAATATACTGAATGACAGGAGATCATGAAACTGAAATGTTACAGTTTGGTGTAAGGCAGACTCGATGTACTTTCCCAGGACTCAAACAATAGAGACACTGACTGGAGAAAAAGATGCAACATTTTCGATACCTGATGAGCCGGATGATGAGGACATCGTACAATGAACCAATCAACGAATTGGGGATGGGGAAATATTAGAATTCATAGATATGTAAAATTAGTATTATAGGTTAGAGTCATAACTGCCGAGCGACTGACCAATTAGGAATTAGGCGGATGGACTGGAAAACTCTAATAAAAAGGGGCTAAAACTAGAGATGGGAGGGGTGAAATGCTTATGCCAGAAGACGCGATTCAAGATTATGTCATTGGGCTCATGTTCTTGAGAGCCTGATGCGTTGCTCATCGATTGATGATCTGAAGACAAAGACTGACTTTGTTGCTGATCCATTTCGTGGATAGGTAGCTATGACAATGTGAATGATTAACTTTTGTGCCTTTTCTTTCTAGGTACCAAATTAGCTGTTTTTATAGGTTATCTACTAGCTAGATGTTTTCCAAATTCATGTTCTAAATTGTTTTTGCATGAAGTCCCACATGCTAAATGCTAATTTGGGTTAGGTAGGATTCTTTGGGAGACGCTGAGAGTGACAAATGATTGACGGACTGATTGCTGAACTCTACTATAAATGCTGTTATATTCATACTTGTTGGCTTATGCTGAAACATTCAAGCATATGTTTTCTCAAATTCTGATTAGATTATGTTATTGGTGGTCAATAATGAACTAATTCTGAGCTGATTGAATAAAGTTTGAATTAACCTGATGACTTAGTATTGTAACTAATAGGGAAATAAAAATTGATAAAACGTATAATTGAGTTGTGGTTATTCATGTAATGTTGATATATTGTCTTATGCTTAATGATTCTCTTAGTGGTTTCTGATTAATTACACTGATAATTGATGTCCTTCGATTACTACATAGCTAGGATACTCCATGCGATCCAAAAGGTTCATCAGCCTATACGTGTCCCCTTGTAAGTTTACTTACTAAGGACCAGTCACGCTAGCAGTTTTTGGTAGCAGCTTGATGGTTAGTTTCCTTGGAGAACTAATTATGTGGTGATTGGTGGTTATGATGGTAGTTGTTTTAGTTAGGGTTAGTTGTTCATTTGTATGAGGTTTGAATTTTGTTTTTCTGAAATGGCAATTGTAGCAAATATAATGTCCCCTTAAGCCCAGAAATGACTTTACCAGATCCTGGATCCCACTAGTAAAGTTGGGTATGTTCTCAGCGTATTTGCAATAGTGTAAAAGAGGAAGGATTGCGCTTGCAAGGGCTTATGCAAATCGCAAGTGAATTTTGATGTATGTGAGGGAAGTCAGGAGTTTGCATACTCCAGTTGAGGTTTAGTAGGAGTGTGCGTACTCTGCAGTATGAAAGTAGGGAAGTCGTCGAACTTCATATGTGTGTGGCGCTTTGTGCTCAAAAATTGTCCACGTGGTTTTTGGTGATGTACAGACCCTGCGTGGTCTAAGACTCCGGAGTATATTGACAACTGTAGGAGACACTTGGTTATATGTTGTAATCTGTCTGGTTTAGTAGGTTGATCAGGCGTAGTCAAGTCGATGTGTGAGTTAAGCGAGTAAAAGTAATTTTCGACTGAGATTTGGTGAGTTCTATGTGCACCAGGACAGACTCATTGATCAGTTGAGAGTAAAATTCATGGGTTGAATTTTGTTTGCGAATGTGGGAGACTGAGAAAGAGGAATAACTGCATGAGCAAAAGGGTCATCAGTGAAAATCCATAAGGTCTCTGAAGCGATTGTGTACCTTCCCTGTAGTAAACCATCAGGTTTGTTCTTGGCTATTGGTTTATGGTTAGTGCTCGCAATATTTTTGCATTCGTTTCGTGTGAGATGAAGTTTAGGAGGATAAGCCGCAAGACTTTGTCAGCCGCAGTGTGTGAGTGTGACGTCAGAGTGAGCCACGCTAGGATAGGTTGGTTAGTAAGAAGAGTCGCGAGCGGATTGGCAGCCGTCCTTAAGAGGCAACTGGTTGAGAAAGTGGGTGAAGGGAATCTTGGGAATAAAAGTAATTTCCTTATTGAATCGAATACACAAAAGATAGCAAGATGAAGTTTTTCAGAGCGTTCTGAAATGCCATGAAGGGTGATCTTACATTAAGGCAACAGTTGGGGAGCCTACCCCACCGGAAAATTCTCTGGCATTTATTGTGATAGAGGACGAGGTGTTGCGCCATGTCTTTGGTTAAAGCAGTGGTGCAAATTGACAGAAAAACAGGGAGCTTTAACGTTTCCAGAGCATGGAACGTTTAATTTGAGAATTTTGGATCAGTTGTGAATGACATTATATGAGAGGAAGCCACTTCCGAGACCAGCACGGTTTGAGGCTTTAGTGGCTTGGGAGCTCATAGCCAGACAAAAGCAAGAGATGAAGTTCCAAAGGAGAATAAGGAAGGTAGAAAAGTCCTTAGCAGAAGCAAGGTGGGATTGGGAACAGAAGAGGTGGAGAATGACAATGTTGCAGGGTGTTAGGTTGTTCCCTGCTATTGCAGAGGAAATGGCACAGTGCCCTTACCTCTGGATCTGCACGCTGCTGAACGAAAGGCCCACCTCCCGGCGTCACCAACTCAGAAAGCTGTCATAGCACAGAGTTATGATGAAGCCAGGTGGGGGGAAGGGAATTAGGGGAGGGAAGTACAGGGAGAGATATCTGAAAATAAATGGTTGGAACAAATATGCATATACTCATTCATAACAGAATAAACTCACCAATAGACTCTTGAATAAAGGGGTCTCCGTGCTATCAGATTGAGACCCTTTGTGAATTGGGCGTAGCCCCTTCTTTGAATCATGGAACAAGAACAAACTGCAACCTCTGAACCTAGAGATGGCAAGAGCTTTGGACTATGGTCATACCCTGAATATCAATCATGTAACAATTATGCATTCATAACATCAACGTTTGATCTCAGCCTAGAAATTCTCAAATACTGTTTTGCTTTCCTTCTCTTATCTTATGACCGAGCTGACAAAACTTCTCTGGAATGCATTTCTTAGTTTAAAGAAGACATTTATTATTATTACTTTACTACAAGGTTCCTGAAAGACGAGATTAGTAGGTTGGAATCACACGTTTAAAAGTAGTCATAGCAATGAAAGCAAAATATATCAAAGTACTTCTCAATTGCAATGTACACAGCAAATACATGTGATTATATTATAGCATAACTTCAAAGCAAAGAATAAAAGTCAAAATTGCATCACCGGAGGGCCTATCACTGCTTGTCATCTTTCTCCTATCTTCAAGCTGATGACTCCGGTTCAACTGCGAGAAAGAGACTTTCCACCCAAACAGGAGCCAGGCAGCTGACGTCCGCTCCTGACTGAGGTCCTGGAAGATCTCCCCCTGCTGCCACCACAGGGCCACCGTTACAAAAACCTGCCCCTTCCTCTCAGACTCGGGAAATAAAACAAGCCATTGGAGATTTGCCAGATCTCCTAGGCCCCTCCTCTTCCCAAGGCTGAGCAGAAAGGAAAACACCAAATATAGGCTCTCTTATCACGTTAGGGTTCGTGTGAATTCAATTTGAAAAACACAGCTTGGTCAACCATGTGTAAAAACACAGCTTGGAAAAACACAGCTCATCTGCAATGTCTCAACTGCAATGCCTAACTCCACGTTAAAGCCAATAGGCAGCTAACCTAAATACCAAATGTAATGTCTAATGCCATGTTAAAGCCAATAGGCAGCTAAGCTGAATACAGAATGTAATGTTTAATGCCATGTTAAAGCCAATAGGCAGCTAACCTAAGTACCAAATGAAATGTCTAATGCCACGTTAAAGCCAATAGGCAGCTAAACTGAATACAACATGTAGGGGGTCATTCTGACCGCGGCGGACGGCGGTCGCCGCCCGCCACGCGGTTCCCGCCGAAAGACCGCTCCGCGGTCAAAAGACCGCAGCGGTCATTCTGGCTTTCCCACTGGGCTGGCGGGCGACCGCCGAAAGTCCGCCCGCCAGCCCAGCGGGAAACACCCTTCCCACGAGGACGCCGGCTCAGAATTGAGCCGGCGGTGTGGGAAGGTGCGACGGGTGCAGTTGCACCCGTCGCGAATTTCAGTGTCTGCTAGGCAGACACTGAAATTCTTTTTGGGGCCCTCTTACGGGGGCCCCTGCAGTGCCCATGCCGTTGGCATGGGCACTGCAGGGGCCCCCAGGGGCCCCGCGGCACCCCCTACCGCCATCCTGTTCCCGGCGGGAGAACCGCCAGGAACTTGATGGCGGTAGGGGGTGTCAGAATCCCCATGGCGGCGAAGCGCGCTCCGCCGCCATGGAGGATTCTCAAGGGCAGCGGAAAGTCGGCGGGACACCGCCGACTTTCCGTTTCTGGCCGCGGCTGAACCGCCGCGGTCAGAATGCCCAGCGGTGCACCGCCAGCCTGTTGGCGGTGCTACCGCCGACCTCCGCCATGGCGGTAATTACCACCAGGGTCAGAATGACCCCCGTAATGTGCTACTGGTGAACATTGAGCAATTAATATGCGCAGTGGTGAAACACAAAGTCACTGGTCAAACACAATCAATGGCATAACATCTCCGCCCTATGACCAATGAATTTTGTTTACATACCTCTTATTTCAAACAAAAACAAAAAAACAAAAACAACAAAAAAACATTACAAGCAAATCAGATTTGAATGATAAAAGCAATCACTGTAAAGCAATGGAAGTGGATTAACATATTGATCTCATAACCTTTCAAATCAGATACATCTGCATTGAAAAGACTGAAACATATATACTCCGATTGGGATAATAACTGAATGAATAGTGTCTCTAAAACAGCAAGTTGATGTAGCATGAGTTCTACTCATGAAAAGGTATATGGTCCACCTGAAAAGTTTGCTGGAATGTAAGTGAAAGTCAGGGTTCCACACGAAAAAACATAGACAGTTAACTGGCAAGGTTGCTTAGTTCCAGTGGAAGAATGTAATCAAACAAGTTGAAAAACTTTTTATCGATCCCATGTAGAAGTTGAACTGCAGGCGCCAGTTGCGCAAAATGGATCCCTGGGGTTTGTTCTTTAATCAATCAGGTTCAGGTTGGGGGTTCGGTCCTTCCCCGACTCCACACGCAAACACCCGAAGGGAGACCACACAGCAAGCACACTCATGGTCAGTGGTGAGTCGTGGTAGGATCTGCAAAAGAAAAAAGTATGACTTTTCTTGCAAATAACATTTTTCATCTGAAATGTGCCCTTCTTCTTCCTTTTTACTTGTTTTATAATCAGCAGGACGTTATTGGAGCCCTTTGTTATAATTTCTGCAGGTTCTGGAGGGTCATTTGGGGATTCAACCCACACCTTAGCACTGAGGTTTTTATCTGCTGCACCACAGCTTCCCTTTCCTTGCACTGTCAGAAGGGCTGGAGCAGACCCCTTCCTTACCAAACCTCCATTCACTGCACTTATGACATGCTGGACAATTCTGTCTCCAATCTGTATGAATAAATCAGATTCTCTTCTAGTTATCAGCATCATTTGGATTTCTCCTTGGTAATCTGCAGCAATCACTCCCCCTAAAACCTGATCAATTTGCCATATCTGTCATGGTAACTTTCCTCTCCCCAACTGATCTTTGACTGTTAGTGGGACAGATTGCTGTTGTGCGTGCTGACAAATAGGACAGTGCAAAATCACTGTTTTTATCAAATCTAGGGGAATGTGCATCTCTCTAATCTTTGCCCACCTGTAAGTGGCTTTTTCTCCCAGATGTCCACATTTCTGGTGCACCCACTTAGCCATCCCCACCAAGTCATAATTCTGGGTGGACACTTCAGTCTCTGAATTTTTCTCTTTAACATCTGCAAGGGAATTGAACCAGTTATGTACAAGCCATGTGGAAAACCAAACGGCTAAACCATTGGCAGTGAACCAAGAATCAGTGTAAAAATGACACATCTCAAGCAGCTCTTGCTTTAAAGTCTGACACACATTGTGCAACTCTGCATATTAGTTACTTTTTCCTTCTCCTGTTGTATGACACTGCTTTCCATTGTCTTTTAGTACTCATGCATTTCAATGAATCATTAGTCAAACAAACACGCTTTTTATCCTCAGGGGACAAGAATTCAAATGGTGTACTCAATTTCACTAGTGACTCTTTTGCCTGTGGTACCTTCTGCACCCTCTCCTCATCCTGTACAGGGGCTTGTGACACCTGTTCATGTAGGGCTGCAGTGACTCTAGCCCTGTTTTGTATGTACCAGATCCAGTGTATGATACTCTCCTCTTGTGCCTGTCCTATACTGTGAGATTTAGGTGAACTCATCACCCACTGCATGCTTGATGGTTCAGGTTTTAGAATTACATTATCATTTAATGTCATTTGCTCAGTATTCACTAGAGCCCAATAACAAGTCAAAAGCTGTTTTTCAAAAGGAGTCCAGTGCTCCACAAAGTCAGATAGTTTTCTAATCCAAAGCTCCAGGGGCACTCTTGTCTTCCCCTGTTCCTGATTTACATGTAAATCAGTGTTTCCCTATGGCACTGCACACAAATCTAAAGTCTGTTGTATTATTTCATTTGCCAAATCAAAAGCACGAAGCTGCATTTCCCTCCATTTATGTTTTTTCCTAGTTACTTTGTATCAAAGTGTTAAGATTTTACTCAGATGAGGGCTATACTGTTTCCAAAAATCAAACAAGCTGGTGAAACTTAATGTCTCTTGCTTAGTGCAAATCGTAGGAGATTCTAAAATCTTTTGTTTTACCTGTGACAACATCTGTCTATTTTCTGGATTCCACTGAATTCCCAGAAACTGCACATTTTGCAACAGTACTGCTGCCTTGTCTGAATTAACTTTAAACATTGTACTTTGCAAAAGCGGTCTGAATATAACATTCTCAACTTTTTTCTCAGTGTAATCTGTTAAGGAATGCACTTCAACTGCCAACAACTGTGGGCTGTTCTGCACATGGTGATCTACGTTCTGTTCAAGAGGCTCACACTGGCCCCCACCTTTTTTAACCTACTCATTACTGGAATGTGAAAAGCCAGATTTCCCTGCAACATTATCTTGCAATTATTTGTTCTGGCTAATTTGCTCACATAAATTCTTATTGTCATGTTCTAACTGCCTGCATCTCTCATGCATTTTTCTGTAAGCAGACAAAAGTATCCAAACCTTTCTGTCAAGAACAAAAGGGACATCCTTTCTTTCAAAATGCACATTTTCTAAATATGAAAACACTTTTGCATTATCCAAGCACTCATCCCAAGACTCACAAAGTCCTGATAAACAAGAAAACATGTTTCTCACAGCACCATAAGGCAGTTCAACTTCACATGCATTTTCAAACATGGTCTGCCGTGCTTCTTTAATTCTCTAAACAACAAAAACAATTACACTTTTAAATTGTGCACTTCCAAGCCCCAATTCGACTCCCAGACTGTCGACTAACGCCAAAATGTTTTGCTTTCCTTCTCTTATCTTATGACCGAGCTGACAAAACTTCTTTGGAATGCACTTCTTAGTTTAAAGAAGACATTTATTATTATTACTTCACCACGAGGTTCCTGAAAGAAGAAATTAGTAGGTTGAAACCACACGTTTAAAGTAGTCACAGCAATGAAAGCAAAATATATCAAAGTACTTCTCAATTGCAATGTACACAACAAATACATGTGATTATATTATAGCATAACTTCAAAGCAAAGAATAAAAGTCAAAATTGCATCACCGTAGGGCCTATCACTGTTTGTCATCTTTCTCCTATCTACAAGTTGATGACTCCGGTTCAACTGCGTGAAAGAGACTTTCCACTCAAACGGGCGCCAGGCAGCTGACGTCCGCTCCTGACTGAAGTCCTGGAAGATCTCCCCCTGCTGCCGCCACAGGGCCACCGTTACAAAAACCTGCCCCTTCCTCTCAGACTCGGGAAATTAAACAAGCCATTGGAGATTCGCCAGATCTCCTAGGCCCCTCCTCTTCTCAAGGCTGAGCAGAAAGGAAAACACCAAATATACGCTCTCTTATCACGTTAGGGTTCGTGTGAATTCAATTTGAGAAACACAGCTTGGTCAACCATGTGGAAAAACACAGCTTGGAAAAACACAGATCATCTGCAATGTCTCAACTGCAGTGCCTAACTCCACGTTAAGGCCAATAGGCAGCTAACCTAAATACCAAATGTAATGTCTAATGCCATGTTAAAGCCAATAGGCAGCTAAACTGAATACAGAATGTAATGTCTAATGCCATGTTAAAAACAATAGGCAGCTAACCTAAATACCAAATGAAATGTCTAATGCCACGTTAAAGCCAATAGGCAGCTAACCTAAATACCAAATGTAATGTCTAATGCCACGTTAAAGCCGATAGGCAGCTAAACTGAATACAACATGTAATGTGCTACTGGTGAACATTGAGCAACTAATATGCGCAGTGGTGAAACACATAGTCATTTGTCAAACACAATTAATGGCATAACAAAGACTTAAATATGTATCTCACATATTATGCTTCCCAAAAAACAATGAAACTATAATTTATTTATCTCCCAAACGTTTTCACATTTACTACTAAGGCCTGAAAGTTTTACTCATGGAACTTGAAGCACTTTGTTCGTTGGGCAGAAGCGCCTTGTTTGTTGTTCATGAAGCGCTTTGATCATCATACATGAAGCACTTTGTTCATTATGCAGAGAACGCTTTTACTTGCTTTGTCTGAAGTGCTACGCTCGTTGTGCTAAGGGGTGCTTTACTCATGTGGCCTGAAGCGTTTTGATCCTCGTGCCAAGACCGCTTTACTCATGTGGCCTGAAACTTTGATTGCCGTGCCAAGGGCACTTTACTCTTGTGACCTGAAGCGCTTTGCTCGTTGTGCTAAGGGAGCGCTTTACTCATGTGGCATGAAGCGCTTTGACCGTCGTGCCAAGGTCGCTTTACACATGTGGCTTGAAACGCTTTTGATTGTCGTGCCAAGGGCGCTTTACTCATGTGGCCTGAAGCGCCTTTGATTGTCTTGCCATGGGCACTTTACTTGTGTGGACTGAAGCGCTTTGATTATCGTGCAAGGGGCGCTTTACACGTGTGGCCTGAAGCACTTTGCTTGTTGTGCTAAGGGGCGCTTTACTCATGTGGTCCGAAGCGCTTTGATGGTCGCGCCAAGGCCGCTTTACTCGTTTGGCCTGAAGCGCTTTTGTCATTGTGCCAGGAGTGCTTTACTCTTTGGACTGAAAGCGCTTTGCTCGTTGTGCTACGGGGTGCTTTACTTTTGGAAGTACCAACTCCCTTCAAGATTGGGCTCATCAAGACCTTACCGCTACGAGTACGACCTACTTGTATCTGAATTCACCATGGAAACAAGGATACTCCGATTTGCTGTCAATATGCCATGCAGGAAATCTGCTTTTCTTCAGAGGAACCCCCACGAGGTCTGACTGCATCAAAGTCTTCAAAATAGTGAACAATGTGCTTGGGTTTGGCTGGGCTTTATAGGCCTGCCACATCCCAAGATGGCTGCTGCCTCTAGAAACCTGGGAATTGTAGTCCATTCATAGAACAGCATTGATAGGTGCATCTTGTACACCAATGTCCTGACCCTGCAGCTACATGAGCTTTACCACAGGGCAGGCGACGCTGATAACCACTTCTAGATCAAGAGGGGATGACAACTGGTGCGCATGAAGGGCCACAAATACGCGCAGCGGAGTTTTGGGCGGGACCTGGACCGCGCACAGCCTCATTCCTGACATTATACCCCTCTCCCAAGCGCGGTTCAGGGCCCGGCTTATCATGATGGAGGAAATGAAAGCGTTGTACCAAACGTGGTGCAGGGACATGTCTTGCAGGTTCCCATGAGTCATTTTCCGGTCTGTATCCCTTCCAGGACACTAAGGGGGTCATTACAACATTGGCGGTAAATACCGCTTTCCGCGGTGCAGAAGACTGCCAACACACCGCCGCGGCCGCGGAATTCCGCCACAGCTATTACGACCCACAGCTCGGAATCCGCCAAAATCTAGACACCCACACAAGTCTGCCACACCAAAGGTCAGTCATAAACTGGCAATAACAAAACCTCCACCGTCACGCCAACAGGAATACTCCCACACTATTACGACCCGCGAATCTACGTGGTGGTCTTTCAACCACGGTATTCCATTGGCTGTACACACCGCCGCGCTCAAAATTTACACACATTTACAAAACACTACCACATTGGACAAATCTAAATACACACACCTGATACACATACACAAACCATTCCCACACACCCAATACAATATAAAACACACACCCACATTACCCACAAACCCTTACTACCAAACATTTTGAAGAGAGAGACACCACCATCTACAAACTAGCATCCACAGGCACTCAACACCATCACTCACACAACGTCCACGCACAAAACACCACACACCCCAAACATCACCCCACACATCACAGTACACACCACCCCAAACATCACCCACACCACCCCATGGCACCGCAAAGACACCCCAGGTTTTCTGAGGAGGAGCTCAGGGTCATGGTGGAGGAAATCATCCGGGTACAGCCACAGCTATTTGGAGCTCAGGTGGAGCACACCACCATAGCTAGGAAGATGGAGCTATGGCGCAGAATCGTGGACAGGGTCAACACAGTGGGACAGCACCCAAGAACACGGGATGACATCAGGAAGAGGAGGAACGGCCTACGGGGGAAGGTACATTCAGTGGTCTCAAGACACCAGATTGCAGTTCAGAGGACTGGCAGTGGACCCCCATCTCCTCCCCCACAACTAACAACATGAGAGGAGCAGGTCTTGGCTATACTGCATCCTGAGGGCCTCACAGGAGTAGCTGGAGGAATGGACTCTGGTAAGGCAAGGCTTTCACTACTTCATCCCCCACCCTACCTGCATGTTATCACATACCCCCACCACTCCAACTCCTCACATATGTCCCACTATCACAAACCACACATCCCAACACCAAGTCCTGCATGCAACAACAGAGCATGGACGCCCATCACCAATGCATGGCCACCGCACATACCCACACACACCCCTAAACATTTAGCACACAAGGTCCTAAACAAGAATGCAAGCACTGGGGTACAGAGTCACCCACCCATGGCACACCATGGCACACACAGATGCAATAATCATGCCTTTACACCCCTGCAGGACCACTACCCAACGTCACCGGACAGGAGGATCCAGACATGTCCACTCCACCCACAGAAGAGGCCCACAGTGATGACAGCAGCTCTGTCCAACTGGATCTAGATGACCAGCCCGGCCCATCTGGGACCTCAGGACAGTCGGTTACCCTCACACTGGCACAAGCCACAACAGAGCCTCCCCCCTCTGGAAACACCAGCACAGCACCCACCCAGTGGGTCCATACCTCTGTCCCCAGGACACGTCAAGCAGCAGTGTTTCCACCACTACAGGGAACCCAGGCTAACCCACCACCCCAACAAAAACAGGGACCTGGGGGCAGTGGCATTGGGCACACGGTTCAGGGGACAGGAGCACAGGAACACAGGGGAACTGGGAGGGCTGCTGTGCGACAGGGGGAGGACAGGCCCAGGGAACCCACTCTCCACGAGGCCCTCTCCAACATCATGGGAGCCTACCACCATTCCTAGGAGACGATGGCAACGGTACTGGCCAAGTTTCAGGAGACCCAGCGGCAGCAGGAGGAACAGTATTTGGGGTTCAGGGAGGAACTCAAATTCATTAATACCACCCTGGGCACCATTGTAGAGGTGCTGAAGGAACTCGTCAACACGAGGAGGGACACTGTGGCACAACAAGGGGCCCCTGACACTAGCCTGGACGATGAACTGCCCACCAACTCCGCCGGCGCTAGTGGACAGGAGGCACCGCCACAGGACTACGACATCAGCACCCCACCCCCTGCAGACGGAGAAACACCCCGCAAACGGTCCCGGAGATCTAGGACAAAGACAGAGAACAATGCCAAGACCCCCGCCAAAAAATGAGACCACCCGGATTGTCATCCTTCTGTCCCACTTTGTCACCCTGTCCATCCTTAAACTGCCCAAGCTCCACTTCCTTAATTGGGCAATGCACCTGTGAGACTAATAGACTGGACTCTGCCATGGACATTCCTCCACCATCACCCCTGACCATTTTACAATCCCCTCCACTATTTTGCACTTAAATAAACACCCTTAAATTACAAAACTATCTGTAGTCAGTCTGTGCTTTCGAAAATGTGTATTTGCAATAACTGTGGAAAACTGCTATATCCATTGTATTGTCAACATACCTATGTCACACAGCTCTAGTCCATGAGGAAACAAAGCAGATGTCACACAGTGGGACCCAAATCTGTGAAATTGAAAGGGAAAGTGACAACTCAGGGTCCATACACTGGGTGAAAGTGACAGACAGATGAGAGGTAAAACAATTGTATGAGATGTGTGAGGCAGTGATATCTTCTTACCTGTGTCTCACTGGAAGTATTGCTGGATAATGTTATTTCTGTTGTCAATATCCTGTTCTTCGGCCTCCTCTTCTTCACTGTCCACAGGCTCCACAGCTGCCACAACACCTCCATCTGGACCATACTCCTGCAGAAAAGGCACCTGTCGTCGCAAAGCCAAGTTGTGAAGCATACAGCAGGCCACGATGATCTGGCACACCTTCTTTGGTGAGTAGAATAGGGAACCACCTGTCATGTGTAGGCACCGGAACCTGGCCTTCAGGAGGCCGAAGGTCCTCTCTATAACCCTCCTAGTTCGCCCATGGGCCTCATTGTAGCGTTCCTCTGCCCTTGTCCTGGGATTCCTCACTGGGGTCAGTAGCAATGACCAGTTAGGGTAACCAGAGTCACCTGCAAATGTCGAGGGACAACTGTTAGACACACACTAACTCTTAGGGATATCCCCAGACCCAGACACCTAGTCACACTGTATTGGGTCTATGTCCTCACCTAATAGCCACACATGGTGCCTCTGGAGTTGCCCCATCACATAAGGGATGCTGCTATTCCTCAGAATGTAAGCGTCATGCACAGAGCCAGAAAACTTGGCATTCACATGGGAGATGTACTGGTCGGCCAAACACACCATCTGCACATTCATTGAATGGTAACTCTTCCGGTTTCTGTACACCTGTTCACTCCTGCGGGGGGACCAAGGCCACATGTGTCCCATCAATGGCACCAATGATGTTGGGGATATGTCCCAGGGCATAGAAGTCACCTTTCACTGTAGGCAAATCCTCCACCTGAGGGAAAACGATGTAGCTGCGCATGTGTTTCAGCAGGGCAGACAACTCTCTGGTCAGCACTATTGAGAACATTGGCTCTGACATTCCTGCTGCCAAGCCCACTGTTACTTGGAATGAGCCAGTTGCCAGGAAATGGAGCACTGATAGCACTTGCACAAGAGGGGGGATTCCTGTGGGATGGCAGATAGCTGACATCAGGTCTGGCTACAACTGGGGACACAGTTCATGGATTGTGGCACGGTCCAGTCTTTATGTGACAATTACATGTCGCTCCTCCATTGTCGACAGGTCCACCAGCGGTCTGTACACCGGAGGATGCCGCCATCTCCTCACCTGCCCCAGGGGACGTGCTCTATGGAGGAAAACAGCGAGCAGAGAGTCAGCCAACACTGAGGTACGAAAACACAACTTTATTCCACATTCATTTAAATCAGCTCTGTGCCTGTATTAGTGTGTATGCAAGGCCTAGATATGTGTGACGCATTTAAAATTAATGCCATGTGGCCCCCTGAAATGGTGGCTGCCTGACCTGTAATGTGGGACAAGGGGATATGAGGTAACTGCGCTGGCGTTGTACACCGTCGCAGTAGGCGGTCGAAGACCGCAGCGCAATCCTGCATTGGTTAACATTGGACCCTATGGGTCCCAGGAGCCAATGACGATGTACGCTGGCGGTGACAGTACACACCGCCGCGGACGTGACCGCCATTTTCTCTCTGTTCACTCACTTGATACCTCATCTTCGACAGGAGAGGACCTACACTGCAAGTGCTGCTGTGACCTCAGTCTGGAAGAGACAATGGCTCATGTGTCTGGGGAAAGGGCCCCTGCCTTCAGCACGGAGGAGTTGGAGAAACTAGTGGATGGGGTCTTACCCCAGTACACGCTACTCTACGGTCCTCCAGACAAACAGGTAAGTACACTGTGAGCATGCTGAATGGGCAATGCCTGTGTGGAGTTGTGTGGATGGAAGATGGGGGAGAGAATGAGGCGTGCATGAAACGAAGGTGAGTGCATGTGCGGCATGACAAGGGTAGGGATGCGGGCCAATGACTGTGACAGTGCGGATGGTTATATCTTCTCCTTTTCCCCTGTACTATTCCTGTAGGTCAGCGCCCACCAGAAGAAGGATATTTGGCGTGCCATCGCCAAGGAAGTCCGGACCCTGGGGGTCCACCACAGACGGAGCACCCAATGCCGGAAAAGATGGGAGGACATTAGTCACTGGAGCAAGAAGATGGCGGAGGGTGACGTGGGAGGGGCACCCGTCGCACCATGACCTCTCTGATGTTCCGGATCCTGGCGGTGGCGTATCTGGAGTTGGATGGGCGCTTGAGGGCATCACAGCAGCCACAAGGGGGTGAGTACACTCTCATTCAGCTGATTCTGCACGAATTGGAGGTGTCTGGGTGGGAGAGGTGAGCTGTAGGTTCCCTAGGCCAGGGTGAGTTTAGTAGGCAAGGTCCCCTCGTAAGGCAGGCCATGTGGTACCCCACCCCACCTGTGTTCACAGCCAACTACACCTAGTCAGGCTCCTGTGACTTCCATGTGTGCAGCAATCGGGCACAGGCCTTGTACCCTATGTCCCTGTGATTAATTAGGGAACTCAAAGTGCACGGCGTAGTGCAGGGGGCTTCTTTGTCTGTAGTGTCCGCCAATGGTAGCGGTATTGCATGCACCCAACATGTCTTTCTTCTGTCTTCCCCCCACTTTTTGTGGTCTCCCTGTTCTTGTGTGCATTAGCATCATCAGGCGGAGGAGCAGTGGCACCGGAGCAGGAGGGAGCTGCATCCCACATGGCCCTGGAGGGCGACACAACGGAGACAGAAGCCACCAGTGGGACGGAGGGCAAGGGGAGCTCCACGGCGGGGACAGGAGCTGACACCAGCGACACGGACTCCTCTTCTGATGGGAGCTCCCTCGCGGTGGCGGGTCCCTCTGTGCCCCACGCATCTACAGGTACAGCCACCACCCCCCCTTACTAGCACCGCTCTCCCAGCAGCCCCTCAGCGTGTGCCCCGTGGCCGCTCACCGAGGAGGGTGGGCATCTCCTACGCCCCAGGCACCTCAGCCCCTGCGCCCCTGTCAGCCCTGCTGCCCTCAGTGAGGAGGCCATTGACCTCCTCAGGTCCCTCACTGTTGGGCAGTCTACCATTTTGAATGCCATCCAGGGTGTAAAGAGGCAGTTGCAAGAGACTAATGCATACCTGGGGGGCATTCATTCTGGTCAGGCAGCCCAACAGAGAGCTTTTCAGACTCTGGCCTCAGCACTGATGGCAGCCATTGTCCCTGTGTCCAGCCTCCCCCCTCCAACTTCCTCCACCCAGACCCAAACACCTGTACCTCAGCCTATCCCAAGCACTCAGACCAGCATGCACACACCTAAACACACCAGGGAAGCTCTGGCAAACATAAGCACCACACATCCCACAGGCACTCGCACAAGCATCATACCCATGCAGACATACCAACATCCACTGCCTCCACTGTGTCCCCCTCCTCCTCGTCTCCCTACTCCCTACCTGTCTCGTCTCCGCTCACACCTGCATGCACTACATCTTCAGCCACTACGTCCATCACCAGCACACCCATCACCACACCCCACTAACAAACACTCACCACCCCCACTATCATTCACACATCCCCTGTGTCCTCTCCCCGTGTGTCTGTGAGCCGACCTCCTAAGGTACACAAACGCAGCCACACACCCACCCAACAGCCATCCACCTCATGACAGCCTCCAGCCCATGCACCTTCACCCAAAGTCAGCAAACGTACACCTCCTACAACCACTACCTCTTCCTCCACTCCCAAACCCCCTCCATCAACCCGTCCCAGTGTGTTCAAAAAACGTTTCCTGTCCAACCTTGACCTCTTCCCCTCACCTCCCCCACCCCTTCAGTCCCCTAGGGCCCGCCTTTCCAGGTCCCAACCCAGCACCTCAGCCACCACATCAGCGGGAACAGTGGTGCCTTCAGTAACTGGCTTCTGGAGTGCGCCAAGCAGCAGGGCAGCCAGTGTGCCAAGGAGCCAGATCACGGACAATCCCCCACCTCAGAAGCATAAAAAGTTGGCCACTGCCCAGTGGGAGAAAGGCAAAACATCTGCCACCAAAGGCTCTCCCAGGAGTACAGTTGGGAGTGGCAAGACAGCTGTGCCACAATCCAAAGTGGAGAAGGGGCACAGAAAGAAAGGCAAGTCGCCGTAAACCTGCATGGCGGACAAGACCGCCACCAGCACCGCTGGCAAGGACACCGCCGCCACAAGCACCGCTGCCAAGGACACCGCCGTCACCAGCACCGCTGCGAAGGACACCGCCGCCACAAGCACCGCTTCACAGGACACCGCCGCCACCAGCACTGCAGCCAAGGACACCGCCGCCACAAGCACCACTTTCACAGGACACCGCCGCTACCAGCACCGCTGCCAAGGACACCGCCGCCACAAGCACCGCTGTCAAGGACACTGCCGCCACCAGCACCGCTGCCAAGGACGCCGCCGCCACAAGCACCGCTGCAAAGGACACCGCCGCCACCAGAACCGCTGCCAAGGACACCGCCACCACAAGCACCGCTTCACAGGACACCGCCGCCACAAGCACCGCTGCCAAGGACACCGCCGCCACAAGCACCGCAGGCCAATGAGCGCCGAAAGCTCAGACGCTACTGAGGCGGCCACGAGCAGGATGAAGCACTCAGGGCACAAAGCCCCCTCCAGAACCAGTGGAGAAAGGCATCCACCACCTCAGTCCTTGGCAGGATGAAGCACTCTGGGCACAAAGCCCCCTCCAGAACTAGTGGAGATTTACATCCACTACCTCAGTCCTTGGCAGGATGAAGCACTCTGGGCACAAAGCCCCCTCGAGAACCAGTGGAGATGTACATCCACTACCTCAGACCTTGGCAGGATGAAGCACTCTGGGCACAAAGCCTCCTGCAGAACCAGTGGAGATTTACATCCACTACCTCAGTCCTTGGCAGGATGAAGCACTCTGTGCACAAAGCCCGCTCCAGAACCAGTGGAGATTTACATCCACTACCTCAGTCCTTGGCAGGATGAAGAACTCTGGGCACAAAGCCCCCTCCAGAACCAGTGGAGAAAGGCATTCACTACCTCAGTCCTTGGCAGGATGAAGCACTCTGGGCACAAAGCCCCCTCCAGAACCAGTGGAGATGTACATCCACTACCTCAGACCTTGGCAGGATGAAGCACTCTGGGCACAAAGCCTCCTGCAGAACCAGTGGAGATTTACATCCACTACCTCAGTCCTTGGCAGGATGAAGCACTCTGGGCACAAAGCCCGCTCCAGAACCAGTGGAGATTTATATCCACTACTTCAGTCCTTGGCAGGATGAAGAACTCTGGGCACAAAGCCCCCTCCAGAACCAGTGGAGAAAGGCATTCATTACCTCAGACCTTGGCAGGATGAAGCTCTCTGGGCACAAAGCCCCCTCCAGAACCAGTGGAGAAAGGCATCCACTACCTCAGTCCTTGGCAGGATGAAACACTCTGGGCACAAAGCCCCCTCCAGAACCAGTGGAGAAAGGCATCCACTACCTCAGTCCTTGCCAGGATGAAGCTCCCAGAACCAGTGGAGAAAGGCATCCACAACCTCAGTCCTTGGCAGGATGAAGCACTCTGGGCACAAAGCCCCATCCAGAACCAGTGGAGATTTACATCCACTACCTCAGTCCCTGGCAGGATGAAGCACTCTGGGCACAAAGCCCCCTCAAGAACAGGTGGAGAAAGGCATCCACTACCTCAGCCCTTGGCAGGATGAAGCACTCTGGGCACAAAACCCCCTCCAGAACCAGTGGAGATGTACATCCACTACCTCAGACCTTGGCAGGATGAAGCACTCTGGGCACAAAGCCTCCTGCAGAACCAGTGGAGATTTACATCCACTACCTCAGTCCTTGGCAGGATGAAGCACTCTGGGCACAAAGCCCCCTCCAGAACCAGTGGAGATTTGCATCCACTACCTCAGTCCTTGGCAGGATGAAGCACTCTGGGCACAACGCCCCCTCCAGAACCAGTGGAGAAAGGCATTCACTACCTTAGTCCTTGGCAGGATGAAGCACTCTGGGCACAAAGCCCCCTCCAGAACCAGAGGAGAAAGGCATACACTACCTCAGTCCTTAGCAGGATGAAGCACTCTGGGCACAAAGCACCCTCCAGAACCAGTGGAGAAAGGCATCCACTACCTCAGTCCTTGACAGGATGAAGCACTCTGGGCACAAAGCACCCTCCAGAACCAGTGGAGATTTACATCCACTACCTCAGTCCCTGGCAGGATGAAGCACTCTGGGCACAAAGCCCCCTCAAGAATAGGTGGAGAAAGGCATCCACAACCTCAGCCCTTGGCAGGATGAAGCACTCTGGGCACAAAGCCCCCTCCAGAACCAGTGGAGATTTACATCCACTACCTCAGTCCTTGGCAGGATGAAGCACTCTGGGCACAAAGCTCCCTCCAGAACCAGTGGAGAAAGGCATCCACTACCTCAGTCCTTGGCAGGATGAAGCACTCTGGGCACAAAGCCCCCTCCAGAACCAGTGGAGACTGTTATCCACTTGAGAGACTGTGGCTTTGCACCCCCCAGGATAGAGCAGTGGGCAAACCACCCACTGAAAAGACTTGTGGGACTGTGGCTTTGGACTCCCCAGGATACAGCAGTGGGCAAACCACCCACTGGAGAGACTTGTGAGACTGTGGCTTTGCACTCCCCAGGATAGAGCAGTGGGCAAACCACCCACTGGAGAGACTTTTGAGACTGTGGCTTTGCACTCCCCAGGATACAGTAGTGGGCAAACCACCCACTGAAAAGACTTGTGAGACTGTGGCTTTGCACTCCCAAGGATAGAGCAGTGGGCAAACCACCCACTGGAGAGACTTGTGAGACTGTGGCTTTGCACTCCCCAGGATACAGCAGTGGGCAAACCACCCACTGAAAAGACTTGTAAGGCTGTGGCTTTGCACTCCCCAGGATACAGCAGTGGGCAAACCACCCACTGGAGAGACTTGTGAGACTGTGGCTTTGCACTCCGCAGGATAAAGCAGTGGGCAAACCACCCACTGGAGAGACTAGTGAGACTGTGGCCTTGCACTCTCCAGGATAGAGCAGTGGGCAAACCACCCACTGAAAAGACTTGTGAGACTGTGGCTTTGCACTCCCCAGGATACAGCAGTGGGCAAACCACCCACTGGAGAGACTTGTGAGACTGCGGCTTTGCACTCCCCAGGATACAGCAGTGGGCATGGAGCCCCCTCGTGGATCAGGCGTCGTGCACTCATCTGGCTGAGGTACCCCCCATCCCTTCCCCCTGAGGTGCCTGTTGTATTTCTATCTGATGCCCCTGCAGTGTTCTCTCCGTTTTGATCGGGTATTGAGTGTGGGCCTCGCCCATGCATTTTGGGCCCAGTGGTCCATGAACTTTAATGGTGCAATACCTGGACTTGTATTCTTGGTGTATATATTTGTTTATAGTGTATATATATTTTTTAATACTGGATTTTAATAGATTACAAACGTTCAAATTATTTCCTTTTGTCTTTGCATTCTTCCGGGGGGTTGGTAGGTGTAACTGTAATGTATCATGATGTATTAGTGTGTGTGTTGTAGTGGGTGGGGGTGGGGGTGAGGGTTTTGCGTGTTGCGTGTGTGTGTCACTCTCTTTTCCCTCCCCCCTCCCCTGTGTCGTAGGTGCAGTACTCACCGTGGTCTTCGCCGCCGGCGTTCGTGCTCCTGGTAGAGGACCAGGAAGACAAAGGCAGGCAGTATCTGGGGTTCCGGTTCCATGGAGTCCTGGTTCCTCGTGGGGTGTGTAGAGGTGAACGTTTTCCCTTCCAAGCCCTGTTTCTCCCGTGTTTTGGTTCGCGGTGAATCCGCCTCAGAAAAGGTGGCACATTGGCCTCTCATGATACTGTGGGTGGTACATTGTCTTCTGCCTGTCTGTTGGAGGTCACCGCCGCGGTGTTTGTTTGTACCACCGTGGCGGTCGGCGTGTTAAAGTGGCTGTCTATGTTGGCGGTTTCTGCCACGGTCGTGATTCCATTTTTTTTACCGCCGGCCTGTTGGCAGTTTTACCGCCGCTTTAACACCGACCGCCAGGGTTGTAATGACCACCATAGTACCAAAGGGAAGACACACAATATCTGGAGTCTAAGATAGATTGCACCTCATACTCCCAATGACCTTGGACTAATAGAGGAGCAGGTTGTGTGACAGTTGAGGGCGAAGCAGGTTTAAGAAGTGAAGTGTGAAACACCGGATGAATTTTCAAGGATGATGGCAATTTTAGTTTATATGTTACAGGGTTCACTTGTCGCAGAATTTCATAGGGCCCTATGAATCTTGGATGAAACATATTTTTAGTTTTGAATACAAAGTTTTTCGTGGATAACCAAACTCTATCTTTGTCTGTATACTGATGACCAGGCTGGTGTTTTTGGTCATATTGCATTTTATATTTTGTCTTTGCTTGGTGTAGATTTGGTTGCAATTGTGAATGTACTTTTTTCATATGTGTTAACATGTCCATGACTGCTGGAGTGGTTTGAGTAGAAGCAGGTAGCGTAACTGGCAAAATGTGCGGATGATGCCCATATAAACCATAGAAAGGAGTTGAGTTTATTGAAGAGTGATGAGAGTTGTTATAAGCCAGTTCTGCAAGCCACAAGAGACCCAGACAGGTTTTTGGAGACTTTGTTGCATAACATCGTAAGTATTGTTTTAGAGTTTGGTTCAGTCTCTTTGTTTGACCATCCGTTTGTGGATGATAACTAGTGGATAAAGTCAAATCAATTTGTAAAGCCTTGCACCATTGCTGCCAAAAACGTGCAGAAAATTGTGTACTTCTATCAGAGAGGATGACTCTTGGGAGTCCATGAAGGCGAACAATGTTTTCTAAGATGATAGTTGCTAAGGTGTTGCATGTAGGGAGACCTTTACATGCAATGAAATGAGCGTAATTGGTACGACTATCCACCACCATAAAAATTGTTGAAAACTGCTTTACTTGAGGAAGACCAGTAATAAAATCCATAGAGATATGTTACCATTGATGATTGGGAACCGGTAGAGGTATCAATAGACCTTTAGGCTTGCTATGTTCGCTTTTGCATCTTGCACATACTTCACATGATTGTAGCATTTGCTCTAAGTCATGAACAAATGTAGGCCACCAAAAATACCTTTTCATGAGTTCTAGTGTTTTTTGAGGACATGGATGACCTGCCAGAGGATGACTATGCAACCAATTAAAAGCTGTCTCTCTTAACTCCTCAGTAGGCAGTAATACTTGAGATTCGTGTAGAGGTAGGCCTTGTTGAAAGGACCTTTTGGTGTCTTGTTGTAACCACTCTTGCCACTTGGTGATGTGAAAATGATTCCGAATGAGATCAAAGAACTTCTCGGCTGCTATTAAACACAACACTTTTGAAGGCGTTATAATAGGCATGAGTTTTTGTTCAGTATGTGTGATCGAAGAATCTTGTCTAGACAATGCATCGGACTTATGATTATCTACTCCTGGTCTAAAAGTCAATATGAAATCAAATTCTGCAAAGAATACCACCCATCTCAGTTGCCTGGGAGTTAGTAACCTGGCAGAGCTCATAAATTGTAAGTTTCTATGGTCAGAGTATACAGTTATGGTGTGTTTTGCTCCCAATAGATGTCTCTATTCTTTGAAAGCATTGTGAATTGCTAGTAATTCTTTTTCTGCTATGGTGTAATTCTGTTCTGCTTCATTCAGTTTTCTTGACACATATGCTATGGGGTTGAATTGTCCAGTTTCTGGGTGACATTGGGACAGGATGGCCCCAACAGCGACATCGGATGCATCGGCTTCCACAATGAATGGTTGCTCCATATTGGGATGAGCTAGAATGGGAGCTGAAGTAAAGGCCTTTTTTAAGTCTTGAAATGCTTCCTCTGTCACTTGGGACCAGTTGAAGACGGCCTTTTTCCTTAGCAATTTGGTAGTTGGTGCTACCTTTTGGGAGAAGTGATGGATGAAGCGTCAATAAAAATTCGCAAAACCCAAAAAACATTGGATGTCACATACTGATTTTGGTGTGGGCCATTCTGATACAGCTTGAATTTTTCTTTCAGTCATTTGCATGGCGTCAAGTGTCAAAATGACTCCCAAAAGTGTTTCCCATTACAGTTGCTACGACTCACAGAGGCAAAAGACCAAGGGCTCTGAATGCCATCATACCCCGAGAGTTAGGCCCACACTTGTGCCCTCTGTACTTAACATTATGGGGGTGATTCTAACCCTGGCGGTCGGTGTTAAAGCGGCGGCCAACCCGCCAACAGGCTGGCGGTAAAAAATATGGGATTCTGACCCTGGCGGGAACCGCCAACACAGACAGCCACTTTAACACTCCGACCGCCACGGCGGTACAAACAAACAGCGAGGCGGTCACCGCCAACAGCCAGCCGGCAGCCAATGTACCGCCCACACTATTCCAACTCACCAATCCGCCACCTTTTCCGGGGCGGGAGCACCTCCGATAAAAACACGGCGGAAACAGACTACGGACGGGAAAACGCTCACCACTACGCACTCCAGGAGGAAGGAGGACAGCATGGAACCCGAATTAAACATCCTACCTGCTCTCGTCTACCTTCTAATCTACCACGAGTACGAAGTCCGGCGCAGACGACAACGGTGAGTACTGCACCTACGACACAGGGGAGGGGGAGGACGAAAGGTTACGGGCACACACATATGCGACCCCCCCCAACTATGTACACACCAATGCAGAGCAACAAGTCACAGTGACACCACCCAAACACCCCTGAAAAATGCTAGGACATAATCAAATTTGGAATAAATATTTATGTACCAAAAAGCTCCAGAAAATTATCGTACAACCATGAAAGATATTCACAACAAAACTAATGACATACACATCAGTGTATAACTGAAGTACCAAGTCCTGCACATCCTACGAATTCATCATGTCCGTGGGCCAAAGTCTTGAGAAATAAGGGCAAAGCCCACACAGGAGACCTGAGTCCTTTGGAGAGAACACTGCAGGGGCATCAGATGTAAAAACTACAGGCACCTCAGGGGGAAGGGAAGGGGGGGGCACCACAGCCACATGAGTCCACGACGCCAGATCCACGAGGAGCCACCATGCCCACTGTACCATCCTGGGGAGTGCAAAGCCACAGTCTCTCAATGTCTCTACAGTGGGTGGGCTGCCCACTGTACCATCCTGGGGAGTGCAAAGCCACAGTCTCTCAATGTCTCTACAGTGGGTGGGCTGCCCACTGTACCATCCTGGGGAGTGCAAAGCCACAGTCTCTCAATGTCTCTACAGTGGGTGGGCTGCCCACTGGACTATCCTGGGGAGTGCAAAGCCACAGTCTCTCAATGTCTCTACAGTGGGTGGGCTGCCCACTGTACCATCCTGGGGAGTGCAAAGCCACAGTCTCTCAATGTCTCTACAGTGGGTGGGCTGCCCACTGGACCATCCTGGGGAGTGCAAAGCCACAGTCTCTCAATGTCTCTACAGTGGGTGGGCTGCCCACTGGACCATCCTGGGGAGTGCAAAGCCACAGTCCATCAGGTGGATGACAGTCTCCACTGGTCAAGGAGGAGGCATGGTGGGCACAGTGAACCATAAACTGTGATTGAGACAGCGGTGCCCAGCGGAGCGGTGCTTGAGAAGAAGGGCCCAGCGGAGCGGTGCTTGAGACAGCGGTGCCCAGCGGAGCGGTGCTTGAGACGGCGGTGCCCAGCGGAGCGGTGCTTGAGATGAAGGGCCCAGCGGAGCGGTGCTTGAGATGAAGGGCCCAGCGGAGCGGTGCTTGAGATGAAGGGCCCAGCGGAGCGGTGCTTGAGACGGCGGTGCCCAGCGGAGCGGTGCATGACAGGAAGGGCCCAGCGGAGCGGTGCTTGAGATGAAGGGCCCAGCGGAGTGCTTGAGAAGAAGGGCACAGCGGAGCGGTGCTTGAGACGGCGGTGCCCAGCGGAGCGGTGCATGACAGGAAGGGCCCAGCGGAGCGGTGCTTGAGATGAAGGGCCCAGCGGAGCAGTGCTTGAGATGAAGGGCCCAGCGGAGCGGTGCTTGAGACGGCGGTGCCCATCGGAGCGGTGCTTGAGAAGAAGGGCCCAGCGGAGAGGTGGAGAGACAGCGGTGCCCAGCGGAGCGGTGCTTGAGATGAAGGGCCCAGCGGAGCGGTGCTTGAGACGGCGGGGCCCTGTTCAGCGGTGCTCTTCTGCACCGCGGGCCCTGTTCAGCGGTGCCTATCTCCACGGCGGGGCCCTGTTCAGCGGTGCTCTTCTGCACCGCGGGCCCTGTTCAGCGGTGCCTATCTCCACGGCGGGGCCCTGTTCAGCGGTGCTCTTCTGCACCGCGGGCCCTGTTCAGCGGTGCCTATCTCCACGGCGGGGCCCTGTTCAGCGGTGCTCTTCTGCCCCGCGGGCCCTGTTCAGCGGTGCTCTTCTGCACCGCGGGCCCTGTTCAGCGGTGCCTATCTCCACGGCGGGCCCTGTTCAGCGGTGCTCTTCTGCACCGCGGGCCCTGTTCAGCGGTGCCTATCTCCACGGCGGGGCCCTGTTCAGCGGTGCTCTTCTGCCCCGCGGGCCCTGTTCAGCGGTGCTCTTCTGCACCGCGGGCCCTGTTCAGCGGTGCCTATCTCCACGGCGGGGCCCTGTTCAGCGGTGCTCTTCTGCCCCGCGGGCCCTGTTCAGCGGTGCTCTTCTGCACCGCGGGCCCTGTTCAGCGGTGCCTATCTCCACGGCGGGGCCCTGTTCAGCGGTGCTCTTCTGCACCGCGGGCCCTGTTCAGCGGTGCCTATCTCCACGGCGGGGCCCTGTTCAGCGGTGCTCTTCAGCCCCGCGGGCCCTGTTCAGCGGTGCTCTTCTGCACCGCGGGCCCTGTTCAGCGGTGCCTATCTCCACGGCGGGGCCCTGTTCAGCGGTGCTCTTCTGCCCCGCGGGCCCTGTTCAGCGGTGCTCTTCTGCCCCGCAGGCCCGGTTCAGCGGTGCTCATCCAGCAGGTCAAGGGAGCCAGACCTGGCCTGGACTCCCGGCTCAGTCGCCCTCGGACCGTGACGTTTCTGGACCCTTCGAGGACGGACTCCTGGCCTCCTTAGTGTCCTCCTTCCCAGCTGGGATGTGGCATGTGGGGTCCACCTTCTCCGCGCTCCTGCTGCCCTTCCGCTCCTTTGATGGGGCTCTCGGGCCCTTGCCTCCCCTAGATGGTGTGGGTGGTGAAGTGGCCGCACATTGCTCCTTGGGGGCAGCCCTGTCGGTCCTCGCACGGCGGCCCTTGTTTTTGCGGGTCCTCTTGCCGGGGGGGGGGGGCTGGACGTGTCCTTGCTGCTGATGGATGTGTCACTGCTGGCAAAGGGTGGGCTCCAGAGCCCATGCACAACAGTGACACCCGAAGCTGGGCTGGTGGTGGCTGCGGTGCTCTTGGGACTCTTTGAAGATGGATGGGGGAGCTCATCGGGGGGAAAGAGGTCAAGGTTAGCCAGGAAAAGTTTTTTAGGGCCAAGGTAAAAGGTAGGAGAAGTGGAGATGGAAGTGGAGGTAGAGGAGGTGGTTGTAGGAGAGTCAGGTGTGCTGTCATTGGGTGAAGGTGCTGTAGGCTGTCGTGAGGTGGATGGCTGTTGGGTGGGTGGCTGCCTGCGTTTGTGTGTCTTGGAAGAGGGGGTGACAGACACAGTGGGAGAGGACACAGGGGACGTGTAAATGGCAGTGGGGGTGGTGACTGCACGAGTGTGGACTGTACTGGAGGGTGAGGTGGTGATGGAAGCACTGGCTGATGTTGGGGTGCATGCAGGTGTGAGTGTAGACGTCACAAGGAGGGAGGAGGGAGACGCGGAGGAGTGGGACACAGGGGTGGCAGTGGCTGTTGGCATGTCTGCATCTGGGTGTTGCTTGGGTGAGTGTTTGTGGGATCTGTGGTGCTTGTGTTTGGATGAGCTGCTCTTGGGTGTTGAGGTGTGTGCAGGCTGGTCTGATGGTGTGGATGGGATAGGCTGAGGGACAGGAGACAGAGAAAGGCTGGAGGCAGTAAGAAGAGGGAGGCTGGAAACAGGGACAATGGCTGCCGTCAGTGCTGAGGCCAGAGCAGTGAACGCTCGATGATGGGCAGCCTGACCCGAATGAATGCCCTCCAGGTACGCATTGCTCTGTTGCACCTCCCTTTGCACACCCTGGATGGCATTCAAAAGGGTCGTCTGCCCAACAATGAGCGTCCTTACCAGGTCAATGAGCTCCGCACTGAGGGCAGCAGGGGCAACAGGGGCAGGGGCTGAGGTGCCTGGGGCGAAGGAGACGCGCGCCTTCCTGGGCGAACCGGCACGGAGCGAAGACTGAGGGGCTGCTGGGAGGGCGGGGCTGGTGCGCTGGGTGGCAGCTGTACCTGTAGAGGCGGGGGGCACGGATGTTGCCGCCACCGCTAGGGAGCTCCCGTCCGAGGACGTGTCGCTTTCGCTGCTCTCACCAGCGGTCCCCGTCGTGGTGCTCCCCTCGCCCTCCGGATCACTGGTGCCCTCGGTGTCTGTTCCTGGGCCCACCGGGGCCTTGTGTCCTGCAGCTCCCTCGTGCTCCGATGCCAAATCTCCTCCGCCTGATGATGCTAATGCACACATGCACAAGAAGATGAAGAGAAAGGGTGGGGGGAGAAAAAAGAAGACCAGGTTGAGTGCATGCAATGTCAACACCGTTGGCGGAGAGGACAGACACAGGAGCCTAATGCACTAAGCCGTGCATTCGGGGTACACTACTCAGTACTACTGACTAGGACAACAGGCCAAGAGACGTCAAACGCGCACATGGGAGATGCTGGACCTTCAATGGCTGTACTTGTCACCCTACCGAGGTGGGGGCCGGGGGCACAGGGCCATGCCTAAGGGAGAGGACTACACTACAGAAAGCGCCCTGGCCTAATGTCACCCACAGCCCTCCTCCCCCACCCAAACGCCTCCACTGCGCAGAAAGATAGGAGAATGTGCTGATACTCACCCCCTTGTGTCTGCTGTGATGTCTTAAAGCGCCCATCCAATTCTGGGTAAGCCACCGCCAGGATCCGGGACATCAGGGGGGTCATGATGCGACTGGCACCCCTCCTAGGTTGGGAGGCCATCCCCAGCAGTGTTTCTGCGGTCTTCCTAGTTCCGCGGCGGATGTCCTCCCACCTCTTGCAGCAGTGGGTGCCCCGTCTGTTGTGGACCCCCAAGTTCCGGACTTCCTTGGCGATGGCACGCCAAATCTCGATCTTCTGATGGGCGCTGACCTATTTGACATGTACAGGGTGGAAAGGAGGAATTCATCAATGACCTGCATGTTAGATGTGATTGGCCCCCCCCACCAACTTTGCCATATGGCACATGCTCTCATGTGTCGGGCGTTGCACTCCTCATTCGCCCCCCACCCCACCAACTTACATCCACCCCAATCCACACAGGCATAGCCCATTCCATGTGCACCCGGTGTACTCACTTGTTGGTCTGGAGGACCGTAGAGTAGCGCATACTGGGGGAGGACCCCATCCACGAGCTTCTCCAACTCTTCAGACGTGAAGGCAGGGGCCCTTTCCCCAGTCGCAGCAGCCATTGTATCTTCCAGACCGAGGTCACAGCAGCACTTGCAGTATAGGTCCTCTCCTGTGGATGATCAGGTCTCGAGTGATTAAGCAGATAGAAAATGGCGGTCACGCCTGCGGCGGTGCGTACCGCGGCGGTGCGTACCGCGACCGCCAGCGCACTTCGTCATTGGCTCCTGAAACCCATAGGCTTCAATGTTAACCAATGCGGCTTTGCGCCGCGGTCTTCGACCGCCTACCGCCACGGTGTGCCCCGCCAGCGCATTGACCTCACATCCCATTGTCCCACTTCACAGGACAGGCAGCCGCCATTTCAAGGGCCTACATGGCTTAATTTTGAATGCAACACACAGGCCTAGGCCTTGCATTGCCACACATACACGCCTTTCAACCCATTGCCATTCTTTAACTGTGCAAGCGGTCTGTACGTACCTGTGGTTTGCTGACTCTGTGCTCCATGTTGTCCTTCCTAGGCACCGTCCGCTGGGACTTGCGATGAGAAGGAGGAATCCTCGCGTGTACCGACCGCTGGTGGACCTGTCGACAATGGAAGAACGCCACATCATACTACGATACCGACTTGACCGAGCCACTATCCATGAACTGTGTGCCCAGCTGGAGCCAGCCCTGATGTCCCCCATCCGCCAACCCACAGGGATTCCCCCTCTGGTGCAGGTTTTGTCAGTCCTCCATTTTTTGGCAAGTGGGTCATTCCAGACCACAGTGGCCATGTCATCTGGAATGTCTCAGCCTATGTTTTCAAAGATTTTGAGTAGAGTGTTGTCTGCCCTGATGAAACTCATGCGGAGCTACATCATTTTCCCAGAGGAGGGTGACTTGCCTACAGTGAAGGGTGATTTCTATGCCCTTGGACATATCCCCAACATCATTGGTGCCATTGATGGGACCCATGTGGCTTTGGTACCCCCAAAAGACGTTGAGCAGGTGTACAGAAACAGAAAAAGTTATCATTCGATGAATGTCCAGGTGGTCTGTTTGGCTGACCAGTACATCTCCCATGTAAATGCCAAGTTCCCAGGGTCAGTGCATGACGCGTATGTGATGCGAAATAGCAGCATCCCCTATGTGATGGAGCAGCTACAGAGACAACGTGTGTGGCTAATAGGTGACTCTGGTTACCCCAACCTGCCTTGGCTACTGACCCCAGTAAGGAATCCCCGGACCAGGGCAGAGGAACGGTACAATGAGGCCCATGGGCGAACTAGGAGGATCATCGAAAGGACCTTTGGCCTCCTGAAGGCCAGGTTTAGGTGCCTGCATATGACTGGGGGATCCCTGATGTACTCACCAAAGAAGGTGTGCCACATCTTCGTGGCCTGCTGTATGCTTCACAATCTGGCATTGCGACGTCAGGTCCCTTTTCTGCAGGAGGATGGTGCAGATGGTGGTGTTGAAGTAGCTGTGGAGCCTGCGGAGAGTGAAGAGGAGGAAGACTCAGAGGACGACACAGACAACAGGGACAGAGTAATAGCACAGTATTTCCAGTAGCACACAGGTAATGATCACCCATGCCATTTTACATTTCCTGAAAGCCTCCTGCATCTCAACTTTGTCGGTTTCCCCCCAGACCTATGGACATGATGTTTGAATTTCCCTTCCCTTTTCTGTGCTGTATGAGCCACTGCGTGACCTCGGCTTGGTTGGCCCATGGACTAATGCTAAGTTACCTCGGTATGTGTAATTCACAATGTTCACAATACGTAATTGATATGTAATGTGTCATACATTTGTAAATAAGACAGCCTGAGTCCTGATTGATTTCAGTGCAATGTGTGATTTATTATTAGTGCATAGATATTGGTACATGATGGTGAAACAGTGATGGGTGGGGGTGGAGTAATGTCCATGGCGGAGTCCAGTTCTCAGTCTCACAGGGGCATTGTCCATACGCCTGTGGCAGGATGGAGCAGGGGCAGTTCAAGGTTTGACAGGGTGGCCATGTGGGACAGTGGGAGGACTTCAGGGGGTATGTGATGCTGGCGGGGGACTTGACATCCTACTCTGTCGGTTTTTTTGATCTCAGGCTCCTTTTGCGGGGCGGTTGTTGTTCAGCAGGAGGTGGGGTTCTGGGGGGCTGTCGTTGTGGTGGGGCCTCCTGTCCACTAGCGCCGGCGGAGGTGGTAGGCTGTTCCTGTTCCTGGCTAGTGACAGGGGCCCTGTGTGATGCCACATGGTCCCGAAACGTGTCCTCTATGCGGTTCAGGGCCTGGACTATGCTCCCCATAGCGGTTGAGATGTTGGTTAGTTGGTCGCTGAACCCCATGTAGCGTTGCTCCTGCTGTGCCTGGATCTCCTGGAACCTGGCCAGTACCGTTGCCATCGTCTCTTGTGAGTGGTGGTAGGCAGCCATGATGGTGGTGAGGGCCTCTTGGAGAGTGGGTTCCCTGGGCCTCTCCTCCCCCCCCTGTCGCACAGCAGCCCTCCGAGTTGCCCTGTTTCCCTGGGCCTCTGTCCCCTGGACGGTGTGCCCACTCCCACTGCCCCCAGGTCCCTGTTGTTGTTGGGTTGGTGGGTTACCCTGGGTGCCCTGTAGTGGTAGACACACCGCTGCTTGACCTGTCCTAGAGACAGAGGCATGGGCCCGCTGGGTGGGAGCTGTGCGGTTGTTCCCAGAGGCGGTTGGGTCTGCAGTGGCCTGTGTCTGGGTGAGGGGAACCGACTGCCCAGAGGTCCCCGATGGTCCGGGCTGGTCGTCAGGTTCCAGGTCGACAGAGCTGCTGTCATCACTAGTGGCCTGTTCCGGGGGTGGGATGGACATTTCTGGTCCCTCCTGACCGGTGTGTTGTCGTTCGGGTCCTGCATGGGGTAAGAGGGTATGGTTATTGTTTCTGTGTGTGCATTAGCTTGCGTTTTATAGGTGCCCTTGTCCCCCAGTGCTGGCATTCCCTTGGGGGAGGTGTTGTGAGGGTGTTTTGTGGGGGGGGGTGATGGGTATGTGCAGTGGTCATGCTTAGGTGATGGGTGTCCATAGTTTGGGGGTGGCATGCAGGGGTTGGTGTTGGGTGGGTTGTGCTGGGGAGACATTCTCAGGGAGGATGTGTGCTGGGGGGTTGGGGGTGAGGGTGGGGGTTAGCATGCTGGGGGTGGGGTGAAGTGGTTGGCCTTGTACTTACCAGAGTCCATTCCTCCGTATACTCCAGCGAGGCCATCAGGATGCAGGATGTTGAGTACCTCCTGCTCCCATGTTGTGAATTCGGGTGGAGTGGGTGGGGGTCCCCCGCCAGTCTTCTGCACTGCGATGTTGTGTCGCGAGACCATCGAGCGCACCTTCCCCCGTAGGTCGTTCCATCGTTTGCGGATGTCCTCTCTATTTCTGGGATGCTGTCCCACCGCGTTGACCCTGTCCACGATCCGCTGCCAGAGCTCCGCCTTCCTCGCTATGGTGGTGTGCTGGACCTGTGAGCCGAAGAGCTGGGGTTCCACTCTTATGATCTCCTCCACCATGACCCGGAGTTCTTGGTCCGAAAAGCGTGGGTGCCTTTGTGGTGCCATGGGGTGGGGTGTATGAGGTGTGGGGTGGTGTATGTGATGATGTGTGTGTTGGTGTGTGGTGCTTTGTGCTTCTATGTGGTGTGTGTGATGTTGCGGTGTGCCTCTGTGTGTCTGGCTATCTATTCTCTGATGTGTGTCTCTCTCTCCTTCGTCTCTGGTTTTTGTTGGTAGGGGTTTGTGGGTGATGTGGGTGTGTGTTTTATATGGTATTGGATGTGTGGGAGTGGTGTGTGTATGGGTTTCAGGTGTGTGCCTTTCAAATTGTCCAATGTGGTAGGGGTTTGTAAAGGTGTGTGTATTTTGACCGCGGCGGGGTCTACCGCCAATGGAATACCGCGGTTGAATGACCGCCGCGTGGATTTGCGGGTCATAATGGGATGGGCGTATTTCTGTTGGCGTGGCGGTGGAGGTTTGGTCTTCTCCAGTTTACCGCTGGCCGCTGATGTGGCGGACTGCAGTGGAGGGCGGATTTTCGGAGGTTTTGCAGTTGTGGGTCAGAATGTCCGTGGCGGCTGACCGCGGCCGCGGCGGTATTGTGGCGGCCTTCTGACCGGCGGTAAGCGGCTTTTACCGCCGAGGTCAGAATGACCCCCTATGTCTTGGAATGTGGCTGGAATAAAGAAAAAGATGGGAGATCCTGGATGGGTCGACCTTATCACTAAGCAAGATTTATGCCTCTTTCAGGAAACCTGGGCGGAAGAGATAATACATGTTGAGGGGTTCATAACTTATTTTGTCGCAGCTCAGCCTGCTTCTGGAGGCTTTGGTAGGCCAATGGGTGGGCTCATGATTTTAGTGAATAAGAAACTGCAATGCGACCACTCTGCACTATCCCTTAATTCGTTAGATTTATTGGGTGTTAGACTCACATTTCAGCCTGGTTTTATAGTGACTCTGGTCAATGTGTACGCAAGGTCCGTCCCCCCCAGTATGGAATCAAGGGTACTTGCTCAGCTAGCTGAGCATATGGAACTCTTGCATCCTTCTAACCATCTTGTGATAGGGGGTGATATAAACTGTTCCTTTGTATCCAAGAACCTTGTAGGTAATCTAACAACTGAAGAAGATGAATCTTGGGGTATTCCCCAAGTGAAGAACGATTTTCTTAGCATCAGTTCTTGTGCTGCTACACAGATGGCCTCCCTTTGCCTACGCTGTGGACTCAGGGAATGCAATGGTCAGACTAGATCTGATCTAAATCGTGCCCCCACTTTTAAGCAGGGGTGTTCTTCCAGCACTATTGATTATTTTTTTGTCGACATCAGGCTTTGGTCAAACACTCTGGACATGAAGGTGGAACCCCGCCATGATAGCGATCACCACCCCCTATGTCTTACTTTATCCAACAAAGCTTTTGGGAGAACACAACACCTAGAGACCACTGATGTTCTGATCCCTTCTCTGAACTCCAGGCAAACTGGTGTCAGTTGGCCAAAGGTTACATCTAATCCACTCTTGGTCAAACAAATGTATTCTTCCTTTTTACAGCTGTTCTCCGGTCTTGAAAAGCAAGAGGTCGATAGTCTTCCAATCCTGAAAATCCATGCTGAATTGATAAACATTCTACAGAATGTTTTTTATAAAGAAACCACTGTTAAGCATACTCCTGATACTATCCGATCCAGAGAATGGTTCAATAAAGATTGCGACCTTGCTAGGCTCAATCTTAAATTGGCCCTCCATAAGCACTCACAGGAGGAGATCAGGGCCGCTAGATCTAGCTACACTAAGGCCCTGGACCTGGCGAAGAAAAATTGGGAATTCGAGATCTGGCAGAAGCTGCTGGAGGCAGTCAAAAATCGAGACGAGGGCTCCTTTTGGAGGTTGTTGACCCACAGGCATAGAGAGGGTAATGCTACTCCAAATCTTCATATTCAGCCTGAAAGATGGGTGGCTCATTTTTCCGAAATTTATGTTTCATCCATGCAACAGGACCAGGGGTGTCGAACGCAGACCTCTTATCGAAGGTCCTACGGAGGACATAGTTTTTACAATTGCTGAAACCACAGCAGCGATTAGTTCACTGAAACCCGCTAAGACTCCTGGTCCTGATAAGATACCGGGGGACCTGTTTAAGTCAGAACCCGTTATTTGGGCGTGGTATATTAATACTTTATCAAACGCCATCGCAGCAGGTGGCCTCATTCCGGACTCGTGGCTTGGGCCGAAATTATCCCTATTTATAAAAAAGGAGATGTCAATTACCGCCCAATTAGCCTCATTGATAATCTTCAAAAGATTTTCTCTGAGCAAGTCCTAGACAGGCTAATGGACTGGGTCCAAGCCAATCAGGTCCTATCTCCCCTCCAGGCTGGTTTTCGTTCAAGAATTAGCACTATGGACCAAGTTTTTAGATTTTTTCTGTTACTCTGGAAATACGTTACTTTGGCCAAACAAAACTTGTATGTTGCTTTTGTTGACCTAAAGTCCGCTTTCGATCTTGTTCCAAGACAGAAATTGTGGGAAGTCCTAAAGAAAACTGGCGTCCCGATGAATTTGGTGCACCTAATTCAAAGATTGCACAAGAACACCTATGCTCGAGTAAGATGGGGTAGTCAGGGGGAATTTACTGATTGCATTAATATCAGGCGGGGGGTACGCCAGGGCTGTGTCCTGGCACCTACTCTTTTTTCGCTGTTCATTATTGAAGTGGTGCAAGTTGTAACAGATTGTCAAAACGATGCCCCTTCATTGAACAATTCAAAAGTTCCAATTCTTTTATTTGCTGATGACTCCCTCCTGATCTCTAAAACACCTATGGGCCTTCAGGTCCTCCTGGATAGGTTTGGTGTGTTTTGTGCAGACCATGGATTGGAACTTAATTCTAGTAAAACAAAACTTATGATCTTCGGTCTTGGTTGTACAAAACAATGTAACATCTTATATAACAAGGTTCCTCTGAGCAAAGTATGCTCCACTGATTATTTAGGGGTGAGAATCAGCAATGATATGAACTGGCAGGTCCAGGTAGGAAAAAGCCTAGCTCTCTTAGCACACAGGTCAGGGGCAATTTTGCGTTTCCAAATGTCTAATACCGTGAAAGTTGTTTCCCCAGCTATTAAAATTTATCTAGCCAAGGCTCAGAGTGCCGCGGTCTATGGCGCTGAGGTCTGGGGTTGTTCCAAAACTAGCAAGTTATCTGTGGGGGAAAATAATTTTGTAAGATCGCTCTTGGCATGTCCTCGTAGCACACCCATGGTTCCAGTGTTTTTGGACCTAGGGTTCCCCCACATTTCTGATGTAATAGCTTTAAGGCCTTTAACTTTCTGGGTTCGCATCTGGACTACCCCTGAATTAGTCATATACAAGGAGTCTTTGCAAGACTTATTGGATAGACCAAACGTACTTTCTTTCCCTTGGTTCAAGTACATTTCGAAATGGTTCCATACCTTGGGACTCAGTGATTTCTGGAGCCAGCCTAATAATCTAAGGAGGGTTCACAAGGACCACTTAAAATCAGTTTATTGGTCCCATGTTAGGGAAAAATATATGTTATGTACTTCACATGGTAGGCTGACGTCTCAATTTCTTGATTACAAGTGGTTTCCCTACTTCGAACCCTTCTTGGATTTAATTACTGATCAACTAAGTAAAAGCTTGTATGTTCGGTTCAGGTATGGATGCCTCCCTCTGAAGTCCTTTTCCAGTTCATGGTGCTCTACCCCGCTATCTAATCAATGTCCAAGTTGTAACGGTTCTGTGGAAACCGTAGTGCACTTTATGTTTATTTGTCCTGCCTATGGCACTGCCCGGCAGAAATGGCTCCGCCCGCTTGCAGGAATATGGGGTTGAGAACGTGCAAAGATGCCCTAAGGTTGATGTAGAGAGATTGCTCCTCTTTCCTAACTTGTGCGGTCAGCAAGGTCCTTGCGTCCACCTGGCATATACGTACACATTTTTTAAAAGATCACAGTGATTTGTTATTAATTGAAACTTGATTCTAATTTATTTAATCCAACAGTTTTACTCATTGAATTTTTTATAAAATTATTGATGAGGATGTCAAGGCAGCCAACAAAAAGGAATTCTGACGTTTCCCCCTCATATATAGGATGGGAGACACATGTGAAGATTTATATCTATTTTTTCTCCTTTGTACATTCGCAGATCTCTCATTTTATCTTTATCTTATCCTCATTATTTACTTTTTAATCTTGTTATTATATATTTATTGTGTATAGATCATGGTTTTACTGTTGTAAGTTATTGCTTTGATGGTTTAATTAGATCGAATAAAGCTTGTGTGACTTGACTTGACTCCCAAAAATTCAACCTCTTTGGTATGGAATTCGCATTCACTTAATTTGCAAAACAAATTATGGTTTCGTAGAGTTTGTAATACCTTTTTTACATGTTCTTCATGTATTTCTTCAGAGTTTGAATAGATCAATATATCATCAATATAAACGATGACAAAGATGTCTAGGTATTCTCTCAGAACATTGTTTAGGAAATATTGGAAAGCTGCTGGGGCATTACATAGACCAAACGGCAACACTAGATACTCAAAGAGACCATAACAAGTCTTAAAAGCCGTTTTCCACTCATCTCCCTCTCGAATTCGAACTAGGTGATAAGTCAAGTTTGGTGTAAATAACTGCGGATTTTGCCTGGTCTACCAAGACTGGTATGAGAGGTAGTGGATATTTATTTTTAACAGTGATCTTGTTTATCGCTCTAAAGTCAATACAAGGTCTCAAATCGCCATTAGCTTCGGGTACGAAAAACAGCAGAGAAGCCGCTAGAGATCGTGATGGCCTAATTAGCTCGTTGGCTAAGCATTGATCAAGGTATTCTCGTAGGACTTGATTTTCTTTCTCTGATAATGCATAGAATCTACAATTTGGTATATTGGCGCCGGTACAAGGTCGATCTGACAGTCGTACGGCCTGTGAGGTGGTAAGGAGCTTGCTTTCTTTTCACAGAAAACATCAGTATATTCTGAATATTGTGGTGGCAGATCAATATCCATCTCGAATGCAGTAGCAATAGAGTGTTGAAGATTTCCTTCTTTGTCTCGTCTTGGTTGAAGACATTTTTTTAAACAAGAAGAAGAAAAAAAACGCAAAACCTGGTTGCGCCAGTCTATGAATGGTTTGTGTAACATTAACAACGGCATTCTTGAAATAAAATCATATTGGGGTGCTTGGATTATATCGAAGCGCATTATCTCACAGTGGTTCAGATTCCCATCATCTTTGCAAATCATTTGCATTCATGAGGTTTGTTTAGTAACGGGGCCTCCTGCCAATTCACTACCATCAACTGCATAAACAACTTTAGGAACCTTTTTCTTGACACTGGGTATATGCAAGTCTAGTGCAGTTTGTTGGTCCACAAAATTTCCTGTTGCCCTTAAATCAATTAGATCTTGTACATTATGGGGGTTATTACAACTTTGGAGGAGGTGTTAATCCGTCCCAAAAGTGACGGTAAAGTGACGGATATACCACCAGCCATATTACGAGTTCCATAGGATATAATGGACTCGTAATACGGCTGGTGGTATATCCGTCACTTTACCGTCACTTTTGGGACGGATTAACACCTCCTCCAAAGTTGTAATAACCCCCTATGTCTTTTTCCCTGTACAGCCAGTTGTGCTAGAATTTGAAAATGTTTGACATAACGATTTGTGCAAGAACACACTGAAGGGTTTGTTAATTTGACCAAGAGGTCCCCTTTGTTTTTTCTTGGGCACTTTAGTTTTCCTGTGAATTTTCCAAAGCAATCGCTAGTTTTTTTTCTTTGTCACAAATGTTGGATCAATTTTACCTTTGGGTTTCTTTTGACATTCCTTTACGAAATTACCCTTTTTTCCACAATACAGACACTGTCCATTTCTTCACCGCATGTCTTTCTCCTCTTTGGTCAATGATGGGCAAACAGTTCCGATATCCATTGGTTCTATAATAGGATCTGAGCACAATTGAAGGTGTTTGGACATTTCCATTCGCCAGTTGGGTTTTTCCCATTTTTTCCTTATGCCTTTTCTTTCTGAGAGTCTATGATCTAGCCGCAGGGTTAGATTAATTAAATCGGTACAAGTTTCCGGTTGCGGTTCAACTTGGGCCAATACATCTTTAAGTTCGTCTTTTAGCCCTTGATAAAATACTGCTGACCTTTTTTCCTCTGGCCAAGCGGTTTCCACTGCTAACCGGTTGAAGTGTGACAAATACGCTATCAACCGGTAGAAGTGTGACAAATACGCTATCAAGTCTTTTTTTCCTTGGTGTAATTCTAGTAACTCTTTGTCTGCAGACATAGGGGGTGATTCTAAGCTTGGCGGGCGGCGGTAGCCGCCCGCCAAGCGGGAACCGCCAGAAGACCGTACCGCGGTCAAAAGACCGCGGCGGTCATTCTGGGTTTCCCACTGGGCCGGCGGGCGACCGCCGAAAGTCCGCCCGCCAGCCCAGCGGGAAACACCCTTCCCACGAGGACGCCGGCTCAGAATGGAGCCGGCGGAGTGGGAAGGTGCGACGGGTGCAGTTGCACCCGTCGCGAATTTCAGTGTCTGCAAAGCAGACACTGAAATTCTTTGTGGGGCCCTCTTACGGGGGCCCCTGCACTGCCCATGCCATTGGCATGGGCACTGCAGGGGCCCCCAGGGGCCCCGCGGCACCCCCTACTGCCATCCTGTGCCTGGCGGGAGACCCGCCAGGAACGGGATGGCGGTAGGGGGTGTCAGAATCCCCATGGCGGTGGAGCGCGCTCGGCCGCCATGGAGGATTCTCAAGGGCAGCGGGAAGTCGGCGGTACACCGCCGACTTTCCGTTTCTGGCCGCGGCTGAACCGCTGCGGTCAGAATGCCCAGCGGTGCACCGCCAGCCTGTTGGCGGTGCTACCGCCGACCTCCGCCATGGCGGTAATTATCGCCAGGGTCAGAATGACCCCCATAGTTATTGCACGCCTGTCAAATACCTTTTCAAATTCTTCTACAAAATGACGCCAATTATACAAAACGGGACTGTCTAATCGGATTAAAGGCACTGCCCAAGTAGCTGCATCACCATTCAGATAGGATATAAGGAATGCAATTCTAGATTGTGTGTCCGGAAAGGCACTGGGACGACACGTAAAATGTAGTTCCACCTGTGTGAGAAAAACTTGAACCTTATTGGGGTCCCCAGAAAACCTTTCTGGTGCAGCTAGAGGAATCTGTGTCGGCACGTTCACAGCTATGTTAGTAGGTGTGGAAAGCATAGGACAAGACTCAGATTCAGAACCATCCACCTTACTCTGTAACTGGGTTACTTTGTTAACTAAATCGGCTGTAACATTTTTTGAGTCTGTCAAATCTCTTTGCATTTGAGTGACTACTTGCATAAGGGTGTCTAAGGTGGCCATTTTGCGCAGCTCGCGTACAGACCAAGAGGAAAGTATAAACTTGTGGGCTCACTATTCTGTCACAGTGCCCTTTCCTCAGGATCTGCACGCTGTTGAACAAAAGGCCCACCTCCCGGCGTCACCAACTCAGAAAGCTATCATAGCACAGAGTTATGATGAAGCCAGGTGGGGGGAAGGGAATTAGGGTAGAGAACTGCAGGGAGAGAGATCTGAAAAGAAACGGTTAGAACAAATATGCATATACTCATTCATAACACTATAAACTCACCAATAGACTCTTGAATAAAGGCGTGTCTGTGGTATCAGATTGAGACCCTTTGTGAATTGGGTGTAGCCCCTTCTTTGAATCATGGAACAAGAGCAAACTGCAACCTCTGAACCTAGAGATGGCAAGAGCATTGGACTATGGTCATACTCTGAATATCAATCATGTAACAATTATGCATTCATAACATCAACGTTTGATCTCAGCCTAGAAATTCTCAAAGATTTAAATATGTATCTCACATATTATGCTTCCCAAAAAACAATGAAACTATAATTTGCTTATCTCCAAAACGTTTTTAACATTTACTACTAAGGCCTGAAAGTTTTACTCATTGAACTTGAAGCACTTTGGGGGTCATTCTGACCTCGGCGGTAAAAGGCTGTTACCGCCGGTCAGAAGACCGCCATCATACCGCCGCGGCCGCGGTAAACCGCCACGGTCATTCTGACCCACAACTGCCAAATCGCCAAAAACCCGACATCCACTGAAGGCCGCCTCATCAGCGGTCAGCGATAAACTGGAGATGACCAAACCTCCACCGTCACGCCAACACAAACACGCCCATGCCATTACGACCCACGAATCCACGCGGCAGTCTTTCAACCGCGGTATTCCATTGGCGGTACACACCTCCGCGCTCAAAATACACACACATTTACAAAACACAACCACATTGGACAATTCGAAATACACACACCTGATACACATACAAACAACACACCCACACACCCATCACTATATAAAACACACACCCACAACACCCACAAACCCCCACAACTCGAAATTCAGAGACAAGGCGCAATACACAGAGAGAGAGCACAGGGAACGCAAAGCACAACACACACAGGAACCCAACATCATCACCCACACCACATCTACGCACAAAACACCACACACCACCACACTCATCACCACAAACACCACCCCACACCTCATCCACACCACCCCATGGCACCCCAAAGACACCCCAGGTTCTCGGACCAAGAACTCAGGGTCATGGTGGAGGAAATAATGAGGGTAGAGCCCCAGCTCTTCGGCACACAGGTGCAGCACACCACAATAGCCAGGAAGGCGGAGCTATGGCAAAGGATCGTCGACAGGGTCAACGCTGTGGGACAGCATCCCAGAAATCGGGAAGACATCCGAAAGCGCTGGAATGACCTACGGGGGAAGGTGCGGTCGATGGTGTCAAGACACAACATCGCTGTGCAGAAGACTGGCGGCCGACCCCCACCCACTCCACCCGAATTCACAGCATGGGAGCAAGAGGTCTTCAACATCCTGCATCCTGAGGGCCTCGCTGGAGTAGGTGGAGGAATGGACTCTGGTAATGTCTAATCTCAACTACTTCATCCCCCCCCAACCACCAGCATGCCAACCCACACCCCCACCCTCACCCCCAACCCCCCAGCACACATCCTCCCTGTTAATGTCTCACCAGCACAACCCACCCAACCCAACACCAACCCCTGAATGCCAACACAAACCATGGACACCCATCACCTAAGCATGACCACTGCACATACCCATCCCCCCCCCCAAACCACCCTCACAACTCCTCCCACAAGGGACTGCCGGCACTGGGGGACAAGGGCACCCACAAATCGCACGCCATGGCACACACAAAAGCAATAACCATACTCTTTTACCCCTGCAGGGCCCGAACGCCAACACACCGGCCAGGAGGGTCCAGATTTGTCCATCCCACCCCCAGAACAGGCCCCCAGTGATGACAGCAGCTCTGTCGACCTAGAACCTGATGACCAGCCCGGACCATCAGGGACCTCTGGACAGTCGGTTACCCTCAGTCAGCCACAGGCCACAGCAGACCTACCCCCCTCTGGAAACACCAGCACAGCACCCACCCAGCGGGCCCATGCTTCTGTCTCCAGGACAGGTCAAGCAGCGGTGTGTCTACCAGTACAGGGCACCCAGGGTAACCCACAACCCCAACAACAACAGGGACCTGGTGGCAGTGGTAGTGGGCACACCGTCCAGGGGACAGAGGCCCAGGAACAAAGGGGAACTGGGAGGGCTGCTGTGCGACAGAGGGAGGACAGGCCTAGGGAACCCACTGTCCAAGAGGCCCTCACCACCATCATGGGAGCGTACCACCACTCCCAAAAGATGATGGCGACGGTCCTGGCCAGGTTGCAGGAGATCCTGCTTCTGCATGAGCAACAGAATATGGGGTTCCGGGAAGAACTGCGCAGCATCAGTTCCGCAATGGGTACAATGGTGGTGGCATTCAACCAGATTGTCACCACTTTGCGGGACCATGTGGCCCCCCAAAGGGCCCCTGCCACTAGCATGGAGGAAGAACAGCCCACCACCTCCGCCGGCGCTAGTGGTCAGGATGCCCCGACACAACAGCAACGGCCCACCCGGACCCCACCCCCTGCAGAACAAGAACCACCCCGCAAGAAAGGCCTGAGATCTAGGAAGAAGACAGAGTAGGATGTCAAGACCCCCGCCATGCACGGAATCCCCCGGATGTCATCCCACTGTCCCACTTGTTCACCCTGTCCAACCTTGAACTGCCCCTGCTCCACCTTCCACAGGCATATGGACAATGGACCTGTAGGAACGACAGTCTGGACACTGCCATGGACATGCCTCCACCATCACCCTTTTAGAACTATACACCTATTTTAAAACTTCAATAAACACAATTTTTGCACAAAAAACAACTGGATTCTGCTATCTATTTATTTAAACCAAATGTATTCGAGATAACCAACAAAACATTTCTATTAACATTGTGATGACAACATACCAGTGTCACACAGCGGTAGTCCATGGGGAAAAAAACCAGAGGGCACTCCGTGGGGATCATATCACTGAAATAGGAAGTGAAATACACAACTAAGTTACCATACATTGGGGTGAAAGGTCAGACAGTAGAGAGCCTCTACAGTTACAGATATAATACAATGCAGGAGTAGATTCTTACCTGTGTGTCACTGGAAATACTGCAGTATCACTCTGTCCCTGTTGTCTGTGTCGTCCTCTTCGTCTTCCTCCTCTTCCCTCTCCGCAGGCTCCACAGCGGCCACAACACCACCATCTGGACCATCCTCCTGCAGGAAAGGCACCTGGCGTCGCAAAGCCAGGTTGTGAAGCATGCAGCAGGCCACGATGATATGACACACCTTCTTTGGTGAGTACATTAGGGATCCACCAGTCATATGCAGGCACCTAAACCTGGCCTTCAGGAGGCCGAAGGTCCGCTCAATCACCCTTCTAGTACGCCCATGGGCCTCATTGTACCGTTCCTCTGCCCTGGTCCTGGGATTCCTCACTGGGGTCAATAGCCAAGGCAGGTTGGGGTAACCAGAGTCACCAATTAGCCACACACGGTGTCTCTGTAGCTGTTCCATCACATAAGGGATGCTGCTATTTCGCATGATGTACGCGTCATGCACTGACCCTGGGAACTTGGCATTTAAATGGGAGATGTACTGGTCAGCCAAACAGACCACCTGGACATTCATCGAATGATAATTTTTTTGGTTCCTGTACACCTGTTCATTGTCTTTTGGGGGAACCAAAGCCACATGGGTACCATCAATGGCACCAATTATATTGGGAATGTGTCCAAGGGCATAGAAATCACCCTTCACTGTAGGCAAGTCACCCACCGCAGGGAAAATGATGTAGCTCCGCATGTATTTCATCAGGGCAGACAACACTCTGGACAACACCTTTGAAAACGTAGGCTGAGACATCCCAGATGAAATGGCCACTGTAGTTTGAAATGATCCACAGGCAAAAAAATGCAGTACTGACAGCACCTGCACTAGAGGCGGAATCCCTGTGGATTGGCGGATGGGTGACATCAGGTCTGGCTCCAGCTGGGCACACAGTTCCTGTATAGTGGCACGGTTGAGTCTGTAGGTGAGTATGACGTGTCTTTCTTCCATTGTCGACAGGTCCACCAGCGGTCTGTACACGGGAGGATTCCTCCATCTCCTTGCAAGTCCCAGCGGACGGTGCCTAGGAAGGACAACATGTAGCACAGAGTTAAGCAACCCACAGGTAAGTGCCCACAGCATGCACAGTTCACGAATCTCTCGGGATTGAATGGCTAGTATGAATGTTGGTGCAAGGCCTAGCCATGTGTGACGCAGTAGGAATTAAGCCATGTGGGCCCTGGAAATGGCGGCTGCCTGACCTGTGAAGTGTGACAATGTGAAGTGAGGTCATTGCGCAAGCGTGGCACACCGTGGCGGTAGGCGGTCTCAGTCCGCGGCGCAAAGCCGCATTGGACAACATTGAACCCTATGGGTTTCAGGAGCCAATGGCGGTGAGCGCCGGCGGTTGCGGTACGCACCGCCGCGGTACGCACCGCCGCGGCCGTAACCGCCATTTTCTCTATGCTTATTCACACGAGACCTGATCATCCACAGGAGAGGACCTATACTGCAAGTGCTGCTGTGACCTCGGTCTGGAAGTGACAATGGCTGCTGCGACTGGGGAAAGGGCCCCCGCCTTCAGTTCCGAGGAGTTGGAGAAGCTCGTGGACGGGGTCCTCCCCCAGTATGCGCTACTCTACGGGCCTCCAGACCAACAGGTGAGTACACGGGGGGCAATGCATAGTGCCCAATGCCTGGGTTGAGTGGGGAGGATGTACGATGGAGGCGAGGGCAGCGAATGACGAATGCATGGCACGACAAATGAGAGCATGTGCCACATGGCAAGGTTGGGGAGGGGGGGCCACTCACATCGAGCATGCAGAAAAGTGATGATGTTTCTCTTCCCCCCCTGTACATGTCACATAGGTCAGCGCCCATCAGAAGATCGACATTTGGCGTGCCATCGCCAAGGACGTCCGGGCCCTGGGGGTCCACAACAGAAGGGGCACCCACTGCCGCAAGAGGTGGGAGGACATCCGCCGCGGGAGCAGGAAGACCACGGAGGCTCTGCTGGGGATGGCCTCCCAACCTAGGAGGGGTGCCAGTCGTACCTTGACCCCCCTGATGTCCCGGATCCTGGCGGTGGCCTACCCCGATTTAGATGGGCGCTTGAGGACATCACAGCAGACACAAGGGGGTGAGTACCAGCACATTCAGCTATTTAGCGCGCAGTGGAGGTGCCTGGGGGGGAGGAGGGCTGTGGGTATCCCTAGGCCAGGGCGATTTCTGTAGGATAGGCCCGTCCGTGAGGTATGGTCCTGTGCCCCCGCCCCCCACCTCTGTAGGGTGCCTAGTAACGCGATTCATGGACCAGTGTATACTGTGTGGGCAGTTGTCGCCCATAGGCTTGTAGGGCATGTCCCAGTGAATGAGTAGTGTACCCCAAGTGCGCAGCGTAGTGCAGGGGGCTTCTGTGTCTGTCCTCTCCGCCAACGGTGTCCCCAATGCATGCACTCAACTTGTCTTTATGTTTCCCCCCCGCCCCCCCATTTTCTTTGTTTTTCGGTGAATGTGTGCATTAGCATCATCAGGCGGAGGAGAAGTGGCATCGGCGCAAGAGGGAGCTGCATCTCACATGGCCCCGGAGGGCCATGCAACGGACTCCGACATGACCAGTGAGACTGAGGGCGAGGGGGGCTCCACCACGGGGACCCGTGGAGACGTCAGCGACACCGACACGTCCTCGGAAGGGAGCTCCCTTGCGGTGGCGGCAACATCCGTGCCCACCGATCCTACAGGTACAGCCGCCACCCAGCGCACCAGCTCCACCCTCCCAGCAGCCCCTCGGCCTTCGCCCCGTGCCCGCAAGGCCAGGAAGCCGGCCATCTCCTTCGCCCCAGGCACCTCAGGCCCTGCCCCAGTCACCCCTGCTCCCCTCAGTGAGGAGGTCATTGACCTCCTCAGGACCATCATTGTTGGGCAGTCTACCCTTTTGAATGCCATCCAGGGTGTGGAGAGGGAGGTGCATCAAAGCAATGCATACCTGGAGGGCCTTCATTCGGGTCAGGCTGCCCATCAACGATCGTTCAACGCTCTGGCCTCAGCACTGACGGCAGCGATTGTCCCTGTCTCCAGCCTCCCTCTTCTGACTCCCTCCACCCAGTCCCACTCCCCTGTTCCTCTGCCTATCCCATCCACACCTACAGACCAGCCTGCACACACCTCAACACCCAAGGGCAGCTCATCCAAACATAAGCACCACAGAACACACAAGCATTCACCCAAGCAAGATCCAGATGCAGACATGCCAACAGTCACTACCTCCTCTGTGTCCCCCACCTCCTCGTGTCCCTCCTCCCTCCCTGTGACGTCTCCACACACACCTGCAAGCACACCATCATCAGCCATTGCACCCATCACCAGCACACCCTCCAGACCAGTCCGCACACGTGCAGTCACCACCCCCACTGCCATGTACACGTCCCCTGTGTCCTCTCCCAGTGTGTCTGTCACCCCCGCTTCCCAACCACACAAACGCAGGCAGGCACCCAAACAACAGCCATCCACCTCACGTCAGCCTCCAGTCCAAGCACCTGCACCCAAAGACAGCACACTTGACTCTCCTACAACCACATCCTCTTCCTCCACTCCCATACCTACTCCAGCTACCCTTCCCATGGCTCCAAAGAAAATTTTCCTCTCTAAACATGACCTCTTTTCCTCACCTGACCCACCCCCTCCATCCCGTAAGAGTTCCACAAACACCTCAGCCACCACCAGCCCAGCAACTCCCAAGAACGTCGTGCCTGGTTTTTGGAGTCCGCCCTTTCCTTGGTCTGGGACATCGTCCAGCAGCAAAGGCACAGCCAGCCCCCCCCCTGGGAAGAGGAGCAAAAAACTCAAGGGCAGGCGCGACAGGCCTGATACGCCTGCCCTCAAGGAGGGTAGCCTTGCACCGTCACCTGCCACATCGGGTAAGGGAGCCAAGGGCCACGGACAGTCTGCCAAGGAGGGCAAGGGCAGCAAGGAGCAAAAGGCAGGGAGCAGCCGACCTGGCCATGAGGGCCCCACCAGCCCCATTCCGGGGGTATCGGAGGAGACCCAGGGCCCCAGGGCTCCATCACAGGAGGGCCCCGCAACGGAGAGGTCCGATGCAGACTGAGCGGCA